>NW_016107606.1:3782717-3785296 GCF_001604975.1 Cebus imitator
ATTAGCTGGGCATGGTGGCACGTGCCTGTAATCCCAGCTACTCAGGAGGCTGAGGCAGGAGAATTGCCTGAACCCAGGAGACGGAGGTTTCGGTGAGCCGATATCACGCCATTGCACTCCAGCCTGGGTAACAAGAGCGAGACTCCATCTCAAAAAAAAAAAAAAGAACTCATTAATAAAGGCACGGCCCTCCGACTCAGGGAGATCAAGTCCTGCCATTTCCTTGCTGTGTGACTTTGCATAAGATACTTAACTTCTCTGACCGGTTTTGCTCCAGCTGTAAAAACAGCATAACAATAGAACCTACTTCATAAGGTCATTGTAAAGATTAAAGAGTGTGTGTAAATCACTTAGCACTGTGCCTGGCACTTCATAAGTGGATTATATTATTTCAATATTTAAAGGTAAAAGACAAAAAGAGAAAGTCTGCATCCCAGTGCCAGACTCACCCAGAGCCTAAGGTCTTTCTTTTTGTCAGCCTAGGAACCAAGTGCTTGGAAAAAAGGACATTCCGGGTGAGTAAACTGAATTTGAAAGATGATTTTCATAACTTGAGTTTTGTGGGTTTTTTGTTGTTGTTGTTGTTTTGTTTTTGTGAGACGGAGTGTTATACTGGACCGAGCGTAGAAAGTTAGCACCAAGACAAAAGTACGCCAGATTGCAGGGTCATTTATTATGCCAGCGACCACAGAGGACTCACGTCTCTCCAACCTGTGGCATCGAAAGGAGGGTGCCAAGACTTTTTATACCCGAAAAACCACCTTGGGAGTGGGGGTGAGGAGTGGGGATGGGGATGAAAAGGCTTCAGGCATTCCGAGGGCTGGCGGATTCTGTAAATCATCTCCTGGGCGGAGACGAGGGCTCCGGATATTCCTAGGGTCAGGGGACTCTTGTCATTCCGTTTGTTACTTAAGTGTTTTACAGAAGTCAAGATAAACATTTGTTTACACATTATCTGGGTAAGGTGGAAATCACAGACCTTAGTTACTTATTACAAGTCACAGGGGCCAAGATGGCATTAGTTTGGGCTGCTTAGTCTGCCAATTGCGGGTAAGCAAAGGCTAGCAATTCTGGCAGTTACTGATAAGAAAAGGTAAGCAGCTTTACATAGTGGCTAGTTTGCAGAGCAAACTAGCAGTTTTATTTACAGTAGCCAAGGCTAGCAGTTATTGTGAGGAGAATGGGGCAGCCGTTACAACTTATTTAAAAAAACAGCTTTTTCTTTTATAAAATGATGTTGTTCAGGCTCTAACTGTAGGCCAGCTACAGCACAATATCACAGAAGTCTTGCTCTGTAGCCCAGGCTGGAATGCAGTGGTATGATCTCGGCTCACTGCAACCTCCGCCTCCCAGGTTCAAGTGATTCTCCTGCTTCAGCCTCCAGAGTAGCTGGGATTATAGGCATGTGCCACCTCACCCGGCTAATTTTTTGTATTTTTAGTAGAGACAGGGTTTCACCATGATGGTCAGGCTGGTCTTGAACTCCCTACCTCATGTAATCCACCCAACTTAGCCTCCCAAAGTGCTAGGATTACAGGCATGAACCACTGTGCCCAGAGATTTTGAGTTTATAAGAGACTCAAAACAAGAAAGGAAAGGAAATAGTTGAGTCAGTGTCTCTCTATAGCTTAGCTGTCAATACCTTCCAGAGCTAAGCTGCCTGACACGACGTCCACCAGCTCCGTGTGGGAATCGAACACATAAAATGTTTCTGTTCAAAATGAGACATTCTGTAAGTATAAAGCACACACCAGATCTTAAAGACTTAGTGGCAGAAAAATATTTTGAAATATCTCATTGGCCTGGTGGGGTGGCTCATGCCTGTAATCCCAACACTATGAGAAGCCAAGCCAGGTGGATCTCTTGAGCTCAGAAGTTCAAGTCCAGCCTGGGCAACACGCGAAACCCCTTCTCTATAAAAAATACAGAGAAAATTAGGTGGGAATGGTGGCGCACAAGTCTTGGCTACTTGCAGGGCTGAGGCAGAAGGATGTGTTTGAGCCCAGAAGGTCAAGGCTTCAGTGAGCAGTGTTTGTGACACTGCACTCCAGCCTGGACAATAGAGCAAGAACTGTCCCAAAAACAAAACAGAACAAAACAAAGCATTGATTTTTAAAATATTCATTATACATTGAAATATTCACTGCATATTGTACAGTATTTTAAATAAAATACATTATTGGCAGGGCATGTTGCCTCATGCCTGTAATCTCAGTACTTTGGGAGGCTGAGGTGGGCAGATAACAAGGTCAGGAGATCGAGATCATCTTGGCCAACATGGTGAAACCATCTCCACTAAAAATACAAAGAAAAATTAGCTAGGCGTAGTGGCCTATGATTGTAATACCAGCTACTCAGGAGGCTGAGGAAGGAGAACCACTTGAACCAGGGTGTCGGAGGTTGCAATGAGCCAGGATCACACCACAGCACGCCAGCCTGGGGAGAGAGCGAGACTCTGTCTCAAAAAAAGAAAAGAGCTGGGCGCGGTGGCTCAAGCCTGTAATCCCAGCACTTTGGGAGGCCGAGGCGGGTGGATCACGAGGTCAAGAGATCGAGACCATCCTGGTCAACATGGTGAA
>NW_016107606.1:3785533-3787941 GCF_001604975.1 Cebus imitator
TTCTAGCTCAGCCAGCCTGTGTCGGCCACCTCTGCACTTCTCTCCTTCATGCCCAGCCTTTCTCCTTTAATTCTGATAACACTTTTGTCTGGAAGGTATTTATTTATTTATTTATTTATTTTTTTGAGATGGAGTTTCACTGTTGTTGCCCAGACTGGAGTGCAATGGCACGTTCTCAGCTCACCGCAACCTCTGCCTCCTGGGTTCAAGCAATTCTCCTGCCTCAGCCTCCCGAGCAGCTGGGACTACAGGCACGGACCATCATGCCCAGCTAATTTTTTTTTGTATTTTTAGTAGAGACGAGGTTTCACCTTGTTGAACAGGATGGTCTCGATCTCTTGACCTCGTGATCCACCCACCTCGGCCTCCCAAAGTGCTGGGATTACAGGCTTGAGCCACCGCGCCCGGCCGGAAGGTATTGTTTATCTACACTTTGTTACTGAAGGACAAGGTTGGGGATGCCAACTCTTCATTTTGCCAGGTAAGGTCAGCAAAAAACCTTATTATTATGTACTATTATTATTTTATTAAAAAGATGACTTTTTTTCTATTTTTTCTCTCTGAGTGGGAGTCTGGCTTTGTTGCCCAGGTTGGAGTACAGTGGTGCAATATTGGCTTACTGAAACCTCCGCCTCCCAGGTTCAAGCAATTCTCCTGCTTCAGCCTCCCGAGTAGCTGGCACCTGCCACCATGCCCAGCTAATTTTGTATTTTAGTAGAAGCGAGGTTTCACCATGTTGGCCAAGTTGGTCTCAAACTCCTGACCTCAGGTGATTTGCCCGCCTCTACCTCCCAAAGTGCTAGGATTACAGGCATGAGCCAACGAGCCTGGCCAAAAAATCACTCTTAATGACAATAAAATTTAAAACTTTGGGCCGGGTGCGGTGGCTCATGCCTGTAATCCCAGCACTTTGGGAGGCCAAGGTGAGTGGATCATGAGGTCAAAAGATCGAGACCATCCTGGTAAACACGGTGAAACCCCGTCTGTACTAAAAAAAATACAAAAATTAGCTGGGCATGCTGGCATGTGCCTGTAGTCCCAGCTACTTGGGAGGCTGAGGCAGGAGAATTGCTTGAACCCAGGAGGTGGAGGTTGCGGTGAGCCAAGATCCTGCCATTGCACTCCAGCCTGGGTAACAAGAGCGAAACTCTGTCTCAAAAAACAAAAAAAAAATTTAAAACTTTAACTATGTAAAACAGTGTTTTGCCCAAATAAGAGCCGTTGACATTTCCTAAGAGCTTACTACCTTGCAGGTACTGGGCTAATATATGCTTTGTCCTATTCGGTTCTATACAACCCATGAGGCCAGTACTATTATTATCTCCATTTAACAGATGAGGAAACTGAGGCTTGAGGGTCACTTGGCTAATAAGTGGGCGCTGTGGGATTTGTACCAACATCTGATAAACTCTAAGGCCTATTCTCTTTAAATTCTGCCTCCCTGTAATTGCCCCAGAGAGCAATTGCAGTTTGCATTTGGGTAAAAATTTGATGAGATTTTAATTTTTGTAGAATCTTATTATAGATTCATATCCTTTCCTCACCCTCCCCACCCCACTCTGTTCTTGAATTTGGGAAAAGGTAATTACAGTTGAAGTGACACAAGTACTTAAAAGGAAATCAACATATCTGCCTTCATTCTGCATGAATATGGAAGAGAGATTTCCATCTAACCACCTTTCTCATTTTCCCTTCTGATGGGAAATGTCAGGAAGCTCTCGTGCTTGAACCCAGCCCTTAGAGAAACTATGCAAAACTCCAGTGCCCCATATCCAGTGGAGGCCAAGGCTATATGTACTAGGGCCACTCCAAGGCTTCATCTGCATCTTCTAGGTGGTGCTCAAGGGTCTGCCAAGGGGTTCCACTCCACTTCCTCCTCTTTCCCACAGGACAGAGGATGTAGGACTGAGCTTCTCATATCTGAACTACAATGTATGTATGTATTTATTTTGAAACAGTCTTGCTTTGCGGTCCAGGCTAATTTTCAGATTTTTTTTCTGTAGAGATGGGGTCTCACAGCTGAGCACAGTGGCTCATGCCTGCAGTCACAGCACTTTGGGAGGCTGAGGTGGGCAGATCATTTGAGGTCAGGAGTTGGAGGCCAGCCTAACCAACATGGGGAAACCCCATCACTACTCAAAATACAAAAAATTAGCCAGGCGTTGTGGCATGTGCTGTAGTCCCAGCTACTCAGGAGACTGAGGCAGAAGAGTCCCTTGAACCTGGGAGGTGGAGGTTGCAGTGAGCTGAGATTGTCATTGCACTCCAGCCTGGATGACAGAGTGAGGCTCTGTCTCAAAAACAAACAAACAAGGCCGGGCGCGGTGGCTCAAACCTGTAATCCCAGCACTTTGGGAGGCCGAGGCGGGTGGATCACGAGGTCAAGAGATCGAGATCATCCTGGTCAA
>NW_016107606.1:3788516-3790013 GCF_001604975.1 Cebus imitator
CTCTTGACCTCGTGATCCACCCGCCTCGGCCTCCCAAAGTGCTAGGATTATAGGCGTAAGCCACCGCGCCCGGCCTACACAATTGATTTCTGACTTGTCCATCTCCTGGCTGGCTTTCAGAAGCTCACCCCTCACGGAGATCACGTCAGAATTCTTTTTTTGAGACAGTGTCTCACTCTGTTGCCCAGACTGGAGTGCAGTGGCATGATCATAGCTCACTGCAGCCTCGAACTTCTGGGCTCAAGAGATCCTCCCACCTCAGCCTCCTGGGTAGCAAGAACTACAGGTGTGTGCCACCAAGCCCAGTCAAAAGATCATGCCTGACTTTTTTTTTTTTTTTTTAAGACGGGGTTTCACCATGTTGGTCAGGCTGGTCTTGAACTCCTGACCTCAGGTGATCCGCCCGCCTTGGCCTCCAAAGTGTTTGGATTACAGGCGTGAGCCACCACGCCCGGCTGGCCTGACTTTTTTTCTTTTTTTTTTTTCCCGAGATGGAGTCTCATTCTGTTGCCCTGGTTGGAGTGTAGTGGCGTGATCTCAGCTCACGGCAACCTCTGCCTCCCTGGTTCAAGCAATTCTCCTGCCTTAGCTTCCCAAGTAGCTGGGATTGCAGGCATCCACCATTATGCCCAATTAATTTTTGTATCTTCAGTAGAGTTGGGGTTTCGCCATGTTGGTCAGGCTGGTCTGCCTGCCTCAGCCTCCCAAAGTGCTGGGATTACAGGTGTGAGCCACCAAATATGGTTCCCAGTAAGGTGAGATGAACTTTCTCTTAGGCCCTTAAGCCTCTTCTATGTGATATATCCCTTCGGAAAAGCAATTTGATCAATATGTAGAAGGACATTGATTTTTCAATTTCATTTCTAAGGAAATCATTGAAAAAATACTTTATGTATAAAGATGTTTATCACTGCATACTTTATTAAAGCAGGAATAACAGGGACAACCTAAATTTCACCAGTAAGGATTGGTAAATAAATTACAGTTTAGCTGCTAAGAGGTATATTATGCAATAATTGGAAGTTAAGTTTAGCCTGGGCATGGTGGTTCATGCTGTAATCCCAGCACTTTGGGAATCCAAGGCAGGAGGATCACTTGAGCTTAGGAGTTTAAGACCAGCCTGGGCAACACAGTGAAACCCTGTCCCTACAAAATATATATTTTTAAGTTGTCATTATATAAATTTGCATCAACATGAAAAAATGCTTATCATATAAGGCTAAAAGAATAGAAAGTATTACAATGTTTAAGAAGCATTAAGAAATCCTAAGAATAGTCTGGGCGCGGTGGCTCACACCTGTAATCCCAGCACTTTCGGAGGCTGAGGAGGGCGGATGACAAGGTCAGGAGATTGAAACCATCCTGGCCAACATGGTGAAACCACGTCTCTATTAAAAAAATTATAGAGCCGGGCGCGGTGGCTCAAGCCTGTAATCCCAGCACTTTGGGAGGCCGAGGCGGGTGGATCACGAGGTCAAGAGATCGAGACCATCCTGG
>NW_016107606.1:3792558-3793823 GCF_001604975.1 Cebus imitator
GTAGAGACGGGGTTTCACCATGTTGACCAGGATGGTCTCGATCTCTTGACCTCGTGATCCACCCGCCTCGGCCTCCCAAAGTGCTGGGATTACAGGCTTGAGCCACCGCGCCCGGCTCATAAGTCTTAATTAGTTATATGCTTAACTGTTCCTACTGTATACCTTCTCCACTTCCCCCTACTCTGCATCTAGAGCAATGTCTGGCTCTCAGCAGTACTCAATAATTGCAGAAGAGGCTGGGCGAGGTGGCTCATGCCTATAATCCCAGCACTTTGGGTGGCCAAACCAGGTAGATTACCTGAAGTCAGGGGTTTGAGACCAGCCTGGCCAACAGAGTAAAATCTGTATTAAAATATAATAAAGTCTCTATTAAAAATACAAAAATTAGCCTGGCTTGCAGGTGGGCACCTGTAATGCCAGCTACTTGGGAGGTTGAGGCAAGAGAATCACTTAAACCTGGGAAGCGGTGGTTGCTGTGAGATAAAAGCACGCTGCTGCACTCTGGGCTGTGCAATAGAGTTTCAAAAAAAAAAATTAAAAAGAAACATAATTGTAAAAGAAATGAATTTATTCTGGCAGGGCACGGTGGCTCACGCCTACAATCCCAGTACTTTGAGAAGCTGAGGCGGGTAGGTCACATGAGATCGGGAGATCGCAACCAGCCTGACCAACATGGAGAAACCCGCCCCCCACCACCACCAACTAAAAGTACAAAATTAGCCAGGTGTGGTGGCGTATGCCTGTAATCCCAGCTACTTGGGAGGCTGAGGCAGGAGAATCACTTGAACCCAACCCAGGAGGCGGAGGTTGCGGTGAGCCGAGATCGTGCCATTGCACTCCAGCCTGGGTAACAAGAGCGAAACTCCGTCTCAAAAATAATAATAATAATAATAATAAATCAGACACGTCTTTGTAGCAATGTGTAAGAAAAAAAAAAAAGAAATCCTAGGAATAAATACCATAAAATTTTAATAATAATGGCCATATTTGAATGTTAGAAATAGAAGCCATTTTCTTTTTTTGAAATGGTGTCTCACTCTTTCACCCAGGCTGGGGTGCAGTGGCATGATCTCAACACTGCAACCTCCATCTCCCAGGTTCAAGTGATTCTCCTGCCTCAGCCTCCTGAGTAGCTGGGATTACAGGCACCCGCCACTACACCCGGCTAAGTTTTTGTATTTTTAGTAGAGAAGGGATTTCACCATGTTGGCCAGGTTTGCCATGAACTCCTGACCTCATGATCTGCCTGTCTCGGCCTCCCAAAG
>NW_016107606.1:3796986-3799553 GCF_001604975.1 Cebus imitator
TTTTAGTAGAGACGGGGTTTCACCATGTTGACCGGGATGGTCTCGATCTCTTGACCTCGTGATCCACCCGCCTCGGCCTCCCAAAGTGCTGGGATTACAGGCTTGAGCCACCGCGCCCGGCCTAACCATATGAAATTTGAGCCAGGTGGGCAGAATAGGGCTTAGAGGGGCTAGGAGACACCACAAAAGATCTCACCTGGCAGGAAGCAAAGGGAATGTGGTTTGTTTTTATTTTTTTCCAAGACAAAGACTCACTCTCTTGCCCAGGCTGGAGTGCAGTGGCGCATCTCAGCTCACCGGAACTTTTGCCTCCCAGGTTCAAGTGATTCTCCTGCCTCAGCCTCCCGAGTAGCTGGGATTACACAGCACACGCCACTATGCCTGGCTAACTTTTGTATTTTTGTAGAGATGGGGTTTCACCATGTTGGCCAGGCTGGTCTTAAACTCCTGACCTTAGGTGATCTGCCCACAGTGACCTCCCAAAGTGCTGGGATTACAGGCGTGAGCCATCGTGCCCAGCAGGAAATGTGGTTTTGGAGTCAGATGCTTACTAATGTGTATCCTTAGGCAAGTGAATTCCTTTTCCCTATCTTTGGCTCCTCAAACACAGTCTAAGTGCAAAGGTATTTTGAGGCTGAAGAGTAGGGGCTAACATGATTATTACAACAGATTTACTTGATTTTTTAAACAGAATTTCTTGTTCAGATCATTGTAGATTCACATTCAGTCATAAGAAAGATTTTGCCAGTTTTACCTGGACTCATTTGTGTGTGTGAATGTGGCATGTAAGTGTGCTCATTCTACACAGTTTCATCACCTGTATAGATTCCTGTGTCCACCATCACAGTCAAATAAAACAACAGTTCTGTGACCACAAGGATCCCTTGTGTTGTCTTTCCTTCCTTCTCGCCCTCCCTCCTTTTTCTTTCTTTCTCTCTTTCTTTCCTTTCTTTCTTTCTTTTTCGTTCTTTCTTCCCTCCCTCCCTCCCTCCCTTCCTCCCTCTCTCTCTCTCTCTTTCTTTCGTTTTTTTTTTTCTTGAGACAGAGTCTTACTCTGTTGCCCAGCCTGAAGTGCAGTGGTGCCATCTTGGCTCACTGCAGCCTCCATCTCCCAGGTTCCAGCAATTCTCGTGCCTCAGCCTCCCGGGTAGCTGGGATTACAGGCACATACCACTACACTTGGCTTGTTTTTATATTTTTAGTAGAGATGGGGTTTCACCATGTTGGCTAGGCTGGTCTAGAACTTCTGACTCAGGTGATCCACCGACCTTGGCCTCCCATAGTGCTGGGATTATAGGCGTGAGCCACCATCCCAGCCATGTTACTCTTTCACAACCACACCAAACCTCACCCCTGCTGTCCTCTTCATCCCTAATTTCTGGCAACCATTCACCTGTCCTCCATTTCTAAAATTTTGTCATTTTGAAATGTTATGTAAGTGGAATAATATGGTAAATAGTATTTTGGAACTGGCTTTTTTCACTTAGTTTAATTCCCTGGAGATTCTTCTAGGTGGTTGCATGTATCAGCAATTCCTTCCTTTTTGTTGCTGAGTACTATTGTGTGGTATGTTGGTACCACCATTTATTTTAGATCAAAACAAAACCTAATGCTGCATGCCATAAAACAGTTGGTTGCACAAGATAGTTCTTCATGATAGGAATGAGTAATGGGGACGGGGGGCATGGTTAAAAATCAAGCAAATCAAATCAGGCATCTAGCTGGGCGCGGTGGCTCACACCTGTAATCCCAGCACTTTGGGAGGCTGAGGCTGGCAGATCACGAGGTCAGGAGTTCAAGACCAGCCTGACCAACGTAGTGAAACCCTGTCTCTACTAAAATGACAAAAATTGGTGGGTGCAGTGGCTCATGCCTATAATCCCAGCACTTTGGGAGGCGGAGTGGATCATTTGAGGTCAGGAGTTCGAGACCAGTCTGACCAACATACTGAAACATTGTCTCTAATAAAAATACAAAGTTAGCTGACCATAGTGACATGCCTGTAATCCCAGCTACTCAGGAGGCACACCTGCCTGTAATCTCAACTACTCAGTAGGAGAATCTCTTGAACCCAGGGGGCAGAGGTTGCACTCATTTGAGATCGCACCACTGCACTCCAGTCTGGGTAATAGAACAAGACTCTGTCTCAAAACAAATAAACCAAACCAAACAAAACAAAAAACCCAAATACAAATAAACAAAAATTAGTTGGGCATGGTGGTGGGAGCCTGTAATCCCAGCTACTCCTGGAGGCTGAGGCAGGAGAATTGTTTGAACCCGGGAGGCGGAGGTTGCAGTGAGCCAAGATTGCACCATTGCACTTCAGCCTGGGCAACAAGAGTAAAACTCCGTCTCAAAAAAAAAAAAGCACTTTGGGAGGCTGAGGCAGGTGGATCACGAGGTTAGGAGTTTGAGACCAGCCTGGCCAACATGGTGAAACCCCATCTCTGGCCGGGCGCGGTGGCTCAAGCCTGTAATCCCAGCACTTTGGGAGGCCGAGGCGGGTGGATCACGAGGTCAAGAGATCGAGACCATCCTGGTCAACATGGTGAAACCCCGTCTCTACT
>NW_016107606.1:3800006-3803003 GCF_001604975.1 Cebus imitator
AAAAAAAAAAAAAAAAAAATCAGACATCCACAAGCAAAAAATGAACCTCAACCTAAACCTCATACCTTATACAAAAGTTAAATTGAAATGGATTATAGCCTTACATGTAAAATATAAAATTACAGAACTTTTAAAAAATAGGTGAAATGCAGTATCTAGGGCCAAGCAAGGAGTTAGATTTGACACTAAAAAGCATGATTTGGCCAGGCACCCAGCACTTTGGGAGGCCAAGGTGGTGGATCACATGAGGCCAGGAGTTTGAGACTAGCCTGAGCAACATGGTGAACCCTGTCTCTACTAAAAATACAAGAAGTAACTGGGTGTGGTGGTGGGTGCCTGTAATCCCAGCTACACAGGAGGCTGAGGCAATAGAATTGCTGGAACCTGGGAGATGGAGGCTGCAGTGAGCCAAGATCGCACCACTGCACTTCAGCCGGAGCAACAGAGCCAGACTCCGTTTCAAAATAAAAAAAAAAGAGAGAAATGCTACTTATAATGTACCTTTTGCTTGCACATAGCAGGAACTGCAAAAATGGAATGTAGCCAGGCACTGTGGCTCACGCCTGTAATCCCAGCAATTTGGGAGGCTGAGGTAGGCAGATCACCTGAGGTCGGGAGTTCAAGACCAGCCTGGCCAACATGGAGCAACCGTGTCTCTACTAAAAAAATACAAAATTAGTCGGGCATGGTGGCACATGCCTGTAATTCCAGCTACTCAGGAGGATGAGGCAGGAGAATCGCTCAAACCCGCGAGGTGGAGGTTGCAATGAGCAAAGATCACGCCATTGCACTCCAGCCTGGGCAACATGAGTGAAACTCCATCTCAAAAAAAAAAAAAAATTAAATTAAAAATTGGAATGTAAACAGGCGCAGCCAGCAAATGTGTACACCAAGAGACTTGTCTTCCACCTGTTCATACCACCCTCTCTTCCCACAAAGCAGAGATGCTCTGACAAGTGGCTTCTGATTCATGCTGCTGAGGATACCAAGAAGAATTAAACACGGTCCTTGTCCTCGGGATATTCACAGCCTAGTGGGGGAAGCACAAGGTAGAGCCAGCATGTTGAGGGCATTTAGGAGAGAAACCTGAAGAGCGTGAGATTTTGCCAGATAAATAAATGCTCCTATAACCTCCCAAGACAGAGTGAGTGGGTGTAGGCTGATTTTGTACCCCAGGAGAGACTTGGTAGTGTCTGGAAACTTTTGGTTGTCATGACTGGGGGTGAAGTTGGGGAGAGGTGATACTGGTGTCTAGTGGGTAGAGGCCAAAGAACATCCTGCTTTGCACAGGACAGCACCAACAACAAAGAATTATTTCGGCCTCGCGCAGTGGCTCACGCCTGTAATCCTAGCACTTTTGGGAGGCCGAGGTGAGCGGATCACCTGAGGTCAGGAGTACTAGACCAATCTGGCCAACATGGCAAAACCCCATCTCTACTAAAAATGCAAAAATTAGTCAGGCGTCATGGCATATACCTGTAATCCCAGCTACTCAGGAGGCTGAGGCAGGATAATTGCTTCAACCTGGGAGGTGGCGGTTGCAGTGAGCCCAGATCGCACCACTGCACTCCAACCTGGGAGACAGAGCAAGACTCCATCTAAAAAAAAAAAAAAAAAAAAGAATGATTTCACCCAAAATGTCAATAGTGTCAAGGGGGAGAAACCCTGGACAGGGGCTGCATTGGGAGTCCTCCATCTGACTGTTATGCAGAGGAAAACATGAACAGGGACGCATAGGAACTTATAAACTAGTCTAGACTTTTTCTTGAGGTTCTCAGGAAGACACTGAAGAATTTTAATCAGTCTAGCAGCAGGACTGAATGTGTACTTTATTTTTTATTTGTTTATTTATTTTTTGAGATGAAGTCTCACTCACTCTGCTGCCCAGAAGCTGGAGTGCAGTGGTGTGATTCCTGCTCACTGCAACCTCCGCCTCCCAGGTTCAAGCCATTCTCCTGCCTCAGCCTCCTGTGTAGCTGGGATTACAGACACCCGCCACCACGCCCAGTTAATTTTTGTATTTTTAGTGGAGATGGGGTCTCACCATGTTGGCTAGGCTGGTCTCAAACTCCTAGCCTCATGTGATCCACCCACCTTGGCCTCCCAAAGTGCTGAGACTACAGGCATGAGCCACCACTCCCCACCTCTGGATTTGTATTTAGAAAGACCCCTCATGCTCGCTTCAGCAGCACATATACTAAAATTGGAACAATACAGAGAAGATTAGCATGGCCCCTGCACAAGGATGACACGAAAATTCGTGAAGCGTTCCATATATATATTTTTTTAATTAAAAAAAAAAAAAAGACCCATCTGGCTGGCTGCGGTGGCTCATGCCTGTAATCCCAGCATTTTGGGAGGCCAAGGTGGGTGGATCACATGAGGCTAGGAGTTTGAGACCAGCCTGGCCAACATGGTGAAACCCCATCTCCACTAAAAATACAAAATTAGCTGGGTGTGGTGGTGCATACCTGTAATCCCAGCTACCTGGGAGGCTGAGGCAGGAGATTACTTGAACCTCGGAGATGAAGATTGTGGTGAGCCAAGGTCGTGCCATTGCACTCCAGCCTGGGCAACAAAAATTAAACTCTATCTCAATAAAAAATAAAAGAAAAGGGCTGGGCGTGGTGGCTCATGCCTATAATCCCAGCACTTTGGGAGGCCAAGGTGGGCAGATCACGAGGTCAAGAAATCGAGACCATCCTGGCCATCATGGTGAAACCCCATCTCTAAAAAAATAAATAAATAAGTAAATAAAAGAAAAATGTGGCCGGGCGCGGTGGCTCACGCCTGTAATCCCAGCACTTTGGAAGTCCCAGGCTGGTGGATCACGAGGTCAAGAGATCGAGACCATCCTGGTCAACATAGTGAAACCCCATCTCTACTAAAACTACAAAAAGTCAGCTGGGCATGGTGGCGCATGCCTGTAATCCCAGCTACTCAGGAGGCTGAGGCAGGAGAATTGCCTGAACCCAGGAGGCGGAGGTTGTGGTGAGC
>NW_016107606.1:3806418-3808737 GCF_001604975.1 Cebus imitator
TTTTTTTTTTGAGATAGGGTCTCACTCTGTCACCCAGGCTGGAGTGCAGTGGCATGATCACAGCTCACTACAGCCTCAACCTCCTAGGCTCCAGCGATTCTCCCCCCTCAGCCCTCCAAGTAGCAGGCACTACAGGCACACCCTACCATGCCTGGCTAACTTTGTAATTTTTGTAGAGATGGGGTCTCACTATGTTGCCCAGGCTGGTCTAGAACTCCTAAGCTCAAGCATCATGCCCACCTCAGTCTCCCAAAGTGCTGGGATTATAATCCTGAGCCACCAAGCTGCTCACGTAAGTGAGTCTTTTAAAAGGGCTGGTTTCTCTTCAACCCTTCAGGAAGAAAGCCTGATGGCAGTTGGTGAGGGAGGGGACACAATGGGGCGTGTCTGACCTCTCACCCTGTCGTGGCTGGGAATTCAGTTCTCAAGGTTTCTCGGAGGTCCCTTTGGCTAAGAGAGGGTCTGTTCAGTCCATTAAGCTGCTTAGAATTTATTAGTTTTTTTTTTTAGTTTTTTGAGACGAAGTCTAGCTCTGTCGCCCAGACTGGAATACAGTGGTACAATCTCAGCTCACTGCAAACTCCACTTCCCAGGTTCAAGCCATTCTCCTGCCTCAGCCTCTGAGTAGCTGGGATTACAGGTGCACACCACCACCCCTGGCTAATTTTTGTAGTTTTAGTAGAGACGCAGTTTCGCCATGTTGGCCAGGCTGGTCTCGAACTCCTGACCTCAAGTGATCTGCCTGCCTTGGCCTCCCAAAGTGCTGGGATTACAGGCATGAGGCACCATATACTGTCAGGATTTATTTTTATTTCTCACATGGCAATGGAATATTATTCAGCCTTAAAAAGAAATGAAACTCTTATCCATGCCACACGTGGATGAATTCTGAAAACATCAAGCTGAGTGAAGGAAGCCATACAAAAGGACAAATATTGTAAGGAAAAATACAGGTTACATAGAATAGGCAAATTCATGGAGACAGATGGCTACCAGGGGCTGGTTGCGCAAGTGGCAAGTGTAAGTGCACCTAATGCCACTGAATCATACACTTAAAATTGGTGAATTCTATGTTACATATATTTTACCACAATATAAAAAATTACATGACATCATCTTATAAGGTCAGTTAGCTCAGGAGGCAAATATTTATTATGACACCTTTAACCTAGCAGTGGTCCAATATAGGGAAAATCCAAGAGCTAGGAGGCCAGAAGCAAGCAGGTTGGCAAATGCAGTCTGTGATCTCAGAGTGGGGGCGCTTCACAGCCAAGGCCACGTGGGGCTCAGATTTGGTTGCAGAGTTAGAGGAGGATGCTCCTGTGAGTGAGTGTGAGTCCACTGACCGAAAACATCTAGAAGCAGGCTCCCCCACACACTAAGCTCCTGGCCAGGAGGGTCCACCTGCGGGAACCCTTTGCACAGACCACCTGAGATCTTGTCCTTTGTTTCAGCAGGGCAGGAATTTTCCAGCCTGAGGTATTTGCATTTGGTATCTTAACTACTGACCTGATCCTGCAGCTGCTAAACCACTGATATGCTTTCTCTGAAACCCCTGATAAGCAGACAGAAAATCAGTAAGCCTGGCCCTCCCAGCTTTCGTGTCATAATTAGTATTTTATTCCTTGTGGGGAGAGAAAATAGCCCAAACACCTGCTCTCTGAGGCGTCAGTTGCCGGCAGATCTCCTTTGTACACTCTCCGTACATATGATTTTAGAGGAAGGAACTTTGGGAGTCTTAGGCCAACCCACTCATTTTACAGTGAAGCCAACACAATGCCAGAGAAGTAAATGGATTGCGGTGCAAGAGGTGTTGTGGTTCGAATCCCTGCCGGCCACTTCCAAGCTCTGCGCCTAGGTAAATTATTTAACCTCTGGAAGCCTCATTCCCCCACAGTAAAACAAGGATAAAACAGCTTCCTCTTGGGGATCTTCTGAGGAATGAGGCCATGATGGGGTTTCAAGTTCGCTGGCAGCTGGCAGGAGGGAAACTCAGCCAGCACCCCCTCAGAGAATCCTGTCCACGCCAGCCCCATCTTTTCACTCTCTCGCGCTCAACCTGGTGTTACTGCCTTCTTGACATTTGTCTTTAACTGAAGTTGGTTACGTGTGTACTTTTTGGTTTCGTTACCAGAAAGGGGTTCTGTCCAGACCCGCAGAGAGGCTTGAACCTCACACAAGAAAGAAAGAATTTGGTGGCTGGGCATGGTGACTCATGCCTGTAATCCCAGCACTTTGGGAGGCTGAGGCAGGCGGATCATGAGGTCAGGAGTTCCAGACCAGCCTGGCCAACATGGTGAAAACCCATCTCTGCTAAAA
>NW_016107606.1:3810159-3811564 GCF_001604975.1 Cebus imitator
GTCCTCATTTCTGCTGAGGGCAAGTGTGGATGGAGGGAACCCAAAGCCCCCTTGACATCCCTTTTCCCCTGGCTCATCCCAGCGTTGCCCAAGGGACTGGATGTCCCTTTCTGGGCCTGGATGGGTCTTGCTGCAAACTAGGAGGGGGTTGACGAGATTGGGATTACAAGGCCAAATGCTTACTGGGGTCATGCCAATGATAGAAACATCTAGGAATATTCATTTCCTCTAAAAGAGGTAGGTTCTCTTCTGATTTCCTTGAAACATGCCACAGTCTCAGTTTCATTTCCTAATTCTGATGAATCCGTAGAGGCAGATCTAAAGTAATAATTTTTAAAAAATGCAGGAGTGAAGGAAAATGATGGCGGGGCTCAGTGGCTCATGCCTGTAATCCCAACACTTTGGGAGGCTGAGGCGAGCGGATCACTTAAGGTCAGGAGTTCAAGAAGCAGTCTAACCAACATGGTGAAACCCCGTCTCTACTAAAATATAAAAATTAGCCGGGCATAGTGGCATGTTCCTGTAATCCCAGATTCTTAGGAGGCTGAGGCAGGAGAATCGCTTGAACCCAGGAAGCAGAGGTTGCAGCAAGCTAAGACTGCCTCACTGCACTCCAGCCTGGATGACAGAGCAAGACTCTTATCTCAAAAAAAAAAAAAAAAAAGGGGCGCAGTGGCGCATGCCTGTAGTCCCAGCTACTAGGGAGGCTGAGGTGGGAGGATCGCTTGACCCCAGGAGTTCTGAGCTGTAGTGTGCTATGCCAATCAGGTGTCCGCACTAAGTTCGGCATCGATATAGTGACCTCCCTGGAGCGGGGGACCACCAAGTTGCCTAAGGAGGGGCGAACCAGCCCCGGTCAGAAATGGAGCAGGTCAAAACTCCCGTGCTGATCAGTAGTGGGATCGCGCCTGTGAATAGCCACTGCACTCCAGCCTGGGCAACGTAGCGAGACCCTGTCTCTAAAAAAGGAAAAAAAAGTGAAGGAAAATGACAACTGGCACTTGGTCTCAGTGGAGGGGAATAAGAGAGGCCTGTATGCACTCACTTTCTGTCTATGGGGCACATATAAGAAGCCTATTCTGTCTTCAGGGGCAACTGACACTTAGCATGTGCTGATTGGTGCCACGTGGCCATGGGGGCCCAGTGTTATCGGATCTTACCCGCTTTCTAAAGAAATTGAACACATCAATTTGTATTTGTAATTTCCTGGCCAGGTGTGGTGGCTCATGCCTGTAATCCCAGCACTTTGGGAGGCTGAGGCGGGCAGATTACCTGAGGTCAGCAGTTCAAGACCAGCCTGGTCAACATGGCAAAACCCCGTCTCTACTAAAAATACAAAAAAAAAAAAAAATTAGCTGAGTGTGGTGGCACCTGTAATCCCAGTTACTCAGGAGCCTGAGGCAGG
>NW_016107606.1:3812474-3819842 GCF_001604975.1 Cebus imitator
AAAAAAAAAAAAAAAAAAGTAGATGGGCCAAATACAATATCTTCTGGACTGTGAGCTGCCAGTCTGCCATCTCCAGAGTAGGTTCTTTTGTTGCTGTTTGTTTGTTTTTTGAGACAGGGTCTCCCTCTGCACTCAGGCTGGAGTGCACTGGTGCAGTGCCACAACTTGGCTAATTTTTTTTTTTGAGATGGAGTCTCACTCTGTCACCCAGGCTGGAGTGCAGTTGCATGATCTTGGCTCACTGAAACCTCTGTGGGCCTGGCTAATTTTTTAAAAATTTATTTGTAGAGGCAGGGTCTTCCTATGTTGCCCCGGCCGGTCTTGAGCTTGTTGGGCTTAAGCAATTCTCCCACCTCAGCTTCCCAAAAGTCATGAGCCATTGTGCTAGCCCACATTAGGTGTTTTTAAAGCTGTCTTTCTGCTGGAATGTTCTGTGGAGGGAGCAGTGAACAGGGAAGGAGGAAAAGAAGAAGGGATGGCAGGAACCACTGGGGAATCTCTTTGAGACCCAGTTTGCCAGGATAGGAAGAAGGCCTGGCCTTTCCTGGCTCTTGTTTAGGTTAACCCTTCTTTTCCTCTTGCTGCTGGCTCTCACTTGGGAGAAACGTAATGGCCCAAGCCTTAGGAGTGTCTGAGCAGGTTTGAACAGCACGCTCCAGTGTGTGGCTGGAGAAGCAGGGCTGCAGCTCTCAGCGCTGGTGGAAAGAGAGAGAGGAGACCACCATCCTAGTCCAGAAGAGGCTGAGGCTGAGGCCTCCAAGTGGACCGCTCCCTGTGCCCTGGCCTGCTGCAAGCCCTGGAGGAGCCCCGGATGTCTTTCTGACGGGGCCTGTGTGTCAGGGAGAGAGAATGTAGTCTGTGGTCAGTGTGGCTGACAGCCAGCCTGGCAGATGGCCAGAGCCCAGAGCTGGCTGGGAAGGAGCATAAACAAGGCGCCTGGTGGGCAGCTGTGACCCAGAATCTTCCAGCAGAAGAGCAGTGAGGAGGGAGGGAGGATACAAGGGGGACCCTCACCCCGATTCCCCAGGCTGCCCAGAACTCAAGCATCAGTCAGAGACAGCACGGGGCTCCCTGAGGCACCCGGCAAGCAGCTGCCGCAGAAGGAACTGGAGAAGCCCACCTGGAAGGGGTCTCCTTAGACTCTGTGATCCCGTAACTCTGTGATTCAGTTTTTCTCACACTGTAGAATCTCTCTGTACAGAGGACATATGTGGTTTTCCCTTGCCCAGCATTCACTTTGCTCCTTCTATTAGCAGCATACTAGTTATCCTCCAGGAAGCCACCCAGCCTCCACTCTCAGTCCATGCGGTTTGGGTGAGGCTGACTTTGCCTTTCCATCCTCCCAGCTCGAGGGTGGGCATGTGTGCCAGGCCTGGCCAATCAGTAGATTTCTTCTGCTGGATCCAGTGAGACCCAATCCAAGGGATTTTGCTGGAAATCTTGGAAAAAGTAAAATTGCCAGCAATTGGCTTGATGCATATCTGGAGGTACTGGGGGGCATCTGGTCCTGACATGGGAGGAGCTTGCCTGAGAATGAATCCATTGCAGAGAAAGACATCATAGAGAGGGAGGCAGAGAACAACAGATTGATTGATTGACACATGTAAGAGACAGGAAAAGACCTGAGACTTGGTAAAAATAGTTTGAGCTCCTAAATCCAGTTTTTTGTTTTTTCAATTCTTTGAAATCATATATATATATATATATATATATATATATATATATATATATTTTTTTTTTTTTTTTTTGAAAGGAGTTTTGCTCTTGTTACCCAGGCTGGAGTGCAATGGCGCAATCTCGGCTCACCGCAACCTCCGCCTCCTGGGTTCAGGCAATTCTCCTGTCTCAGCCTCCTGAGAAGCTGGGATTACAGGCACACGCTACCATGCCCAGCTGAATTTTTGTATTTTTAGTAGAGACGGGGTTTCACCATGTTGACCAGGATGGTCTCGATCTCTTGACCTCGTGATCCACCCGCCTCGGCCTCCCAAAGTGCTGGGATTAAAGGCGTGAGCCACCGCGCCCGGCCAGCCCAGCTAATTTTTTGTATTTTTAGTAGAGACGGGGTTTCACCATGTTGACCAGGATGGTCTCGATCTCTTGACCTCGTGATCCACCCGCCTCGGCCTCCCAAAGTGCTGGGATTAAAGGCGTGAGCCACCGCGCCCGGCCAGCCCAGCTAATTTTTTGTATTTTTAGTAGAGTCGGGGTTTCACCATGTTGACCAGGATGGTCTCGATCTCTTGACCTCGTGTTCCACCGGCCTCGGCCTCCCAAAGTGCTGGGATTACAGGCTTGAGCCACCGCACCCGGCCTAAATTGTTTTAAATGACGTAGTCGGTATCTAATCCCTGGGCTTTCCAGTGAAGGGATCCAGGATATGTCGCCATGGGCATAAAAATTACTTTGAGCAGAAGGTATTTGAGTTCCTGAAATCTTTGATCTGCCTAAAAGTAGACCTCTCAAAAGAACAATTATAAATCCCCTCCCATAGCAATCAGGGAAGATCGACTCTTTTCTCCGAAGAGTAGAAGTCACCACACCTAAACACACAGTCACAAAATTATCATATCTCCCATCTATTCTCCTAAGGGCCCATTTATCTTTTATTCTAAAAGTCTTGTATTCCTGTAAGTGCCCTTCTCCCTTTTCCTTCCTCTATTGAGATGGTGTATAAACTCCCAATTCTAATGCCACCATGAGTCACATTGTTCCCTTAAATCCTGTAGGGACATGATTAAATGATTAAATCTGTCTCTTCTCATGCTAATCTGTCTTTTGTCAGTTTAATTTGCAGGCCCCCAGTCATTATCCTAAGAAAGTAAAGGAAAACGCCGGGCGTGGTGGCTCATGCCTGTAATCCAAGCACTTTGGAGGCCAAGGCGGGCGGATCACCTGAGGCCGAAAGTTCAAGACCAGCCTGACCAACATGGTGAAACCCTGTCTTAAATAAAAATTAAAGAGGAAAACTTTTCCCTGCCCCGCCTCCACCTGCTCACCTAAGCTTCCGTGACTCCAACGTTCTATACAAGTCTGTGATTTACCTAAGAACTAAATTCTACCTCATTTTCTTCACAGGAGAAAGAAGACAGGAATGAACCTGGGCCCCCTTAAAACCTACCCTGATTGCTTGAAATCAGAGAGATTTGCCAATGAAATCTCAAGAATCCTGGCTGCATTTCTGCCCTGTCATCACCCTCAGTGTTATCAGAAAAGGGGGTCCCAATCCAGACCTCAAGAGAGGGTTCTTGGATCTCATGAAAAGAAGAGTTCGGGGAGAGTCCATAAAGTGGAAGCAAGTTTATTTTTATTTATTTATTTATTTATTTTGAGACAGAGTTTCACTCTTGTTACCCAGGCTGGAGTGCAATGGCGCGATCTCGGCTCACCGCAACCTCTGCCTCCTGGGTTCAGGCAATTCTCCTGCCTCAGCCTCCTGAGTAGCTGGGATTACAGGCACGCGCCACCATGCCCAGCTAATTTTTTGTATTTTTAGTAGAGACGGGGTTTCACCATGTTGACTAGGATGGTCTCCATCTCTTGACCTCGTGATCCACCCGCCTCGGCCTCCCAAAGTGCTGGGATTACAGGCTTGAGCCACCAGGAAGCAAGTTTATTAAGGAAGGAAAGGAATAAAGAATGGCTACTCCATAGGCAGAGCAGCAGCTTGGGCTGCTGGACGAAGGACACTTACAGTTATTGCTTGATTCTATGCTAAACAGGGGGTGGATTATTCATGAGTTTTCTGGAAAAGGGGCGGGCAATTCCTGGAGCTGAGGGTTCCTTCCCTTTTAGACCGTATAGGATAACTTTCTGATGTTGCCATGGCATTTGTAAACTGATGTAGTGCTGGTAGGAGTGTCTTTTAGCATGCTACTGCATTATAATTAGGGTATAATGAGCAGTGGGGACGGCCAGAGGTCGCTTTCATCGCCATCTTGGTTTTGGTGGGTTTTGGCTGGCGTCTATACTGCAAACTGTTTTATCAGCAAGGTCTTTACGACCTGTATCTTGTGCTGACCTCCTGTCTCATCATCCCATGACTAAGGATGCCTTAACTTCCTAGGAATGCAGCGCAGTAGGTCTCAGCCTTATTTTACCCAGCTCCTGTTTAAGATGGAGTCACTCTGGTTCAAATGCCTCTGACAACAACATATACCCTAGGCAGCCTTGATTTCTAGAGCCCAAACCCACAAAGAGAATGTCATAAGTCCTAGTAGTGTCCTTCATTCATCGGTCAATTCAATGCACACGTATGGAGCATCAACTGTGTTCAAAGATGTTCTTGTTCTCAGAGATCTTAGATTTTGGTGAGGAAAACAGACCAGTAGAAACAGCTTCATCAGAATGTGATTAGTGCTATATTAGACGTAAGTACAAAGAAGTGGCCTCTAGACCAGGGGGAGGCAGCAGGCATGACATAGCTGCTTCCTGAAGGAAGTAACCCTTTAGCTGAATTCCACAGGATGAGGAGTCAGGCAGGAGAGAGGGCAGAGGAAGAGCCTTCCAGGCAAGCAAAGGAGCAGCATGAGGTGCCAAATCCAAAGCATAGGAGAGGCTGTGACTTGTAGGAGGAATTGGTTGGGGTAGAGTTGGTATGGGTAGAGACTCCCCATTGGGGAATAGGGTGGCTGGCCCGCTGTTTGACCAGCTGGCTTTGATGAGGACTGCTTCCTATGTGTGAGAATACACAGACAGCAAGCAACACAGCCCAGTCCCAAACCCGAGCCCAGGGCAAAGCCTGGCTCATGCCCACGGAGTAGAAAACAAGCTGGTATATCCCCAGCCAGGGTTCCAAGCCAAGAGGATGGCAGAGCCCTTGAGCATACGTATTGGTGAGATCCACACCCACAGCGGGCACTTGACTCTTTCCCTGTTGGAAATTACTGTAGGCCACTAAAGGCAGGGTCCAGCGACACTTTGCAAAGATCTTCCTTCTGCTCTCCCACTCCCCAATTCCTCCTAGATTCCCCTCTTTCCCATGCATGTCCTTGTGCTCTGCAGGGCCTGTGAGGACAAGAAACGATCATGGGTAAAAGTGGGTGTTTTGTGGAGTCAGATAACCTCCAGTTCCATTCCTTGCTGGGCCATTGACCATTATTGAGAATGTGACCTTCTTTTTTTTTTTTTAATTTGGCTTTTTTTGAGGGGCAGTGTGAAGGACACGGCCTCACTCTGTTGCCAAGGCTGGAGTATAGTGGTGTGAGCATAGCTCACTGCAGCCTCAAACTTCTGGACTCAAGCAATACTCCTGCCTCAGCCTCCCATGTAGCTGTGACTATAGGTGCACACCACCATGCCCAGCTAATTTTTTTTTTATTTTGTAGAGACAAGGTTTTGCTGTGTTGCCCAGTCTGGTCTTTAACTTCTGGCCTCAAGCAATCTGGCTCCCCAAAGTACTGGGATTACAGGCATGAGCCACTGTGACTGGCAAGAGTGTAACCTTTTTTAATTTAAATTTTTAAAATTTTATTTTTTTTTTCTGAAACAGGGTCTCACTCTGTTACCCAGGCTGGAGTGCAGTGGCACAATCTCGGCTCACTGCACCCTCCACCTCCTGGGCTCAAGTAATTCTCCTGCCTCAGCCTCCTGAGTAGCTGGGACTGCAGGCGCCTGCCACCATGCCTGGCTAATTTTTGTATTTTTGGTAGAGATGGGGGTTTCATCACTTTGGTCAGCCTGGTCTCGAACTCCTGCCCTTAAGTGATCCACCTGCCTTAGCATCCCAAAGTGCTGGGATTATAGGCGCGAGCAATTGCGCTCAGCCAAGCGTGACCTTCTGACACAATCTCTCTGTGTCTGTCTCCTCCTCTGCAAAATGAAGATTATAGTACAGATTACATGAAGTAATGCATATATAGTGAAACAGTCATGAATTCACTCATTGACTCTTTTGTCTGTGGAGCATTTCTTTCTTCGAGAATCCATGCTATTCATTCATGTGCTCTGCTGAGACTTTCAGTCAGAGCGTTGGCCTCTTCCTGGGCATAGGGTGCAGGCACAGACCATGCCCAGCCAATCATGAGATCCCTGTTTTGGCAACAGTGATTGGTCCCTGAGGTGGGCTCAAGCCTCAAGATGGCCAACCAGCACCTGTCTTGGGAAAGGACTGCTTCTTCCTGGGGTTACTGAGCTGGGAGAATATGAATCTGGAGACAGCCTGTCTATCTGTGGATGGATTAAGTTGCTTCTTAGAAGGAAATAAAGCCAGGATGATGAAGATGATGTAGACATCATCATGTATTACTTGAAGCGAAATTCACTTTAGGACTTCCCAATTCCATGAGCCAATTCATAAGTTGGGTTTTCCTTATTTAGTTCGGGTTCCTTTACTTGCAGTCACAAGAATCTTAATTGTTTGCCATGCGAAACCCTGAGCACAGTGTCTGCCACATACAAAGGTCTCAGCAAATTGTCACTTCAATGAGGAGGGTGGAAATGATCTTATCCCCCTTCAGCACCCCTGTTTTTACTCCCAGAACACAGTTTCACTTCTTCTCCTTCTGGTCTGCTGGCTATGTGGGCTTTCCATTGGCAAGAATGGGGTGGGGGTCCGGGATATAGTGAGAGGCAAGCCAGACTATCCAGTGCCCGCCAGGCAGACAGCATGGTAGCTTTGGGCGCACCACTAAGGTTCCCAGCCTGGTCACTGTATGTGATTGGAATCAACTGCATGGTAGAGCAGGAATAAGCTGGAGTCAGACCGACCTAGTTTAAATTCCATTGCTAGAGCTTTGTGACCTACAAAAGATCACTTTATTTTGCCAGGCTTCCGTTTCCTTGTCTATAAAACCAAGATAATAATGACCCCTGTTTCTCCAAGGGAAGTTGTGAGGATTAAATGAGAAAGAGAAATCTATTATTAATACTGTGATTAGGCCGGGCACAGTGGCTCACACCTGTAATCACAGCACTTTGGGAGGCTGAGGCGGGCAGATCATGAGGTCAAGAGATCGAGACCATCCTGGCCAACATGGGTAACCTCGTCTCTACTAAATATGCAAAAATTAGCTGGGTGTGGTGGTGCACGCCTGTAGTTCCAGCTACTCGGGAGGCTGAGGCAGGAGAAATGCTTGAACCCAGGAAGTGGAGGTTGCAGTGAGCCGAGATTGTGCCACTGCACTCCAGCCTGGCGCCTGGTGATGGACCAAGACTCTGTCTCAAAAAAAAAAACAAAACAAAAATATTGTGATTAAGGCCGGGTGCGGTGGCTCAAGCCTGTAATCCCAGCACTTTGGGAGGCCGAGGTGGGTGGATCATGAGGTCAAGAGATCGAGACCATCCTGGTCAACACGGTGAAACCCCGTCTCTAAAACTACAAAAAAAAAAAATTAGCTGGGCATGGTGGTGTGCCTGTAATCCCAGGTA
>NW_016107606.1:3820167-3821903 GCF_001604975.1 Cebus imitator
AGAATTGCCTGAGCCCAGGAGACGGAGGTTGCGGTGAGCCGAGATCGCGCCATTGCACTCCAGCCTGGGTAACAAGAGCGAAACTCCGTCTCAAAAAAAAAAAAACAAAAAAACAAAACAAAACAAAACAAAACATGGTCCCAGATTTCTTTGAGAGGTGAGGTCTACATCCTCACCCATTGAATCTGAGTGGGTTTGCGATTGGTATAGACCAATCAGGAACGATTGGGGTGACATTTTATGCCTTTTTTTTTTTTTTGAGACATAGTCTTGCTCTATCGCCCAGGCCAGAGTGCAGTGGTGCTATTTTGACTCACTGCAACCTCTGCCTCCTGGATTCAAGCAATTCTCTTGCCTCAGCCTCCCGAGAAGCTGGGACTATAGGCACCCACCACCGAACCCAGCTAATTTTTGTGTTTTTAGTAGAGATAGGGTTATCTTGGCCAGGCTGGTCTCGAATTCCTCATCTTGTGATCCACCCACCTCGGCCTCCCAAAGTGCTCGGATTACAGGCGTGAGCCACCCTGCTCGGCCCATGTTATGACTTTTAAGGCTAGGTCATAGAAGCATCATGTAGTGACTCTGCATTCTCTTGGATTGCTTGCTCTTGGCATGCTCTCTCTCCGATCCTCACCACCATGCTGGGAGAAGCCCATGCCAGATGCAGCAGCCCCACAGAGCCACTGCTATTCACATTCCCATCTCAGTTTCCTGCTCATGGCTAACATCATATGCCAGCCATGTGAGTGTATATCTTGTAAGTTCAGTCCCAGGCCAGGCGCGGTGGCTCATGCCCATAATCCCAGAACTTTGGGAGGCCAAGGCAGATGGATCACCTGAGGTCATGAGTGTGGGATCAGCCTGTCCAATATGGTGAAACCCTTGTCGTTACTAATCACAGAAAAATTAGCTGGGCATGGTGGCGCATGCCTGTAATCTTAGCTACTTGGGAGGCTGAGGCAGGAGAATTTCTCGAACCTGAAAGGTGGAGATTGCAATAAGCCGAGACTGCGCCATTGCACTTCGGCCTGGGCAACAAGAGTGAAACTCCGTCTCCAAAAAAAAAAAAAAAGTTCTCTCCCAGTCAAACATTCAAATGACGTTTTTCCCAGCTGCCATGTGATTACAACAACACCTGAGACCCCAGGTGAGGACCACCCATCTGAAACGGGTCAGCACATACAACCACGAGGGATCATAATACATTGCTGTGTTAAGCCACTATACCCTGGTGTGTATTTGTGTATGTGAATATTAACTGGAACAATTTATATTACCACGTGCATTACTTATTCAAAATTCAGAGTATCTTCCTTGTAAACATACAAGAGATGGTGCTGAATGTTAAATGCACAATATCTATTTTATTTCCTCACAGGGTACTGCCATTATCTCTGTTTCGCAGATGAAAAAACAGGGGCTCAGAGAGGTTCTTCTACTTGTCCAAAGGCACATAGCTCATAAGAGGCATCCCTGCAATATGAAACCAAGAGGCTTCTCAGCTCCAGGGTGCCATTCATGAGTCCCCACTCAAGTCCTTGCCTACTGCAAACCTGACTTTCCTTAGTGAGGGGTTTGGAGGACATGAGGGGTAGAAAACTGGTCAGTAACACAAAGGGGTAAAGTGGGCACAGTGGGCTCTGTCTGGAGTAGTTTCAACTTAGCTCAGGGAAAGGCCAGCCCAGAGTTGCCAGATTTTGAATTTTTTTTTTTCTTTTTCTTTTTTTTTTTTTTTG
>NW_016107606.1:3822286-3834398 GCF_001604975.1 Cebus imitator
TTTGAGACAGGGTCTCACTCTGTCACCCAGGCTAGAGTGCAGTGGCACGATCTCAGCTCACTGTAACCTCAACCTCCTGGGCTCAAGTGATCCTCCCATCTTACCTTTCTGACTAGCTGGGACCACAGACACGCACCACAACACCTAGCTCAGTTTTCCATTTTTTGTAGAGACAGGGTCTTGCTATGTTGCCCAGGCTAGTGTCAAACTAATGGGCTCAAGCAGTCCACCTGCTTCAGCCTCTCAAAGTGCTGGGATTACAAGCATGAGCCACTGTCCCTGGCTAGATCTTTGGAGTTTTTTTTTCTTTTTTTTAAAGATGGGGCTTCACCATGTTGCCCAGGCTGGTCTCAAACTCCTGAGCTCAGGCAATCCACCCCCCTCGGCCTCCAAAACTGCTGGAATTACAGACGTGAGCCACTGTGCCCGGCCTTGATCTTTGGAATTTTTTTTTTTTTTTTGATCTTTGGAATTTTTAAGAGAAACCAGAAATCAGATTTTTTTTTTTTCTCAGAAATCAGATTTTTATGTGCAATCTCTTTCTGTTTAAATGTTGGCAACTAATTCTTTTTTTTTTTTTCCTCTTTTAACTGTGCAGACTGAGAAACAAAACAAAAACAAAAGCAAGGGCTGCTGATTTGTCTCTCTGGACTAGCAGATCTCTAAGGAGTCTCTGGCTCAGACATCTTGACTTTCACCGGAGTCTCTGGGGAGACAACATAAATTCCACTCCCAAGAGGTGGAGATGGGAAAAAGGAGAGGGCAGTGGGGGAGACGGAGGTGCCCAGCTTCCCCTCACCATGCCCCTCCAGAGGTATTTGGGGAATCTGGATTGATGGGAAGCCAGGCCACAGGGTGCTAGAGAGGTGCAGGAGAGCAGCTGGGCCTGCGATAAATCAGCCGCCATAACCTGTCCGCTTTCCCAGAGTCATTCTGCTCCCTGGGGTGCAGGGAGCTGGCAGGGCACCAGGGGAGGCTGAATTTCCTTTGCAATGGGAAACCCGCTCCCCGGCCCCCTCCCCCGCCCACACTAGCCATTTTCTCCACCTCTCCTTTCTCACTGCTCTTCCAATGGAAACCCTGCCCTCCCGTCTTCCCCAGTCGACCCTTCTTAGCTGAGGGGGAATTGATCCAGATCTTGCCTGTCTTTCTGGACCTCCCCTCCCTCCCCCTCAGTGGCTTCGATTCCCTCCTGAGCCTTCGGCCCATTCCGTCTTCAGCAGACGTTTCTTCCTGTGAGATCCAGCCTGGCAGAGAGCAGCCGCGTGATTGATGAGCTAAGACGCTTGGCTGGCAGGCAGGTGGCAGCCAGCCAGAGACAAGGCTCTCACAAGATAGCACAGCCGCCCCAGGAGGGGCCGCAGCTACCAGGATGCGATGCTCCCCGGGGATGCCCTCTTAGCCCCCCATGCCTGGGTTGGTGGTGGCGGCACTCTGGGCAGAGCAGGTAGCCACAAGGGTCACTGGTTCAGTCACATGGTGGTCCCTCAGTGAATGAGTGCTCTCTTCTTTCCCCACTCCAAAACAGAAGCCCAAGGAGATGAAGATGAACACAGTGAACTTCTTAAAGCTGGAAATGTCTATCATTCAGTCATGCCACTTGGTCCAGGTGTTTATAATTTGCCCATTCATTCATTCATTCATTCATGTGTGCAACATGAAGGTTTGCTGTGAGGATCAGCACTCCATTGTCACTGAGAGTGTGGTCTTGAGAGGCAGGCTGGTTTGAATCCAGGCTCCATTCCTTCCTAGCTGCATGACACTGGGCAGGACACTTCACCTGCCTAAGCCGCAACTTCTCTCAAGGTTGCCACTGCAAGATTCAGCCAGATAATACATGTAAACTGCTTAGAACAGAGCCTAGCATAGAAAAGAGATCAATAAATTCATTCATTCAACGACTGATAGCTGAAGACCTACATTGGCCCAGGTTCTGGGCCATGGTCACGAGCAAGGCAGATAAGATCTCTGATCTCAAGCACTTCATCTTTGAGAAAGGAAAGACTGAGACTTATAACTGAATGAAAAAACAAGGACATCCTAGGGCGAGCTAAGAGGGTGTAAAATGGCAAGGGGTGATGCGGAAGGGGGAGCTATCATGAAGGCCGCTTCAAGGAGGGGACTTGGGAGCTGAGTTTGAATGAGGAAGGGGCTGTCAGGTGAAAACCTGGGGAAACAGCATTCTAGCTAGAGGGAACAGCACATGTTCCTGGAGGCAGTAATAAACCTTGGAGTATGTAAGAATCAGAAAAAGAGAAGAGAGACCAGTGTGGAGGAGCGAAAGGAAAGGGAGCAGATAGATGAGCTTAGAGACACAAGCCAGATCAGCTAGGGCTTGCAGGCAGGCATAAAGGTTTTGTTTTAAGCACAGTGGAAAGTGACTATGCATTGTTTTTGTTTGCCTTTCAGTCTGCATAGTTAAAAAAAAAAAAAGGAATTAATTGCCAACATTTTAAGTGCTGGAGCAGTCTGATGGGGGAAATAGGAGAGAGAACAGCTACCACGGTGGCTTGGGCTCCGGTGGTGGCCATAGCGGATTCTGGAGGGTTTGAAAGGCACAGGGACAGGTCTTTTCCTGGGTACCTGGGAGGAGGGCAATCACAATCAAGGTGACCATCCTATTATCTCATTGGAGCCTCCTGATGAATGCTGGTGTAGGCCATGTACTGAGGTAGGGAAGCCTGGAGAGACAGTGTTTCCCAGCCTTTGTGGATAATGGTGATTTTGCTTTATGCAATGAGTTAAGAATAGAGGGTACAATGCTTATGGGAGGTGATCTCTGTCCTCAAGAATCTGAGGTCCAGTTGGGGAGTCAGAGAATGAGCAGGCAATGATAATCCAGTGTGACAGCCGCTGTGACAGGGAGGGAAAGGTGGCTCGGTGTCCAGGGGAAGACCTACCTGAATATGGGAGTGCTGGCTTCCTGCTCTCGCCTCTTCTCCGGCCTCCTCTGCTCCAGCCACACTGGTCTTTCCATTCTTCTAAGAAGCCATATCCTTCCTGTCTCCCAGCCGTGCACATGCTGCTGCCTCCTCCCAGAGTCCTCCTACCCCACCTATCTCAGCCCTTGTTTCTGTCCCTCCCATGTTCATCCTAACTTAAATTCCTTTTTTCTTTTATTTTCTTGTTTTTTTTTTTTTTTTTGAGATAGGGTCTTGCTCTGTTGCCCAGGCTGAAGTGCAGTGGCTCGATCTTGGCTCACTGCAACCTCTGCCTCCCAGGTTCAAGCGATTCTTCTGCCTCAGCCTCCAGAGTAGCTGGGACTACAGGCATCTGCCACCATGCCCTGCTAATTTTCATACCTTTGTAGAGAGGGGGTTTCACCATGTTGGCCAGACTGGGCTCGAACTCCTGAGCTCAAATGATTCCCCCTGCCCCTGCCTTGGCCTTCCAAAGTGCTGGAATTACAGGCTTGAGCCAAAGTGCCTGACCTCCTTTTCTTTTCTTTTTTTTTGAAACAAAGTTTTGCTCTCGTGGCCTAGGCTGGAGTGCAGTGGCACGATCTCGGCACATGCAACCTCTGCCTCCACAGTTCAAGCAGACATGTGCCACTGTGCCCGGCTAATTTTGTATTTTCAGTAGAGATGGGGTTTCTCCATGTTGGCCAGGCTGGTCTCGAACTCCTGACCTCAGGTGATCTACCCACTTCGGCCTCCTGAAGTGCTGGGATTACAGGCATAAGCCACTGTGCCTAGGCAACCTCCTTTTCTTAAATGAAATTGTTTAATTGACTGTCTCTTCCCACAAAAATCTGTAACCTGCTCAGTGATGTGTGCCTGTACTCTCAGCTACTCAGGTGTCTGAGGCAAGAGGCTCACATGATCTCAGGAATTCAAGTCTAGCTTGGGCAACATAGCAAGACCCACTCTCTCATTTATTTATTTATTTATTTTTGAAATGGAGTTTTGCTCTTGTTGCCCAGGCTGGAGTGCAGTAGTGAGATCTCGGCTCACTGCAATCTCCACCTCCCAGGTTCAAGCGATTCTCCTACCTCAGCCTTTCAAGTAGCTAGGATTACAGGCGCCCGCCACCATGCCTGGCTAATTTTTGTATTTGTAGTAGAGATGGAGCTTCACCATATTGGCCAGTCTGGTCTCAAAATCCTGACCCCATGATCTGCACATCTCGGCCACCCAAAGTGGTGGGATTACAGGCATGAGCCACTGTGTCTGGTCTGGTTTTTGTTTCTTTTATTTTTATGTTTTCTTGAGACCAAGTCTCGCTCTATTGACCAGGCTGGAGTGCAATGGCGCAATCTTGGCTCACTGCAACCTACACCTCCTAGGTTCAAGCAATTTTCCTGCCTCAGCTTCCCAAGAATCTGGGATTACAGGTGTGTGCTACCACGCCTGGCTAATTTTTGTATTTTTAGTAGAGACAGGGTTTCACCATGTTGACCAGGCTAGTCTCCAACTCATGACCTCAGGTGATCTGCCTCAGCCTCCCACAGTGCTAGGATTACAGATGTGAGTCCCCTGTGCCAAGACCCTCTGTCTTAAAAAAAGGGGAGGAGGGTCAGGTGCAGTGGCTCACGCCTATAATCCTAGCACTTTGGGTGGTGGGCAGATCATGAGGTCAGGAGTTTGAGATCAGTCTGACCAACATGGTAAAACCCCATCTCTACTTAAAATACAAAAGTAGCCAGGTGTGGTGGCACTTGCCTGTAATCCCAGCTACTCGGGAGGCTGAGGCAGGAGAATTGCTTGAACCCAGGAGGCAGAGGTTGCAGTGAGCCGAGATCTCACCGTTGACCTCCAGTCTGGGCAAGACTCTGTCTCAAAAAAGAAAAAAGAAAAGAAAAAGAAAAAACCAAAAATCTTCAAGCTTCTAGAAAACAGGGACAGAGTATATCTTGTTCACTCCTAGATACCAGTCCCACGGCTTGGCACAAGGTAAGTGTTCTCTCGGTGTGAACTGAATGAATGAATGCATGAATGAATGAAGCTGAGGCTTGAAAAGTAAACTGAGAGGTAAGACAATGCCAGCCATAGGGAGTGGCCTGTACAAAGGCCAAGAGTCAAAAGAAAATGGTATAGTCAGAGAACTGAAAGGACTGAAAGATGTGAAAACGTCTTTATCTTTTCTGGGCCCTTAGCCAGGCACACAGGAGATCTTTAGGAAGTGTAGAAGCCTTCCTTCTATTTCCATCTGTTTTGTGAATAGAAAAATAGTAGCAGGGCTGGGCACAGTGGCTCACCCCTGTAATCCCAGCTGAGGTGAGTGGATCACTTGAGCACAGGAGTTTAAGATCAGCCTGGGCAATATGGTGAAACCACGTATCTACAAAAACTATAAAAATCAGCCAAGTAGGCCAGGCCTCGGTGGCTCACACCTGTAATCCCAGCACTTTGGGAAGCTGAGGCGGGCGGATCATGAGGTCAGGAGATCCAGACCAGCCTGGCCAACATGGTGAAACACCATTTCTACTAAAAATACAAAAATTAGCCGGGCATGGGGGCAGGTGCCTGTAATCCCAGCTATTCAGGAGGCTGAGGCAGGAGAATCGCTTGAACCTGGGAGGTGGAGGTTGCGATGAGTTGAGGTCGCACCACTGCATTCCAGCCTGGGCAACAGAGCAAAGCTACGTCTCAAAAAAAAAAAAAAAAAAAAAAAGTATCAGGCCGGGTGCGGTGGCTCACACCTGTAATCCTAGCATTTTGGGAGGCCGAGGTGGGTGGATCACCTGAGGTCAGGAGTTCAAGACCAGCCTGGCCGTCATGGTGAAACACCATCTTTAAAAAAAAAAAATCAGCCAAGTGTGGTGATGTGTGTTCAAGCCACTGCACACCAGCCTGGGTGACAAAGTGAGACACTGTCTCAAAAAGAAAAATAGTAGCAGGATGAGATGGTGCCTGAGAGTTCCTAGGACAAGAACTGTGCCTCATTCACCCCTGATTCTCAGTGCCTGATATAGCCTGGCACATAGTTCTGAAATTGAATGATGCTGAAAAGACATTCAGCTTTCAGGTGCAAAAGCAATGCCGTTTGATAATTCCAGACTGTCAGCTCCAGCGAGTACTTCATAGCCCAACTTCCCTCATGTTACAAATGAGAAAACCGAGCTCCAGAGTGGGGGGCGGATTTGCTCATTGACAGCAAGTCAGTGGCAGAGCTGGGACGGGTGCTCAGATATCCCGACTGTTGGTTCAGATCCTCTGCCACTCTGTCCCACCGTCTATCAATCCATCTCCTTTGCCTTCCTGTCCTCTGACTTTCAAGATGTCAGAAACCAGCAGATTGGGCTGGGCATAGTGGCTCATGCCTGTAATTCCAGCACTTTGAGAGGCTGAGGCAGGCGGATCACCTGAGGTCAGGTGTTCGAGACCAGCCTGGCCAACAGCATCTCTACTAAAAATACAAAAATTAGTCAGGCTAGTGGCAGGCAACTGTAATCCCAGCTACTTCGGAGGCTGAGGCAGGAGAATCTCTTGAACCCAGGAGGTGAAGTTTGCAGTGAGCTGAGATCACACCATTGCACTCCAGCCTGGGTGACAGAGCGAGACTCGGTCTCAAAAAAAAAAAAGAAAAAGGAAAAGAAAAAAAGAAACCAGCAGGTTGGAGCCCAACAGGAAATCCCCGAGTGCCTTTTAGTAGGGTGAAGGCATTAGGTTACAGGGCAGGCAGATGGGGCGACCCATTAGTGAACTAACACTGAGTTCCTGTATGTTCCATTAGTGCCACCAATTGACCCATTAGCACCCATTGAAAGCCGGAAGAGCAGGGACCAGGGACCACAGAGGAGATGAGTCACTGAGGAAATCAGCTTTGATGCGATTGAGGGAGCAGAGTTGGAGAGACAGAGAAGGGGTCTTTCCTCTTTACTTGGAAAGTGGGCTCAAAAGCAGAGTGCCTGGCAGTATCAAGGATGATAAGGACCAGGCATGACTCAGAATCATTGAATTTGAGACCTCCAGAAAGCTCAGTGAACTGACCCACTGTACAGATGAAAAAACTAAGCATCTGAGAGAGGAAATTTATCTCTGAGTCACTCATGGAGAACCCAGGTTTCCTGCCTGTCACACTACATTATGGGACTCAAGTGCACCTTAGGAATGACAGCCAAAACTGCAGCCACTGTGCTAACTGCTTTACAAACATTATTTCATTTTATTCTCATGGTGACCCTGGGAGATAGGTATGATCAGCCCGATTTACAAAGCAAAACTGCCATCTGCTGTGCAGCAAAGAGTCACCGCTTGATAAACACTGTCTGTGGAGCCATCCAAGGGCATGCTTTTTATAGCAAACACTTCACTTCAAGGTGATATTATCATCCAAAAACCCAAGGCACAGTAAGGCCAAGTGACCTGCCTCATGTCACACACATAAATATTGTGAGAAACTCCTGATTGTTTGGGTGCAAAGCTAAAGCTCCCAGCCTATCCAATATATGAATGTGGTGAACACCACCCCCACATTCCACACTGTGACAGCTGTGTCATGTGCCACCTCCATGCTTGGTATCCAGACTGATTCATCCACTTATTCATCCGTTCATTCACTCATGCAACTCACATAATGCTAAGCGCCCTCTGTGTGCCAGGCCCCTGCTTACAAGACCAATGTAACTTACCTTCTACTTGGGGATAGGACAGACAAACAATTCTAGTAAGGTGGAGGTGAACACTGGATGTTATGGCATGATCTAGACCTATGGGGCAGAGAAGGCCAAATTGACTCTTACGGGACTAGTAAGTGTAGTCCAGGCAAAGAGCAGAGCCAGGACCAGCTATGCAGAGGCCCAGAGGCCTAGAGGAGCACCCAAGCAGCACCACAGGGAAGGGAGGGATGGGAGGTGGGACTGCAGATTCCAGAAGTGGCTGGTGTTTGGGTTGTAGCCAGGAGACAAATGGGAACCACTGCAGGGTATGAGGCGTGGCAGCAGAGATTTGCATATAGAAAGCTTGGGGTCTAGAGGAAGGACCAGTGGGGTGGGAGTGGGTGCCTGGAGGCTGGTTTGGTGGAGCTTCTAGAGATAAGGAGGGCCTCTGATGATTGATTAGATCTGGGAGTGAGCGGTATGGGGAGGTATGGTTTCTATTCTGTTTTTTTCTTTTCTTTTCTTTTTGACAGTTTTGCTCTGTCAGCCAGGCTGGAGTGCAATGGGGTGATCTTGGCTCACTGCCATCTCCGCCTCCCGGGTTCAAGCAATTCTCCTGCCTCAGCCTCCCAAGTATCTGGGATTATGGACACCCACCACCACGTCTGGCTAATTTTTGTATTTTTAGTAGAGACAGGGTTTCACCATGTTGGTCAGGCTGGTCTCGTACCCCTGACCTCTGGTAATCCACCCACCTTGGCCTCCCAAAGTGTTGGGATTACAGGCATGAGCCACCATGCCCTGTCCCTCCCCTCCCCTCCCCTCCCCTCCCCTCCCCTCCTCTTTTCTCTCTCTCTCTTTTTTTTGTATCACAAACGATTTATCTAAAGGTCCATCTCAATTTACCTATGGCAGTACAAAATAAAGGACCAGATTGTGACACACCATTTCCATCTCAAGTGGTCGAATCCAATATCCAAAACCCAGCAAGCAAACTCAGTGCAACCTCCGGGCCTGTCGCTCGGACTCCAACAGGGTCAGCACGTCGTCCTCATGCACTGGGCCTTTTACATTGCGGATGATACAGCGGCTCGTGTCATCCATAAATTCCACGCGCACCTGCGTGCACTGTCCCTGAGAACCGGTCCTGCCCAGGACCTTGGTGACCCTGGCCAACTTGATAGGCTGCACACTGGTATCCACGATGACGGCTCAGCAGCGGTCTGGCGGAGAGGAGAACTCTTTTCTTTTTGACAGAGTCTCACTTTTTCACCAGGCTGGAGGGCAGTGGTGCGATGATCTCGGCTCGCCTCCTGGGTTCAGGCAATTCTCCTGCCTCAGCCTCCTGAGTAGCTGGGATTACAGGCACGCGCCACCATGCCCAGCTAATTTTTTGTAGTTTTAGTAGAGATGGGGTTTCACCATGTTGACCAGGATGGTCTCGATCTCTTGACCTCGTGATCCACCCGCCTCGGCCTCCCACAGTGCTGGGATTACAGGCTTGAGCCACCGCGCCCGGCCTTGTTTTTTTTTAATAGAGATAGGGTTTCACCATGTTGCCCAGGATGGTCTCGACCTCTTTTTTTTTTTATTTTTTTTATTTTTTTTTTTGGTCTCGACCTCTTGACCTTGTGATCCCTCAGCCTTGACCTCCCAAAGTGCTGGGATTACAGGTGTGAGCCACTGCACCTGGCTGGCTTGCTTCCTTCCTTCCTTCCTTCCTCTCTCTTTACTTTCTTCTTTCTTTTTTTTGAGACAGGGGTCAGGGGAGTCTCATTTTGTCACCCAGGCTGGAGTGTAATAGTACAATCAGCTAACCACAGCCTCAGATTCCTGGGCTCAAGCAATCTTCCTGACTCAGCCTTCTAAGTAACTGGGGCCATGGTTTCGTGCCATCATGCCTGGATAATTCTTTTGTAGAGATGGGGGTCTTGATATCTTGTCCAGGCTGGTCTTGAACTCCTGACTTAAAGAGATCTTCCAACTTTGGGCTCTCAAAGTGCTGGGATTACAGGAGTAAGCCATGGTGCCTGGCTGCGGGAGGCCTGGTTTCTGACTGGCATGACAGGCACATGGTGAGCGAAGGCTGAGGATGAGACCCCAGCAAGAGAAGTCTGGGGAAAAGAGGTAAGTTCTGTTTTAGACTCAGTGAGCGTGAGAGGCCTGAGGGTGTCCCAGTACCTCGATTTCAGGCCGTTCTCTACAGAACTTGAAAGGTTTGGTAGAAAATCAACTCCTGGCCTTACTTCTCCGTACCTCTGTAATAGGTAGTCTGTAAAATTACCTATCTCAGAGTTGTTGAGGTTATATGAATATAAAATATATATAATCAAGTGTTACTTAACCATTGGTATTCTGAGAAATGAGTTATCAGGCCATTTCTTTGCTTCTAGACCAAAAACCTGTACAGTATCTTACTGTACTGAATACTGTAGGCAATTGGAACATAATGGTAAGTATTCGTGTATCTAAATATATCTAAACAAAGAAAAGGTATAGTAAAAATACAGTATAAAGGGTTGAAATCGGGCACAGTGGCTCACACCTGTAATGCCAGCACTTCCGGAGGCGTGTGGATCACCTGAGGTTAGGGGTTCGAGACCAGCTTGGCCAACATGGTGAAACACTGTGTCTACTAAAAATACAAAAAATTAGCTGGGCATGATGGTGGACCCCTGTAATCCCAGCACGTGGGAGGCTGAAGCAGGTGAATCGCTTGAACCCAGGAGGCAGAGGTTTCAGTAAGCCAATATCATGCCATTGCACTCCAACCTGGGCAACAAAAGCGAAACTCTGTCTCAAAAAAAAAAAAGGATTGAGAAATGAAAAATGGTACACCTGTATAGGGCATTTATCACTAATGGAGCTTGCAGGACTGGAAGTTGCTCTGGGTGAGTCAGCGGGTGAGTGGTGAGTGAATGAGGACTAGGACATTACTGTATACTACTGTAGACTTCAGAAATACTATACACTTAGATTACACTAAATTTTAAATTTATAGAAACTACTTTTCTTCATAACAAGTTAACTTTAGCTTACCATATATAATTTTTTTCCTTTTTTTTTTTTTTGGTTTTTTGAGACAAGGTCTTGCTTTGTTGCCCAGGCTAGAGTGCAGTGGCATGATCACCAACCACAGCAGCCTCCACCTACTGGGCTCAAGTGATCCTCCCACCTCAGCCTCCCGAGTAACTGAAACTACTCAGCACACCACCATGCCTGGCTAAATTTTGTATTTTTTGTAGAGATGAGGTTTCGCCATATTCTCCAGGCTGGTCTTAAACTCGTGAGCTCAGGTCTCCCAAAGCGCTGGGATTACAGGGATGAGCCACTGCACCTGGCCCTACTGTAGCTTTTTTGCTTTACAAACTTTTTTCTTTTTTGAGACAAGGAGTCTCGCTCTGTTGCCCAGGCTGGAGTGCAGTGGTGTGATCTCAGCTCACTGCAACCTCTGCCTTCAGGTTCAAGCGGTTCTCCTGCCTCAGGCTCCCAAGTAGTTAGATTTATAGGAATGAGCCACCACGCTAATTAGCCACCACCGGCTAATTTTTGTATTCTTGGTAGAGATGGGGTTTCATCACGTTGGCCAGGCTGCTCTTGAACACCTGCCCTCAGATGATCCACCCACCTTGGCCTCTGAAAGTGCTGCTATTACAGGTGTGAGCCACCATGCCCAGCCAACTTTACAAACTTTTTAATTTTTTAAAACTTTCTTTTATAACAACATAGCTTAAAACCCAAACACATTGTACAGCTGTACAGAAGTATTTTCTTTCTTGTACCCTTATTCTGTAAGCTTTTTTCTATTTCTAAAATTATTTATTTATTTTTTAATTTTTAAACTTTTAAATTAAAAACTAAGACAAAAACAACCAGGCATGGTCAGGATCCTACAGAGTCAGGGTCATCCACATCACTGTTTTCCACCTCCACATCTTGTCCCCCTAGAAGGTCTGCAGGGGCAGAAACACATAGGGAGCTGCACCTCCTATGACAACAATGCCTTCCTCTGCAATACCTCCCGAAAGACCTGCTTAAGCCTGATTTACAGTTAACTTTTTGGTATCTATAAGTAGAAAGAGTACACTCTAAAATAATGATAAGGTCCGGTGGCTCATACCTGTAATTTCAGCACTTTAGGAGGCTGAGGTGGGTGGATCACTTGATATCAGGAGTTCGAGACCAGCCTGGCCATCACGGTGAAACCCCATCTTTAAAATAAAAAAAAAGAAAGTACCTTCGAGAGGACTGTGATAGATAAGTAGGCATGGGGTACATGACCAGGTGGGGGCTTGAGCAAGATTGAGCGAGAACAAAGGAGGGCGTTTCTCCATATTATGCCTTCGATCATAGACAGGAGTGTGATTAAGGGTGAGGGGTTTAATCTTTTTTTTTTTTGAGACGGAGTTTCACTCTTGTTACCCAGGCTGGAGTGCAATGGCGCGATCTCAGCTCACCGCAACCTCCGCCTCCTGGATTCAGGCAATTCTCCTGCCTCAGCCTCCTGAGTAGCTGGGATTACAGGCACGGGCCACCATGCCCAGCTAATGTTTTGTATTTTTAGTAGAGACA
>NW_016107606.1:3835978-3838620 GCF_001604975.1 Cebus imitator
AGTAGAGACGGGGTTTCACCATGTTGGCCAGGATGGTCTCGATCTCTTGACCTCGTGATCCACCCGCCTCGGCCTCCCAAAGTGCTGGGATTACAGGCTTGAGCCACCGCGCCCGGCCTAATTTTGTATTTTTAGTAGAGACGGGGTTTCTCCATGTTGGCCAGGCTGGTCTCGAACTCCCAGCCTCAGGTGATCCTCCTGTCTCGGCCTCCCAAAGTACTGCAATTGCCCGGCCTGTAATTATTTTTATTTCTCCAGGCTACAAGAGAGGGAATCTTCTGCATTTCTCTGGGGCAGCCCTCCCAATTCACCCGGGAGAAAAGCAGGCAGGGGCCGAGCTAGGATTCCAACGGGGCGGGAAGCCAGGGCGGAGGTGGGATGGCTGGAGCCAAGCACCCCAGGAATGCCCTCCCGGCCTCTCCTCCCGATTCCTTATCAGCTAGAAGCTCGAGCTTCTCCAGCCACACGCGACCAAATGCAGCTTCAGAGCTCTAGGAAACCGGGTGTGTCTTCTGCGCTATGTCAAAAAAAGAAAAGAAAAAAGCATTAGCGAATCCCCAGGCCAGGTAGCCGGCTGGCTGAGCGCGGTCCCGCCTTGGAACTCGGCGGCGGGGGGTGGGGAGCGGGAAAGGGACTCGGGTCGGGGTGGGGGCCCTTGGCTCCAAAGGCACAGCTGCGTGCGGCGCAGAGCTGGGAGCGGGAGCTGCAGGGAGGCCACTCCGCAGGCGCCTCCTCTTTCCCGCTGGGAGAGGCGGCCACCGCGCAGCGCCCGGCCTGCACCAACCCTCCGGGGCCCCGTTGAGGGGAGGAGGCCTCAGGCCCCCAGGTATCACCCTTGGGACCCCCGGCTTTGGCCGGCTTCTTCCCGCAGAGAGGGAGGCAGCGCCGGGACCTGGCTGGGTGGCCTTGGCAGACTGCCTCCTGTCTCTGGGCCTCAGATTTTCTCATCTAAAAAGAGGGGCTAGACTCATTTCTCCGAGGTCCCTCCGGGTTGGAGCGGTTCCCTGCAATGCCCTTCCTTCTCTGGATTTGCAACTCTTCCCTCCCCCATCGCTTTCGGGTGGACCCTGGGTTTTCTGGGTGATGTATTTCCAGTCTGCCTCCTCCAGTGAGAATGTTGCCCTGCTGCTGTGATTTACAGCGGGGCTCTGCACACTTTTACTTTTTTGCTTTTCTTTATTTTCCCTCCTTCCTTCCTATTTACATCCAGAGTACACACTGGAATCACCCTTTTCCTGTAAAGGGTCAGGGAGTAAACACTTTGGGCTTTGCAGGCCACATGCTCTGTCACAGCTATTCAACTCCGTCATTGTAGCCAAGGCAGCGTGGGTAAGACGTAAACGAATGGGCATGATGTGTTTCCATGAAGCTTTGTTTACAGCAGTTGACATTTGGATTCTCACGGGTCAAGAAATCGTATTTTATTTAAGACAGAGTTTCGCTGTTGTTGCCCAGGCTGGAGTGCAGTGGCGCAATCTCAGCTCACTGCAACCTCCGCCTCCCAGGTTCAAGTGATTCTCCTGCCTCAGCCTCCCAAGTAGCTGAGATTACAGACGCCCACCACCATGCCCAGCTATTTTTTTTTTTTGAGACAGGGTCTCACTCTGTCACCCAGACTGGAGTGCAGTGGCCACCGCGCCCGGCCTGTGTCTCCGTTTTACAGAAGAGAAAACTGAGGCATGAGATTAAGCGAGAATTGAAACCTAGCCCTGCTTGACCCCAAAACTGAGCTCTTTCTACTGAGAATAGCTTCAGAGTAACCAGTTGCACAGACTCTAAGTCTAGGAGGCTTTGAGGACTCCTCCTTTCCCATAACCCATGTCCAGTATACTGGCAAGTTGTTATGATTCATCCCTGAAAATAAATCCTGAATCTATTTTGGGGCTAGAGGGAAACCATAGCATGCTTTGGAAGTTATTGTGGTCTTTTTTTATTTTTATATTTATTTTATTATTATTTTTTTAAAGATGAGGTTTCACCATGATAACTAGGCTGGTCTTGAACTCCTGACCTCAGGTGATCCACCCACCTCAGCCTCCCAAAGTGCTAGGATTACAGGCATGAGCCACTGCGCCCAGCGTTATTGCGGTCTTTTAAAAATGTGAATCACCGGGCACAGTGGTTCATGCCTGTAATCCCAGAACTTTGGGAGTCTGAGGCAGGCGGATCACCTGAGGTCCAGAGGTCGAGACCAGCCTGACCAACATGGAGAAACCCCGTCTCTACTAAAAACACAAAAATTAGCTGAGTGTGGTGGAGCATGCCTGTAATTCCAGCTACTTGAGAGGCTGAGGGAGGAGAACAGCTTGAACCCAGGAGGCAGAGGCAAATCAGATCATGCCACATCCCTGCCGAGAACCTTGGAAGATTTCCTAGTTTACTTGAAGTAAAACCCTAACTAAACCTGGCTGGGCAAGGTGGCTCACACATGTAATCCCAGCACTTTGGGAGGCTGAGGCCGGTGGATCACCTGAGGCAGGAGTTTGCGACCAGCCTGGCTAACATGGTGAAACTCTATCTCTACTAAAAATACAAAAATTAGCCAGGTGTGGTGGCGGGCACCTGTAATCCCTGCTACTTGGGAGGCTGAGGCAAGAAAATCGCTGGAATCTGGGAGGTGATTGCAGTGAGCTGAGATTGCG
>NW_016107606.1:3838998-3846021 GCF_001604975.1 Cebus imitator
GTTGACCAGGATGGTCTCGATCTCTTGACCTCGTGATCCACCCGCCTCGGCCTCCCAAAGTGCTGGGATTACAGGCTTGAGCCACCGCGCCCGGCCTAAAAAAATTTTTTTAATTTGAGATGGGGTCTCACTATATTGCTGAGCCTGGTCTTCAACTCCTGGGCTCAAGCAGTCCCCCTGCCTTGACCTCTCAAAGCACTTTCTATTTCTTTAACTTGCCAGGGAGTTATGTCTCCTTTCCCTCACATGACTCCTTGGACTTTCCTGCCAGCCTTCACAAGGATAAAGGCCCCAATGACGTCTCCCCAGCCAGCCTTCCTTGGCAACCCCCACTGGTCCTCTTTTTCTTTTTCTTTTTTTTTTTTTTTTGAGACAGAGTCATGCTCTGTAGCTCAGGCTGGAGTGCAGTGGCATGATCTTGGCTCACTGCAACCTCTGCCTCCCAGGTTCAAGTGATTCTCGTACCTCATCCTCCTGAGTAGCTGGGATTATAGGTGCCCACCTCCATGCTTGGTTAATTTTTGTATTTTTAGTAGAGACGGGGTTTTATCATGTTGGTCAGGCTGATCTTTAACTCCAGACCTCAAGATCCACCTGCCTTGGCCTCCCAAAGTGCTGGGATTACAGGCGTGAGCCACTGCACCTGTCCTGGTCCTTGTTTTCTAAATTAAACTTTTTAGAGATAGGGTCTTACTATGTTGATGAGGCTAGTCTTGAACTCTTGGGTTCAAGCAATCCTCCTCCTTCAGGCTTCTAAGTGGCTGAGATTACAGGCTCATACCACCATGCCTGGCCTCAGCAGCCTTCTTATCCCTCACCCTGTTTTCTCCTGTTTCAGCAGTCATCCCTATCTGACATTTTTCTGCACACACTGTGTCTTCCCCAGTGCAAGGTTAGCTCCATTCCTGCAGAAATTTTGCGTGTTTATTCTCCACTCAGTCCCCAGGCTTAGCCCATGTCTGGCACATAATGAGTGCTCAACGTATGTCTGATGAATTAATGACCCATTAGGCCTGGATCCCCTCTCTACTGGAGATCATGAACTTGCAACAGAATCATCCAACACACATTGGGCCCTGCTATGCCTCTGGCACTGAGCCAGAGAGCAGAGCAGCCTCAGAGACATAGGCTCAGTCCCAGCTGAGGAGCTCATTGGCCCACCGGGCAGAGATGATGTGCATGCACAGTAAAGCCAGGCAAGGCACAGGTGCCCAGGTTCTACTGAAAAGCCGTCTGGGATCAGAGGGTAGCTGAAGATAATGCCAATGTGGCTCCTGAATCCTACAAGATTCACGCTGGGCGTCGTTGTTCATGCCTGTAATCCCAGTACTTTGGGAGGCTGAGGTGGGAGGATCACTTGAAGTCAGGAGCTTGAGACCAGCCTGAGCAACATAGTGAGACCCCGTCTCTACAAAAAATAAAAAATAAGCCAGGCATGGTGGCTCACACCTGGAATCCCAACTACTTGGGAAGCTGAGGCAGGAGGATTGCTTAAGCCTGGGAGATTGAGGCTGCAGTGAGCCGTGATTGCACCACTGCACTCCAGCCTGGGCAATGGAGCAAGACCCTGTCTCAAAAAGAAAAAAGAAGAAAAGGCCAGGTACAGTGGCTCACGTCTGTAATCCCAGCACTTTGGGAGGCTGAGGTAGGCAGACCACGAGGTCAGGAGATGGAGACCATCCTGGCTAACACAGTGAAACCCTGTGTCTACTGAAAAATACAAAAAATTATCTGGGCGTGGTGGCATGCGCCTGTAGCCCCCCCCCCAAAAAAAAAAAAGGAACTTAATTTCCTTTCTGAAGCCAGCACAAGGGGTTGAAAACAAGAGCCCCTCCACATGGTCATAGTCCATTCTCAATGTATTCACTGCTGGCCTGGAAACCTCCTCATTCAGGGGTTCTACTGCCAAGCCTCAAACTTCCCTCTCTCTTTCTTTGAGACAGGGACATGCTCTGTCCCGCAGGCTGAAGTGCAGTGGCACCATCACAGCTCACTGCAGCCACAACTTCCCAGGCTTAAGCGGTCCTTCCCATCTCAGCCTCCCAAGTAGCTGGGTCTACAGTCACGTTCCACCCTACCTGGATAATTTTTGGTAGAGACAGGGTTTTGCCATGTTGCTGGTCTGGAACTCCTAAGCTTGCCTCAGCCTCCTAAAGTGCTGGGATTACAGGTGTGAACCAGCACAACCGGCTCATTTTTCCTTTATTATGATTTTTCTTAGGTCCATGAAGGTTTATACTGCAAGAAGTCCACAAGGTATAGAGCAACGAGGTTCCCTCTTTCTCTTCCCCAGAGGGAGCTGCTGCATGCTTTCCGGGTGCTGTCTTCCACTTTGCTGAATATTCACTTCAGGGAGGCCTGCAGCCTGCAGCCCGCTTGGGACCCAAGGGCACCACTCCCTGTTGGAACGGAGGGGTCAGTTCTGACATCAGCGGCGTCACTCTGTAGCTGTGTCTGGACGGAGGGGACATGGGCCAGGAGGATTTATTCCAGGCTGGAAGATGCCCAAGCACAGGGCAGCTGGAGAAGTCCACACAGAGAGAGCAGACAGTGCTCCCAGTCTTCTTTTACAGGGTCTCCACTGGTCCTCATGGTCAAACCACCAAGATGCCAGGTGGCTTGGTGATGCCTGGGGGGCAGCTCTGACACTCAGTGGGGAAGGGTCTCACTTCACGGTGAGGCCTGGAGAGGGACACCCCCTATCTGACCCACTCTACCAGTTCTAGCCCAAACCCCAAGAGGATTGAGAGGGCGGTGAAAACCTCAACTATAGCCCCTCTGCCCAGACATGAATCTGGGCTAATGTTAGGTAAAGATGAACAATAGGAGGCCTCAAACAAGAAACCTGACGGGGCTCTGGGGAGAGAGGCTCTAGGGCTGGGGAGGCTTTCCTGGGGGAATAGTGTATATAGGAGCTTCAGGTCTTGTAAGGTTTTTTGGAACGAGGGTTGGCAGCTTCATTTTTGAGTCACTGCTAAGTTGCAAGGGGTGGGGAGTGTCAAGATATCTACTAGTCCAATTCAATTTTCTATTTTCCGTATCTTAGGACTGGGAAGGCAGATGCTAGCCACTCCCAGCCACTCCCATCCCGCTTTTCTGCTCCAGACCTTAAATTTTTTTTTGAGATGCAGTCTCTCTGTCGCCAGGCTGGAGTGCAGTGGTGTGATCTTGGCTCACTGCAACCTCCACCTCCCAGATTCAAGCAATCCTCCTGCCTCAGCCTCCCTAGAAGCTGGGACTACAGGTGCGAGCCACCATGCCCAGCTAATTTTTTTTGTATTTTTAGTAGAGACGGGGTTTCACTATGTTGACTAGGATGGTCTCGATCTCTTGACCTCGTGATCCACCCGCCTCGGCCTCCCAAAGTGTTGGGATTACAGGCGTGAGCCACCGCGCCAGGCCCAGACCTTATTAAGCTACCGAGACACCTTGTCTGCTAAGCAACACGTCTGCAATGGGAGAAATCCCATCTGCCATCCTTCCCTAAAGAAGCTCTGCTTTACCTCAACAAGCCCCACAGAGAAGCCCACGGGAGTGGCCTTCCCTAGAGTTTTGCAGTGCACAACCTGTGCAGCCCTCTGCAGGGGACCTGCCAGGCTAGACAGATGGCTTTGGAGGCTCCATAGAGAGAGTAGGGATGGGTGGGCCTGGGGATTCATGCCCTCCCACACTGCTTCATCCTAGGCAGTTCTGCATTATCTCTTTCACACATTGGATTTACATAAGACTTCATTTGAGACAATGTGTGCCATTGCTAATGACAGTGACACAGCCTGTGAAAACCCCTTCAGTAGAGAGAGTCCAGTTAAACCACAGGCTTACAGTCTGAATCCCAGCTCTGCCTCTCACTGCCTGCGTGACCTTGGGTGAATAATACTGTGTACCTCACAGTGTGCCTGAGAAGACCAATCGAGATAGTGCAGGGACAGTGTGGCCGCTGTGGTGATAGTGGGACCACAGGAAGAGGACAGTCCCTTCCAGCTCTGCTGGCAGCGCCTGCGGGGGCTCTCAGCGGCAGCACTGGGGCTTTCCTGTGCATCCCTGGTCTCTACCCACTCCCTGCCAGCCCCGCCCCCTCCTCAGTTATGACAGCCAACAATGTTTCCAGACATTGCCAAATGTCCCAGGAAGACAAAGTCGCCTCCAGTTGAGAACCATGGGTCTGGAGAGAAATGCTGCAGGAAGCGAGAGGGTGAGGCAGCGGGAGCTGGAAGGAATGTGGAAAGCAGGGAAGTCAGCCTCCCCTGCTCCGGAAACTCCTCAGTCAGCTCCTCGGCTCTGTCCCTGGAGACTGCTTGTCTCTGCTGGAGGCTTCCTCCTGATAAGGCTGCTTCGTGTGTGTGTGTGTGTGTGTGTGTGTGTGTGTGTGNGTGTGTGTGTGTGTGTGTGAGAGAGAGAGAGAGAGAGAGAGAGAGAGACAGAGAGAGAGAGAAAGAGAGAGAGAGAGAGAGAGGAGCAGGAGGTGGGGGAAGGAGCTGGAGAGAGAAGGGAGGGGGAGAGAAGAAGGGGGAAGAGAGGGTGGGGAGAGAGACTGCAGAGGATGGAAGGAGAGAGCTAGAAGGCTGAAAACACCTCTGGCCCAGGTCCCTAGTTTCTGCACAGACCCAAGATAAAGCCCTGGTGACCTGGGGACCTCTAGCAGCATAGTCTGGGGTCCTTCGCTGCCTCCTCTTAGTGGCCTGAGGGAGATGATTTAGGCCATTTAGGAAGGGGGTAAAGGGGGAAGAGGGAGGCACCCAGCCTTTGCCCTCCCTGTCCCCTCCAGACAGCACCCCAGCAGGTTTGCCGTCTGTGCCTCTAAAATCCACCAGGGTCAGATTCCTGCCCTCCCCATCAGCCGCCACCTCTTTGTTTCTGCAGTTACCACCTCCCTAGTCTCCCTGCTTCCACGCTCCCTCTTCCTATCATGTGTTTTTCAGGAAGCAGATGAAATGACATGAAAAGTGCAAATTGGATCATGCCATCCCCATGCCTAAAGCCCTGTAATGGTCCCCTCAGCCCTCAAAATCAAAGCCAGATTCCGCCACAGGCTTCAAGTGTTCACGGTCCCCAGTGCAAGATTCTCTGAGCCCGAAGTCAAGCCATGGCGACCCCCGTGACCCACACATACACCTCTGGATGGCCTCCCGGACTTGGACAATCTGAAGTAACTGGAAGACCATGAAAAGAGGAAGAATGATCAACCCCTGCAGCGCCTAATTAACTGAGACAGTCTTCTATTGTTCCTCATTCCCACCTCAATTGATAAGGCAGTTGGACTCTGTAACTGACCTTGGTCAACCTAGTGACTCCAGACCCTATGGCCCCCTCCCAGCTTGCAAAAACTGCCTTGAACTGTAACTTCTGTAACTTTCACTGCCTACCCCAAGCCTATAAAACCGACTCCTGCCCCACCACCCTGCGCTGACTCTGCTTTCCGACTCAGCCCACCTGCACCCAGGTGAATAAACAGCCATGTTGCTCACACAAAGCCTGTTTAGGGGTCTTCATTCAGAGCACACGTTTAACACCCAGGCCCCCCTTTTCACTCACCACCAAGCTTCTACCACACTGTCCTTCATTCTGTTCCTTCAATGTGCTGATTGCCTGCATCATCCCCCTAGCTTTTTACCAACTGTGCAATTTACCTGAAATTCCTCTGCCTGCTCTTCTCAGCCGGGTGTCCTAAGCATTAAGGTGTCCACCAAGATTCCTTCTCAGGCAAGCCTTCCCTGCCCACCCCATCTGAAAATGACCTCCTCAAATACTGGCCCATCATCCTGCTGTTCTTTGCAGCGCTTTTGACCCCACACATTATCTTAATTCCTGGAGGGCAGGGACCTCACTTGTTTCTTCTGTTTTTCCAGGGCCCATGTGTCTGGCACACAGTGAGGGGTCAATAAAATGGATTGAAAAGACAAATGAAAGAATGATGAGGTGGTCTCCAGAGCCCCTCCCAGCGTGCTGGCTCTGTGTCTCGTTGTAGACTTTGCACCTGGCTCCAGGGAGCTCACAGGCAGGTCCAGCCCAGCGGCAATGAAGACAGTGATGATGATGGTGGGGGTGGTGGCCCTGCAAGTGCTGACCCAGGTACCCCGTGAAGCTGGAAAGAAGTCATTTGAGATAACTGAAAGGATGTCCCAGGTCACAGTGGGGAGAACACCTTGGGGGGAACTTGTTCACCTTTCTCTGTGATGCTAATAGCTTAAGACTTGTCATGGCTTCAAAGGCCTTTTCCTCTTTTCGGCGTCTCTCTGTGACTGTCTTTGTGAGAGTCTCATTGCTGTTACTAAGCTGGACGAACGCTTAGGGTAGTGGCAGGTTCACCCACCCCTAGGGATGATGGCGGTGGGGAACCGGGCAGCATCTGGTGCCCTGGGCTCAGCCTCTCCTGCCCACCCCGGGCCGAGCCACGTCGGCCACCAGAGGGCGCTCCAGGTCGCGGCATCCCGGCTCCGTGGCAGCCTGGGGCCGGCAGGCGGGGCTCGGCATTCTCCCACTGAGGCCTCCCTCTTCCCCTCTCTCGTGCCGTTCCTGTCTCACTCTCTCCCTACCTGGCATCTCCCCCTATCTTCATCCCTCGCCCCTCTCCTTGGTCTCCACCAGCAAACCCTCATTGAAGCCTGTCCTGTGGGGAGTCCCAGTGCCCAGCGGGGAAAGGACACAGACCTGTCCCAGTGGGATCTCCGCCCATCAGGGAGCTCACATCCTAACCTGAATCCCGACACCAGCCCGGACTGCTGAGGAGAGACAGGCCGTCTTACAAGAAGTGGGGCAGGGCAGGCGCTGTGACTCACGCCTGTAATCCCAACACTTCGGGAGGCGGGCGGATCACAAGGTCAGGAGTTCGAGACCAGTCTGACCAACACGGTGAAACCCCGTCTCTACTAAAAATACAAAAATTAGCTGGATATGGTGGTGCATGCTTGTAATTCCAGCTACTCGGGAGGCTAAGGCAGGAGAATCCCTTGAACCAGGGAGCTGGAGGTTGCAGTGAGCTGAGATGATGCCACTGCACTCCAGCCTGGCAATAGACTCCCTCTC
>NW_016107606.1:3850201-3852502 GCF_001604975.1 Cebus imitator
AAAAAAAAAAAAAAAAAGACGACCCACAAGGTCCTTGCTGAAGTCTTGCAGTCTCAGCTATTTGGGAGGTGGAAGTATTGCTTGAACCCACGAGTTGGAGGCTGCATTGAACTATGATCCTGCTACTGCACTCCAGCCTGGGCAATAGAATATTAGCCCATCTCTAATAAAATAAAGATAAAAATAAAAATAAAGAATACGTTTAAGAAAAAAGCTCACTATGGAGACGGAGTGAAATTCCACAGGGGTCACACAATGAACGGTGCGTGAACGTGCTCAGCCCATGTCTTTCCTCCCCTGCTGTCTCTCATCCCCTGCATCCTATTTTCTTTACTGGCAAACACTGCTTGGAGAGGGAAGGAGAAGCCAAGTGCTCAGGGTCCACCTGAGGTAGGAAGCCTCATCCTGCTAGCAGGCTTGAGCTCAGGCTTCCTGCAGCTCCAGCTCGAGGGGTAGGTCTCCAGCTCCATGGGTAGGGATGGGCTTGGTGTTGGAAAGAAAGGGGGCATAACAGCTAAGGTTTCCCATTGGCTTTTTGGGGGCCAGTGGTGCCTCAGAGAGAAAAGCTCAAATCTGAAAGTCTCTCAGAGAATTAAAAAAATAATGTGGTTGTCCCGTCTCCCACTGCCAGTATTGTGGTTTTGCCAGAGTTATGATAATGGCTGAGTCTTCTTTCTGGCTTGGGACCCAACTCTTTGGCAGGCCGGGCACAGTGGCTCACGCCTGTAATCCTAGCACTTTGGGAGGCCGAGGCAGGTGGATCACCTGAGGTCAGGAGTTCGAGACCATTCTTGGCCAACGTGGCGAAACCCCATCTCTATTAAAAATACCAAAAAAAAAAAAAAAAAAAAAAAAAAGTTGGGCGTGGTGGCAGGTGCCTGTAGTCCCAGCTATTTGGGAGGCTGAGGCAGGAGAATCGCCTGAACCCAAGAGGTGGAGGTTGCAGTGAGCCAAGATTGCACTATTGTACTCTGGCCTGGGTGACAGAGTGAGACTCTGTCTCAAGAAAAAAAAAAAAAAATCACGTAATATTCTATACGTATAAAGAGTGACTCACATTTAATATACACAGAGGAAAGTATATATCCTCCCAGGTACACAGATACAAGGACACATATACAACATGTCTCACACATGTATGCAATTCTATGTATAGTACCACAGACATACAAGCACGTGGGCAGTATGCATTTCTATAGAGAGGCACATATACTGGTGACATCGATGGTGACATGATTTCTTCCTACCCACATCTAAACAACTGCAAGATGCATACCCACAGTTCTGAGGGCTGCTTGGCTATGAGCACTCGGGACTGAAGAAAGTTCAGGAAAGAGTTAGGAGAGGGGCTTACAGACCAGAACACCACCCAGGAGGAAGGAGGTCAGGTCCAGGGTGGCTTGGACAGGCACAGCAGTCCCAGGGTCATGGATGCTAGACACAGCCCCAAGGCAAGCGGTGATTAGGGTGTTTCCACCTTCAAAGGAGAAAAAAACTTACTCCCACCTGCCCCAGGATCTCCTTCCATATAGACAAAAAACATACTTTGCCCTTTAAGGAGGTCTTTTTGTTTTCCTCATAGGCAAATAATTGAGTTAGGCATTGCATAAAAGTCCGTTTTTTCCCATTGATGCTACTGGGCATTCTAGATGGAAGGAAAGGTGCAAAGGCAAGGAAATGCAAAACAGCACAGTGGGTTGAGGGGATTCCAGTAGAAGTGAGTTTGCAGCCAAAACCGAGGCTATGACAGAAGGTGAGAGAGGGAAATAGGCAAGGGGCACATCTCGAACCTAGGTTAACCTCTAAACTCCCATGGCCTGGTCCATTCATCCTGACTCCCAGGGTCATGTGATTTTGCTCTCAGGCCTTCATCTTCCATCCATCAGCTTCTTCATGCCAAACACCCAAATTAAATTGATAACCAAGGTATTTAGGGGACAAGGTAGCAATAGCCAAATTTTCTTTCTGGCTTTTGTATGGGGTTATTTGGGTTTTATTCTCTAAATTATCCTTCTTTTTTTTTTTTTTTATTACAGAGAGGAGTTACCAAGGATATTCTTGCTAAATTAGTTTTATTTATTATTCAACAATGTAAATTCATCTTTCAAAAATGTCATGTTTCCAAGTTTAATAAAAAGCTATTTCCAAAACAGTACATATGGTATGTTCCCATTTTGGATAAAATGTTTGCATGTATATTTATATGTGCATATAATAAAGTCTGGAAGTAAATACACACCAACTTTAAACAATAGTTATATGTGAGTGATGGAATTGTAGGTCATCTTTATGTTCTTTAGA
>NW_016107606.1:3852763-3859114 GCF_001604975.1 Cebus imitator
TGACCAGGATGGTCTCGATCTCTTGACCTCGTGATCCACCCGCCTCGGCCTCCCAAAGTGCTGGGATTACAGGCTTGAGCCACCGCGCCCGGCCCATTATTCTGAATTTTATGTAAAAAGCATGTGTTACTTTTATCATAAGAAGAAAATGATTCCAAATTTTTTTTTAAGTTTAAGACTGGTCTCAATGGCTCACGCCTATAATATGAGCACTTTGAAAGGCTAAGGCAAGAGGACTGCTTGAAGCCAGGAATTTAAGGCCATTGAGGGCAATATAACTAGTTCCTTTGTCTACAAAAAAAAAAAATTAGCCAGTTGAGGTGGTGCATACCTTTACTCCTAGCTACATGGGAGGCTGAAGTGGGAGGATCACTTGAGCCCAGGAATTTGAGGCTGTTGTGAGCTAAAATCATGCCACTGCACTCCAGCCTGGGTGACAGAACAAGATGCTCTCTTTTTCTTTTTTAGACAGAGTTTCGCTCTGTCTCTCAGGCTGGGGTGCAGTGGCACGATCTTGGCTCACTGCACCCTCCGCCTCCTAGATTCAAGCAATTCTCCTGCCTCAGCCTCTTGAGTAGCTGGGATTACAGGCAAGTGCCACCACGCCCGGCTAAGTTTTGTATTTTAGTAGAGACGAGGTTTCACCATATTGACCAGGCTGGTCTCCAACTCCTGACCTCATGAACTGCCCGCATCGGCCTCCCAAAGTGCTGAGATTACAGGCATGAGCTACCACGCCCGGCTAGATGCTCTTAAAAAAAAAAAAAGTTGAATCTACATTGCAATGGTTTGAATGTTTGTTCCCTCTGATCTCATGTTGAAGCTTAATACCCAATGTAACCATAGCAAAAGCGGATTGGATCATGAAGCCTCTGCCCTCATTAATGACTTAATCCACTAAGAAATTAATGGGTTAATGCATTATCATAAGAGTGGACTAGTTATCACAAGAGTGGGAGCTGGGCACCAAGGCTTAGGTCTTTAATCTCAGAACTTTGGGAGGTCAAAGCCGGAGCATTGCTTGAGGTCAGGCATGCAAGACAAGCCTGGGCAACATAAAAATTAGTCAAGTGTGGTAGCTTACACCCGTTGTCCCAGCCACTTGAGAGGCTGAGGCTGCAGTGAGCCATGTTTGCACCACTACACTCCAATCTAGAAAACAGAGCAAGACCCTGTCTCAGAAATAAAGATCTGGTGTGCCAGCTCATGCCTATAATCCCAGCGCCTTGGGAACCCAAGGCAGTCGGCTCACTTGAGCCCAGAGTTTGAAACCAGCCTGGGTAACATGGTGAAACCTCTCTTCACAAAAAATACAAAAATTAGCCGGGTGTGGTGGCCCACATCTGTAGTCCTAGCTACTTGGGGGATTGAGGCAGGAGGATCATTTGAGCCTGGGAGGTTGAGGGTTCAGTAAACAGTGATTGTACTCCAGCCTGGGTGATAAAATGAGACGCTGTCTCAAAAATTAAAACAAACAAACAAACAAATAAAGCCAGTTTGGCACTCAGTGAGCTCCCCTTGCTGTGTGATGCTCTGTGCTGTCTTGGTATTCTACAGAGTCCCCACCAGCAAGGAGACCCTCACCAGACATGCCCCCAAGTCTCCTAGAGCTTGGACTTCACAGTCTTCAAAACTATGATAAATAGTTTTCTTTCTTTTTTTCTTTTCTTTTATTTTTAGAGATGGGGTCTCACTATGTTGCCCAGGCTGGTCTAAAACTCCTGGCCTCAAGCAATCCCCCCGCCTTGGCCTCTCAAAGTTCTGGGATTACAGGCATGAGCCACTGTGTCCAGCCTTTTTCTTTATAAATTACCCAGTCTCAGGTATTCAACTGTATCAACAGAAAGCAAACTGAGACATACGTTTTAATTGAAAGTATAAAATGGACTATAAGAAAATTTCAGGAAGAAGTGGGAAAAGGAGATACACCTTCAGCATGTTCGTGGTAGAATCCTCCTGGTATGTTCAGGAGACCTGACCTGATCCAACCGAGGGAGCCTTGCAGCTCCATCCTCTGTATCAAGGCAATTCAAACAGGTAAAGCAGATCATAGAAAGGGCTCTGACCTCAGGAACGTATGCTGTAGGTGGAAGCATGAGTCACATATGAAAAGCACAGCAGGCAATAAATTACAGGTATGCTGGAAAGAGAATTCATCCGGTTACCAGGAGATATGGGCTCTGTTCCTAGTCCTGGCACCCAGTGATGACCTTGGGAACCCAGTGGCTTCACTTCTGTGAACTTTAATCTCATCTGTCAAGGGGGTTTAATGACAATAATTGGAAAGCTGTGATAATCAGATGAGATAACCTATCAGTGACTGCTTTATGAACTGTGGTATAAGTTACCTTTCAATCTGGAACAGCACTTCAAATGTGAAGGAATCTATCCCTATGGTGGAAATTCCCCCAAGCAGCAGGCAAGTGGGTTGGATAATTTGGGGACAGGGCCACCTTTGGTTGACCCTTAAAAATCCCAGAACACAGGGGCAGCCTGCACAGATCTAACACTGCAAAACAGAAGTCAAGGTGGGCATTCTTGCCTCAGCTCGAAGACCTGCACGGCCTGCTCACCTTTGTAGAGCAGCGCACCCCAAGGAGAAAACATAGGAGCAGCCACGTCTCGGCCTTCTGAGAATGTCCAGTCCTTTTCATAATTTAACTGCTTGCTCTGCATAATTACTTTTCTCCCACTGATGAGCTTAGAGCAATGGTAGTTCCCAATAACTAGAGACTTAATAAGGCTAAATTACAATGAGTGTCCTGTGGAATTACACACCGCATTAACACCAAATGAGTTCATTAGAAATTCATTAGGAATGATTCCTGTGGCTGCCACAGGAATTAATCACGGTTAGCCAGGGGCAGGAGAGGGGGCAATGAATGATTGCACGGGAGCTGGATGACCTTTTGCCATCTGACTTTCTTCTGAAGCAGTATCTTTCAGGCGTCATGGCCGCCTTGGTAGGGAGGTTGCTTGGATGTTGTTATACCTGCCTCCCAATCTTCTTCCTTCTTCCCCACCACCGCCCTAGGTCAAACCTGTAGATGTTGGAGTAGGCACACTTTTTCTCTCCTGGGGAGCGGAGAATTCATCATGGACACTTACGTTCTTGCCTGTCCAGTATCCTTTCCCCCTTCTTCTGTCAGTGTACTCCTGTTCTTGAAGAGCACTCCTTGAGACCCTGCTGCATGTGGGTCTCTGAGGGACTGTCCGTTAAGAGCCTCCACCCACTTCACCCACCCCCATAGGGAATACATGCCCTCAGCTGAGCCCGTTGGACTTTCTCTCCTGGTATTTTTTAGTAGCTGATATTTATGAAGTGCTTGCTAGGTGCTGGACCCCTTTCTAAGGGTCTTCACGTACTGAGCATCCAACCCTCCCATTGCTAGTTAAGGAAGTGGGCTTAATATTTAGCTCCTCTGTCAATGAGGACAGCCAAGCACAGAGGTAAAGTGACTTGTCCAAGTGACAAAGCCTGTAACTGTCCAAGCTGGGACTTTGAATCATGAGTGCAGTACTATGAGGATGAAAGATTGTTGAAGGTGATCAACAGGATGGCAGTGCCCAGGGACTGTCCCTTTCTTCTTGCCCCCTGGTGCTATGTGCTATCTGGAGGCCTGTGGCTGCTTGTCTCAGCCTCCCAAAGTGCTGGGTTTACAGGCGTGGGCCACCATGCTGAGCCCTACAACTGGCTAATTAAAAAAATGTTTTTGGTAGAGATGGGTTTCACCATGTTGGCCAGGCTGGTTTTGAATTGCTGACCTCAAGTGATCCACCTGCCTTGGCCTCCCAAAGTGCTAGGATTATAGGTGTGAGCCACTGCTCCCGGCACTATCTATGCAAGTTCTAAGTGGAAAAGAGCCAGGGCGGGATAGATTGGGAGGAGGAAAGATTTCATAGAAGGCACATAAGCTGGGTAGAATCTTTGGGGAGATATAACTCTCATGGACACTTTTTGGGCCTCTATCCCCCCCACTGTCCCTTCTTCAAAAACTGTCCACCCAGAGCAGTTGGCTCTCATAGTCAAAATGGTACCTCACAACCCTTTTGGTGAGATCAAGCATCTGTCACCTTTTTCTATGTTTAGAGAACTCTCTACTACATGGGGCCCAATGAAAGGTGGGTCCACCTTCCAGTACAAAGCTGAAAATGCTAGTACTCATGTCCCATCACCCCATGGCAATGAGGGTGCCTCCCCATGAGGCCATCACCCCATGGACTCAGCCTCTGCAGCTTGTGATATGAATAAGCGGGGACAAGAGAATCCATTCTGGTGGTCATGGCCATGTTCCATGCCCAGGGGAATGGTCGCTGCAGGTCTGTATGCAGGGCTACCCTTGATAGGGGTGCAAACTGCCCAGTCCAGACTTTGGCAGCAGAATCCTTACAAAATCATTTCTGTGATGTGATTGTGGCTGTGGGTCCAGCTGTTTGTCTTATTCTGTCTCTGTCTGTTTTCCAATCCTGAAAAGTCTGTGATCCAGTCGGTATCCTTTTGATAAATTTCTTTTTTGCTAAAATCCGTTTCCATTGCTTGCAATTAAGAGCAGTACAATGAAGAGCTAGGCCTCCCTGCCGAGAGTTGATTGGACCAGAGATGCCCGCTTGACTGAGGATAGGCCAATCAGATTATTTCTCTTCTGATTTGGGTTCTGAAAGCTGTGTTGTCTGTGTGCACATGGGTGCGCTGGAAAGGAGACCTGGAGACAATGAAACAGACGCAGAAAGGAAAGGGGTGCAGTAGAAGGGAGGGAAGGGTTCCTGACGTTTTTCAGATTCTGGTTCTAGTTCCTCATGAACCTATACTTCATTTCCTATCCCTGGACTCCTTGAGATCTTCCTGCATTCTCAGAATATTGTGTTGAACCATCTTAAATTGTTGTTTTTGTAGGTCAAAAAGGTCACATATCAGCAGTGACATATGCTGATGGTTCAACTTTATAAATCACCTTTTTTTAAACCTAAGCTAGCTCAAGGAGGTTTTGCTTTTTTTCTTTTCTTCTTCTTCTTTTTTTTTAATAATTTTTTTACAGGGTCTTATTCTGTCAGCCAGGCTGAAGTGCAGTAGTGTAATCATAACTCACTGCAGCTTTGAACTCCTAGGCTCAAGTGATCCTCCCGCCTCAGCCTCCCTATAAACTGGGACTACAGGCACATGCCACCATGCCTGGTTAATTAAAAAATTTTTTTTGTAGAGACAGGGTCTTGCCACATTGCTCAGGCTAGTCTTGCACTCTTGGCCTCCAGCAGTTCTCCTGCCTCAGCCTCCCAAAGTGCAGGGATTACAGGTGTATGTCATCACACCTGGCCTCAAGTGAATTTCTTTTTTTTTTTTTTTTTTTTAATTTTGTAGAGACAGGATCTCCCTATGTTACCCATGTTGGTCTCAAACTTCTGGGCTCAAGTGATCCTCCTGTCTTGGTGACCAGCGTGGCTGGCATGAGCCACGATGCCCGGCCTCAAATGGATTTCTTGACTTGTGACTCAAAGGACTTGTCTACAACAGTCAGAAATTTCATCACCTGGCCAGGCCTGGTGTCTTATGCCTGTAATCCCAACACTTTGGGAGGCTGAGGCAGGATCACTTAAGCCCAGGAGTTCAAGACCGGCATGGGCAACATAGGGAGACCCTGCCACTATTAAAAAAAGAAAAGAAAAGAAATTCCATCAACTCAGCTCAAAAGTGGGGAGTGGAACAGGCAGAGACACAGAACAGAAGCAGAAAAATAAAGGTTTTCCTTGTCTAGCAAAAACTGTTCCCAGTGAGGTGACTGCCCTGCAGAACTTCCCAGCTTGTCCCCGGTCACCATCTCAGAAGTCACTATCCTCTACTAGTTTATGACCCATGACCATCCGGTGGAACTTCAGCCCTCTCCCACTTGCCTCACATAATAGTGTTCATGCTAACACCTGGTTTTGAATCATGTTTTTGTTTTTATTTTCCCCATGTTATGGTATTTCCTATTGATGTACACAATTTTCTTTTTCTAACCTAACTGTCCAACAAAAGGAGAATGGCTAAGTTGTGATGTGTCTGTATAGTGGATTACCATATGGTCATTAAAAGTGATGGCGGGCCGGGATTGGTGGCTCATGCCTTGTAATTCCAGCACTTTGGGAGGCTGAAGTGGCAGATCACCTGAGGTCAGGAGTTCGAGACCAACCTGACCAACATGGTGAAACCCCATCTCTATTAAAGATACAAAAATAGCTGGGTGTGGTGGTGGGTACCTTTAGTCCTAACTACTCAGGAGGCCGAGGCAGGAGAATCACTCAAACTGGGAGACGGAGGTTGCAGTGAGCCGAGATCATGCCATTACACTGCAGCCTGGGAAAAAAGAGCAAAAT
>NW_016107606.1:3860424-3862760 GCF_001604975.1 Cebus imitator
CAATTCTCCTGCCTCAGCCTCCTGAGTAGCTGGGATTACAGGTGCATGCCACCACACCTGGCTAATTTTTGTATTTTTAGTAGAGATGGGTTTCACCATATTGGTCAGGCTGGTCTCGAACTCCTGACCTCAGGTGATCTGCTCGCCTCGGCCTCCCAAAATGCTGGGATTACAGGCATGAGCCACCGTGCCTGGCCGGCCCTCATTGTAAATTAACAGACTGGCATTCCGCTTTTTATCAGAGAGCCAGCAGGATCCATGGTGGTAACAAGTACCACTATTGGTCAGAAAAAACTGAATTTCTAGCCAAACTTAATCAGTGACTGGTTGTGTAAGCTTGGACAAGTTACCTAAAGTTTCTGAACTTAGGCCTTCTTTTCTGTAAGTAGGGATTATTATTATTATTATTTGAGATGGAGTCTCACTGTCACCCAGGTTGGACTGCAGTGGCGCCATCTTGGCTCACTGCAACTTCCACCTCCTGGGTTCAAGCGATTCTCCTGCCTCAGCCTCCGAATAGCTGGGACTATAGGTGCATGCCACCACACATGGCTAATTTCTGTATTTTTAGTAGAGATGGAGTTTCACCATATTGATCAGGCTGGTCTTGAACTCCTGACCTTGTGATCTGCCCACCTCGGTCTCCCAAAGTGCTGGGATTACAGGCGTGAGCCACCTCACCTGGCCATAAGTAGGAATTATTACAGCTCTTTCAGAAGTTTGTTGTGTGGATTAAGAGAGATGCCATGTGTTGAGTGCTTAACATGGTGTCTGGTGCTTTGGGGTCATTCACTAAGTACCAAAGGAGCAATCAGTCTCCAAGGCCCTGATTGCTTCCGGAGGCTGCATCTAATAAAATTGAGCATGCGTGCAGGACCTGTAGCCAGACTGCCTCCTTCACTTACCACCTGGGCATGTTGTTTCTGAGCCTCTGTTTCCTCATCTACATGATGGGGATGATATCAGGACTGACATGCAAGACGGGTTGGGAGGATAAGATGATAATTCATGTCAAGCATTTAGCACAGGACTTGGCGCATTGCAGGTGCAGGTTAGATCTTGGCTCTCAGTACTTCCCATCAACTGAGATGCTCCATGGGGGGATGAAGTTTTGTTGAAGGTAGTGCAGGACTTTTGGATATAAGTTAGAAATGGCATAAGGCATTGTTAGGTAGGTAGTTGGATATACTAAGTCCAGAGTAGAGGTCTGAGATGGAGGAAAAGAATTAGAGTCATCAGCAAAAGATGATATTTAAAGCTAGGGGCTGGATGAAGTCACCAAGGGAATGGGTGTTCAGAGGAAAGACAAGAAGGGTGCTGAACGCTAGTACACGTGACACTTGGAGATAAAGGAGATGGTTAACACCGCAATGCTGGGAACTGGACAGAGCGGCGTGGAAGCTGCACGGCCAGCCTGCCCCAACACTCACTGAACACACTCAGCCAGGTGCTGCAAAAAGTACTTTACGAAAATTAACTCATTATTTTATTTTATTTATTTATTTTATTATCATTACCTTTGGACGGAATGTCTCTCTGTTGCCCAAGCTGGAGTGAGTGGCGTGACCGTGGTTCACTGTAGCCTTCCACTCCTAGGCTCAAACAATCTCCCCCCTCAGTCTCCCAACTAGCCGGGACTATAGGCACATACCACCATGCCCAGTTGATTAATCTTGTTTTATTTTTTGTAGAGACAGGGTTTCCCTGTTCTTCCTAGGCTGGTCTCAAACTCCTGGGCTCAAGCAAGCCTCTCACCCCAGGCTCCCAAAGAGGAGGGATTACAGGCAGGAATCTCTGTGCCTGGTTTATTTATTTATTTTAGAGTCAAGTCCCGCTCCGTCACCCAGGCCATAGTACAGTGGCACAAACATAGCTCACTGCAGCCTTCAACTCCTGGGCTCAAACAATCCTTCTTTTAGCCCCTCGAGTAGCGGGGGGACTACAGGCACAGGCCATCATGCCAAGCTAAGATTTTTTTTGTTTTTTTTTAGGGACAAGGTCTTGCTACGCTGCCCAGACTGGTCTGGAATTCCTGGCCTCGGCCTCCTGAGTCACTGGGATTGCAGGTGAGAGCCACCACCCTTGGCTTAACTCATTTAATGTTAGTAACATTCCCTTCAGGTAGGCACTATTATTATCCAGATTTTGCAGATGAGAAAACTGAGACAGAAAAATAAATAATTTGCCCAAGGCCACAGAACCAGTGAGTGACAGAGCTGGGCTTCAAACCTAGGCAGCCTGGGCCCAAAATCTCTATCTCGTTCATTTCTCATTGTAGATAAACGAAGTGCCAACTGGAATTTCTTATCTTAGCCCTTTTTTTTTTTTTTTTTTTT
>NW_016107606.1:3863395-3865181 GCF_001604975.1 Cebus imitator
TAACAAGTTGGGGTCTCATTCTGTTACCCAGGCTGAAATGTAGTGGCATGATCATAGCTCACTGCAGCCTCAAACACCTGGACTCAAGTGATCCTCCCACGTCAGCCTCCTCAGTAGCTGGGACTACTAGTAGCTATTTTTTAAATATTTTAATAAAATTTTTAATATTTTAATAAAAATATTTTAAAAATTTTTAATTTTTTTAGAGACAGGGTCTTCCTTTCTTTCTTTCTTTTTGAAAGAGTTTCATTCTTGTTACCCAGGCTGGAGTGCAAAGGGACAATCTCAGTTCACTGCAACTGCCACCTTCCAGGTTCAAGAGATTCTCCTGCCTCAGCCTCCCGAGTAGCTGGGATTACAGGCATGTGCCACCACGCCGGGCTAATTTTGTAATTTTAGTAGAGACAGGGTTTCTCCATGTTGGTCGGGTTGGTCTCAAACTCCTGACCTCAGATGATCCGCCCGCCTCGGCCTCCCAAAGTGCTGGAATTACAGGCATGAGCCACCATGCCTGGCTGAGACAGGGTCTTACTATTAGGCCACACTGGTCTCAAACTCCTGGTCTTTGATTCTTGAGACTGAAACTAGAAGTATCATCACGGGAAAGTATTGCTCTCAGAGGTCCCATTTAACCCTGACATTCTAAGGATCAGTGTCAATTAGCATTTCAGATCTTGGTTGAGGAAAGAGGAAGGGGAGTTTAATTAAGGAATTGATAACTCTGATAGCTCACTTACTGTATGCAAAGCCTGTAATGGCCCGGGGATGGAGAGATTAGGAGGGTGTCCGGGGCTCTTGCCCACCTATGGACTTGAGAACCTGTATTCCCACTCCCTTCTTCAGGCATTACTCTGAGAATAATGGTGACTGGCTGAGACAGGGGCCAGAGTCCAGATGGAAAGTTGGGGTGACCAGGGGAATTAGCCTTGGGCCCTTCTTTATCTTCATTGGGGTATAGTTGTTCTATTGCCCCATAAAACTTCACTGTGATATGGAGGCAGTTTGAGTTCATTTACCCCTCCTGGGAGGTTCTCAATGAGGATCTGAACAAATAGGAAAACCCAGGAGAAATGGGGAGGAGGCGGGTGTGGGTGGATGGAGGGTGGAGGTTCAGATGTACACTTGGACTCTAGGGAAGGAGTGGGAGCATGGCTGAGTCAGGCAGCCGAGTGCCAATGTCATCCTTTCCCATAGCCCCACCACTCCCATCCTGCCTTGGACACTGACCTTGGATAAGTAGCAACCAAGGAAAACACAGCTCTGGCCATGCAGGAGGAAGTCAGTGGGAAGGGGAGTTCAGCAGAGGCCTGGAGAAGACACCTGGTCCTTCTTGTCCACATCCCCTGGCCTAGAGCTTCTCAAGGCTGCTGAGCACTGCAATCACTGGGGAGTTGGTCAAAATGCAGATTCCAGGGCCCCACCTCAGATCCACCAAATCAGAATTTTGGGGAGTCAGGTTGCAGGGATTTTCGTTTTTCACAAGTCTCCCTTCCTATATCCCCAGCAGTGTATGAACACACACTTACAGACAGATCTGAACAAATAAAATCAATACTATCCCTGAGCCCACCAGATACACTTACAGAAGGAAGTATGAAATGCAGCCTGAGGAGATAAAAGACTCACTTTGTGAAGGGTTAAATTAATACTGCAATATATAAACAGTCGTTCAAAATAGGCAGATAGGCTGGACAAATTGCCAATGAGTAAGAATAACAGTAGACATCATTCAGTGATTGCTTGTGAAATGCTAGATCCTGTACTAAGCACTTTTGCTATGTACTTT
>NW_016107606.1:3866508-3876548 GCF_001604975.1 Cebus imitator
AAAAAAAAAAAAAAAAGACTTGAGACTTGAGGGCAGATACTTGGTATTTCCAGAACCCAGTGAACTATAGGTGCTCACGTGATGTTTGTTGAATAATGAATGGTGTGTCTGAAGTCTCAGAGCTAATACATGAAAAGGCTGAGTGACTCTAAGCCCAGGTTTCCCCACTGATCCATTACAAAGAGAAGGTATAGGCTGGGGGGATTTTTGCAAGGGGCAATACTATAGGATGGAGTAATCAAAGAAGCCTCATTGGAGGAGGTGGGGGTAGAAGGACAATTAGAATTCAAAGACTGATAAAAGGTGAGCAGTCATTCCAGGCAGTCCAAGGCAGAAGGAGCGGTTTTACAAGGCATTAACTTCCTCCAAGACTAGAGACCCCAAAAGACTCCAGGACACTGTGCCCCACCACCTAAACCTTTCTTGTTCACTCATTGGCTCTAGTTCACAAAAGGCAGTAAAGTACTAGATATACACATTTTAAATACCTTATGGCCGACTTACGTCTCCCTTATTGCTGTAATGGACCATGTTTGTCAGGATGATCTCGAACTCCTGGCCTCAAGTTATCTGCCCACCTTAGCCTTTCAAAGTGCTGGAATTACAGATATGAGTTATATGTCTGGCCAAATCTAACAGCTTTTTAGAAACATGGGACTGTGTTTACAAACTAATGCTGGGTGAAGAACAATAGAATGCAATATTGTGGGGTCTGGTTATTGTATAACTGTTATAGTTGATAAGAAAGGAAACAATGATGAGGGAGAAGGAGAGAAATAATGAAAGAGGGAAGAGAGGCCGGGCGCGGTGGCTCAAGCCTGTAATCCCAGCACTTTGGGAGGCCGAGGCGGGTGGATCATGAGGTCAAGAGATCGAGACCATCCTGGTCCACATGGTGAAACCCCGTCTCTACCAAAAATACAAAAAAAATTAGCTGGGCATGGTGGTGCGTGCCTGTAATCCCAGCTACTTAGGAGGCTGAGGCAGGAGAATTGCCTGAACCCAGGAGGTGGAGGTTGCGGTGAGCCGAGATCGCGCTATTGCACTCCACCCTGGGTAACATGAGTGAAACTCCGTCTCAAAAAAAAAAAAAGAGGGAAGAGAGTAGAAAACATAAGGCCGGGCATAGTGGCTCGCCCCTGTAATCCCACCACTTTGGAAGGCTGAGGTGAATGGATCACCTGAGGTCAGGAGTTTAAAACCAGTCTGGCCAACATGGCAAAACCCCGTCTTTACTAAAAACAGAAAAATTAGCCAGGTGTGGTGGTATGTGCCTGTAATTCCTGTTACTTGGGAGGCTGAGGCAGGAGAATCACTTGAACCCGGGAGGTGGAGGTTTCAGTGAGTCGAATCGTTCCATTGCACTCCAGCCTGGGCAATAGAGCGAGACTCTGTCTCAGATACATAAATAAATAAAAGCAGTTACTTGTGTTAGGGTTACAGGATTGTAGGGATTTTTTGAAAAGTCCTTAAAAGCCATGAAAGCTATTTTAAGAGTAAATATAAACTATACACTGGGACTCGGCTCTGGCGAGGTATACTTTCAAGGTTAATACTTCACTGAACCTCTGTTTGCTCCTAGGCGAAATGGGGGCGATAACAGTATATACTTCATAAAGTTGTTCTGAAGATTAAATGAGATCATTCATGTAAAACAGGTGAGTGCCAAATGCATAATAAAGAGCCAATAAGTGTGAGCTATTCTTGTCATTGTTATTTCATCATGATTATTATCAGTGAGGGGACATTCTCACATGCTTTAGGCAGGAGTGTACACTGCTACAGCTTTTCTGAAAGGCAGTAAAGTAGTAGATATTCACATTTTAAATACTAAAATCCTTTGCTCCAGGAATTTCATGTCTGGGAATTCATCCTTAGCAAGTAATCTTAGTAAATAATCTGACATGTATAGTGAAAGGTGTGAACAAGAATATTTATATCACAGTTATTTATAATGGGAAAAGATTGGAAAAAACTTAAAAATCCAGCAATAGCTAAGTTTAAGTTATGAGACATACATATGATAGAATACTCTGGAGCTATTGAACAGGATATATACCGTTTTGTAATGATATAGACATGTGCCTATAGCATTACACAAACAGGAGGTAACAGAACTATACAGTTTCATTTATACAAGAAAGCAAATATGTGCATTTAAAAGCCTGGAAGGACTGGGTGTGGTGGCTCACGCTTGTAATCCCAGCACTTTGGGAGGCCGGAGGATCACTTGAGCCCAGGAGTTCAAGACCAACCTGGGCAACATAGCAAGAACCTGTCTCTACAAAAAATAAATACCAAAATTAGGCAGGCCGGGTAAGGTGACTCATGCCTGTAATCCCAGCACTTTGGGAGGCCAAGGCAGGTAGCCTGAGGTCAGTAGTTCAAGACCAGCCTGGCCAACATGGTGAAACCTCGTCTCTACTAAAAATACAAAAATTAGCCGTGCATGATGGCACACACCTGTAGTCCCAGCTACTAGGAAGTCTGGGCAGGAGAATCGCTTGAACCCAGGAGGCGGAGGTTGCAGTGAGCCAAGATTGCACCACTGCACTTTAGTCTGGGCGACAGAGGGTGACTCTGGCCCCCCCACAAAAAAAAAAGTCTGGCATGGTGGCATGCACCTGCAGTCTCAGCTGTTCAGGAGGCTGAGGTGGGAGAATCACTTGAACCTGGGAAGTTGAGGCTGCAGCGAGCTGAGATCACCCACTGCACTCCAGTCTGGGCGACAAAGAGAGACCCTGTCTCAGAAAGAAAAAAAGAAAAAGCATAGAAGGAGAGATACCAAACTATTATCACAGGTCACCTCTGACAGGACTGTTACTTGCTCTGAATTATTTGAAATGTTTATATATATAACTTATCGGAAACATCCATCGTGTGTGTGTGTGTGTGTGTGTGTGTGTGTGTGTGTGTGTGTGTGTCTGTGTGTCTGTCTGTCTGCCTAAACGAAGAGTCCTGGCTGAAATTCCAAGAGTGGAATTTCAATTCCAAGATTGGAGATTAAAGCCTGGTGAAATGTGGCAAAGTTGGTTTTTCATCAGTTCAGAGACCCTAGTCCCATGTCTGGAAGTCAGCATTGAATTTAGCTTTGGAGGGAAATGAAGGAGATTCATGAAGAGCAGGCCTTGGAAAAGGAAATAGATGTGCAGAGATTTCCTGAATTAATAATAATAATTGGCCAGGTGCAGTGGCTCATACCTGTAATCCCAGCACTTTGGGAGGCTGAGACGGAAGGATCACCTGAGGTCAGGAATTTGAGACCAGCCTGACTAGCATAGAGAAACCCCATCTCTACTAAAAATACAAAATTAGCCAGGCATGGTGGCACATGCCTGTAATCCCAGCTATTCAGGAGGCTGAGGCAGGAGAATTGCTTAAACCCGGGAGGTGGAGGTTGTGGTGAGCCAAGATCACACCATTGCTCTCCAGCCTGGGCAACAAGAGCAAAACTCCATCTCTAATAATATAATAATCACGAGAGCCTTTGCAGAGTGTTTTATACTTTGCACTGTCAGTTTTACCCGGGGCAGAGGACGATCTCATAAGATAGGTAGGCTGGAGCAATCACTGAGGAGATGGAGTTCCTGCATGTGAAGTGGTACTGGGAGTGAGAACAGTAACTGGAAGGCAAGAGTCTGAACCCCTAACCCCTTTCAGCTCTGACTTGAATAAAATAAAATTCATTCAACTCCCAGCCCAGTGCCTGACACACACATGTTTTCAAGGTACCTGGCACCTTGTCCTCCAGGTGTGCTCCCTAGGTCCATGGGTTGCTGCTTTACTCTGGTTGCATTATTTGCACCCTTCGGGGCATCTGTTCTCCTCCAAGTGTAATTTGCTCCAGCCAAACTCATTGTTTCCTTTCACTGTGGCCCTTTCCATCTTCATCTCACTGTTCCCTCATCCTAGAATATCGTCTCCCTTTGTTCTCAATCCCCTCCAACCCTCCTGCTTCTCTGCACATCCAGGTCCTATTGGTCCTCCAAGACGATGCCAAACGCCGCCTCCTCCCCAAACACGCACCAGCCCCCTGCTGGACACCATTGCTCCTTCCCCCCGCCCAGGCCAGCCATCTGCTTTTCTCTTGGCGTGCATTGCATCCTGCATACACAAGAACTCTCTGCAGGTGTGTGCTTGTCTCTGGACTAAACCAAAAGGCTCTTTGTCTTTGTGTCTTTGACACAAAGGTGTGTGTGTCATTCATTTGTGTTTCTTCAGTGCTGCCCTGCACGCAGCAAGTGCTCACGTGCTTTGGCTGCAGAGTGCGGGAATGCATGAGTGAGAGCATGGATGGAGGGCAGGGCGTGCAGGAATGGAGGGAGAGATGGGCAGAGAGGTGATGACTCCTCAAACCTGTGGCCATCCTCGCCCTGGCCTTGCTGGCAATGGCAATGTGATCACAGCCAGCACTTCCCGAGGGTGAATAACCTCAGGGCTCTGACCCTCCAGGTCTTGCCCACATCATAAAATAGCAAGAGCTTCCTTTTCAGGGCAGGAGGGAGAAGAAGTGGGGTGATTTAGGGGCTGAACCTCAGCAACTGGGAGAGTTTATAAGCTGGGACAGCACACCCCTCGGCACCGCCTGTTCTTCTCGGCCCTCTGCTCTCTGCCTCCAGCCTCCTAGCAGCATGGCTTTCACTGGCAAGTTCGAGTTGGAGAGTGAGAAGAATTATGATGAGTTCATGAAGCTGCTGGGTGAGTGAGCTCCTGAGTATGCCTTCCTCGGGGCTGGTTTGTCACAGCCAGCTCTGGGCCAGGAACCCAAACCCCTAAGGTAGAATGGGACAGGACTTCATTCATGCATTCACTTATTCATTCACACACTTGTTGAATAACTGCTTTCTCCTAGGCTCTGAGGATAATAAGAACTAAAAGATACTCTGACTTTATTTATTTATTTATTTATTTGAGATGGAGTTTCGCTCTTATTGCCCAGGCTGGAGTGCAGTGGCATGATCTTGGCTCACTGCAACCACGCCTCCCAGGTTCAAGTGATTCTCCTGCGTCAGCCTCCTGAGTAGCTGGGATCACAGGCATGTGCCACCACATTTGGCGAATTTTTTTGTATCTTTAGTAGAGATGGGGTTTCAACATGTTGGCCAGGCTGGTCTTGAACTCCTGACCTTGTGATCCACCCACCTCGGCCTTCCAAAGTACTGAGATTACAGGCATGAGCCACTGTGCCCAGCCTGACTTTTTAATTTAATTTAATTTTATATTTTATTTTTGAGACAGAGTATTACTCTGTCACCTAAGCTGGAGTGCAGTGGCACCATCTCAGCTCACTGCAACCTCTGGCTCCCAGGTTCAAGGGATTCATCTGCCTCAGCCTCCCAAGTAGCTGGGATTACAGGTGTGCGCCACCAAACTGGGCTAATTTTTTTGTTTTTTGGAAAGACGAGGTTTCACCATGTTGGCCAGGCTGGTCTTGAACTCCTGACCTCAAGTAATCCAACCCACGTTAGCCTTCCAAAGTGCTGGGATTACAGGTGTGAACCACCACGCCTGACCTAGATACTCTTTGACTTTAAAACACATATCGAATTTATTAGTATCTCCACTCTAGTGATGGAAAACTTGAGGCCCAGAGAATTGAGTAACTAGTCCAAAGTCAAACAGCTAGTTATTGCTAAAGTAGTGACTTGGTTGATGAAGTAGAGATTTGATGTTTATTTGGTCAAACACTTGTTTTTATTTTTCTTAATTTGTTTTTGAGATGGTGTCTCACACTGTCTCTCAGGCTGGAGTGCAGTGACGCGATCTCAGTTCACTGCAACCTCCGCTTCCTGGGTTCCAGTGATTCTGCTCTCTCAGTCTCCTGAGTTGCTGGATTTACAGGCACATGCCACCACGCCCAGCTAATTTTTTGTATTTTTTAGTAGAGACAAGGTTTTTACCCTGTTGGCCAGTCTCGTCTGGAACTCTTAACCTCAGGCGATCTGCTCGCCTCGGCCTCCCAAAGTGCTGGGATTACAGGCGTGAGCCACCGTGCCTTGCCCGTCAAACATTTATTGAACACCAGCTATATGCAAGGCTATTTCTATGTTATCAGTGGAGACTCAGCGTGACTTGCCAAAGTCAGTGGCAGAGGCCACTGGTACCCAGGAGCCTCTGATGAGTGGTGTCACCACATCCTGCCTAGGAGAGGAAACCAAAGGGTTATCACGGAGACCAGGTTTGACAAGTCACTACTTCATACAGTCATTCAGCAAACACAGACCTCTCACTGTGCTAGACACTAAGGGGAGAGAGACCAATGATTTCCTTCCTTCTCTCGCTGCTTGACTTATAGCACTGGTCTGCTGTGAGGAATCGTGAGACAGTGGATCTGACAATCCTGTGGAAATCTCAGTATCTCACTATTTAAAAGTCTCAGGCAGTATAACTCTCAAGGTTCAGAGGACAGCTCCAGGGGACCCGGGCCCTCTGTCTCGGTGGCCACATCTTTCTGGCCAGCTGGGTCAGAGCAGCCCTGAAACCAGGGCCCTTGTGCCCTGTGGCCTTGAAGATTTGATAGCCCTTCTGAGTCATGTATGGGCAGTGGCCCTGAAGGAGCAATGACCTGGCTTCACCTGTAACAGTCTCATGTTGTGGAAGGGGAAGTGAGCCCACCTCAGTTCTAGACCTGATTCTGTCATGAACTCATGACCTTTCAAGGAAATACTGGAAAGTCCCTTTCCCATTGTGGGTATTCACTTCCTTATCTGTAAAATCGAAGTACTAGAAGACACAATCTTTTTTTTCTTTTTTTTTTTAGAGGGGGACAGAGTTCAGCTCTTTTTTTTTTTTTTTTGGGACGGAGTTTTGCTCTTGTTACCCAGGCTGGAGTGCAATGGCGCGATCTCGGCTCACCGCAACCTCCGCCTCCTGGGTTCAGGCAATTCTCCTGCCTCAGCCTCCTGAGTAGCTGGGATTACAGGCACGCGCCACCATGCCCAGCTAATTTTTTGTATTTTTAGTAGAGATGGGGTTTCACCGTGTTGACCAGGATGGTCTCGATCTCTTGACCTCGTGATCCACCCGCCTCGGCCTCCCAAAGTGCTGGGATTACAGGCTTGAGCCACCGCGCCCGGCCTCAGAGTCCAGCTCTTTTGCCCAGGCTGGACTGTACTACATGATCCTAGCTCACCACAACCTCTGCCTCCCAGGTTCAAGTGATTTTCCTGCCTCAGCCTCTCAAGTAGTTGGTATTACAGGCGCCCACCACCATGCCTGTATGATTTTTTGTATTTTTAGTAGAGATGGGGTTTCAGGCCGGGCGCGGTGGCTCACGCCTGTAATCCCAGCACTTTGGGAGGCCGAGGCAGGTGGATCACAAGGTCAAGAGATCGAGACCATCCTGGTCAACATGGTGAAACCCCGTCTCTACTAAAAATACAAAAAATCAGCTGGGCATGGTGGCATGTGCCTGTAATCCCAGCTACTCAGGAGGCTGAGGCAGGAGAATTGCCTGAACCCAGGAGGTGGAGGCTGCGGTGAGCCGAGATCACGCCATTGCACTCCAGCCTGGGTAACGAGAGTGAAACTCAGTCTCAAAAAAAAAAAAAAAAAAAAAGAGAGAGAGAGAGATGGGGTTTCACCATGTTGGCCAGGCTGGTCTCGAACTCCTGACCTCAAATGATCTGCCTGCCTCGACCTCCCAAGGTGCTGGGATTACAGGCATGAACCACCACACCTGGCCAGAAGATACCTTGTTCATTTCAGAACTTCGTGAGCTTGGCAAGATTCCGTCATGTTTATATTACCATCAGAATCTTGCTTATGATTGATGAGCACCCACTATGTGCCAGGAGCTTCACAACACACTCACATGGAATATAATTCTTGGAACAGCTCTTTGGGATGGGCCTTATTATCCCCATCTTGTGGATGAATACACTGAGGCTCAGAGAGATAGTGACTTGCCCCAGCCACATGGCTCACAGAATGTATTATCTGTCTCAGGCACTGTGCTCTTTATCTGCAGGCTAGCCTACCATGCACAGAGGGTAGGGGGTTGGGGGTGGGCAGGAAAGCTCTTTCCCCAAATCACAGGGTCAAAAGCAACTCTTATATGGCTACTCTGCTTGTCCCGGGTCCAGGAATCTCCAGCGATGTAATCGAAAAGGCCCGCAACTTCAAGATCGTCACGGAGGTGCAGCAGGATGGGCAGGACTTCACTTGGTCCCAGCACTATGCCGGGGGCCACACCATGACCAACAAGTTCACCGTTGGCAAAGAAAGCGAGATACAGACAATGGGGGGCAAGAAGTTCAAGGTGAGAGGCCACTCTCTCTCCCCCTCCCTCCCCAGGTCTCCATCCGATTTCTCCATCTCAAACACGGCCTCCCTGCTCCCAAGCTGAGGCTTCTTTCTCCAGTTTGGCCTCCAGCATTAAGAGCTTGTGTTATGTGGCAATTTAATGCTCCTGGTTTTTAATAATCAAAAATGGGCAGTAAAACAGAAAAATAGCTAATGCTTGCTGAACATGTAATATAACCTAGACACTTGCTGAACGGTTTTTTCATCTTAATGCAGTTAATCCTATGAAATTGCTACAATTACTTAACCTAGATTGAAGGGGGAGGCTAAGTCAGGGGATTAAAAAGCTTGCTGGCCAGGTGCAGTGGCTCTCACCTGTGATCCCAGCACTTTGGGAGGCTGGGGTGGGTAGATGGCTTGAGGCCAGGAGTTTGAGATTGGCCTGGCCAACCTGGTGAAATACTGTCTCTACCAAAAATATAAAAATTAGCTGGACATGGTGGTGCATGCCTGTAATCCCGGCTAATCAGGAGGCTGAGGCAGGGGAATTGCTTGAACCCAGGAGGCGGAGGTGCAGTGAGCCAAGATCGGGTGAGACTGTCTCAAAAACAAAGAAACAAACCAACCAAACAAAAATCCACTTGCCTTAGTCACACAGCAGGGGCAGTCCTTTACACCAGGCACTAGAGAGCAAAAGTGCTTTTTCTCTTTTCAAGACAGGGTCTCACTCTGTCACCCAGGCTGAAGTGCAGTGGTGTGATCTCGGCTCACTGCAACATCCACCTCCTGGGTTCAAGCAATTCTCCTGTCTCAGCCTCCTGAGTAGTTGGGATTACAGTGTTTGCTACCACGCCTGGCTAATTTTTGTATTTTTAGTAGAGACATGGTTTCACCATGTTGGCCAGGCTGGCCTGGAACTCCTGACCTTGTGATCTGCCCACCTAAGCCTCCCACAGTGCTGGGATTACAGGCATGAGCCACCATGATAGGCCATAAGTGCTGCCTCCCGGTGTAGCACAGAGATAAAGAGGCTGGACTCTGAAGTTAGCCTTGGCTGGGTTTCAAACCATGATTTCCCGCCAGCAATTGTAGGGCCTTGGGCAAGTCATTTCACTCCCCTGAGCCTTGTATCTCTAGTATGCAAAATAAGACTACATACAGTCTCTGGCTCCAAGAGCTGTGGCGAAGATTAAACAAGACAGCGTGTGAAAGCACCTAGCATAGTGCCTGCCACATAGTGAATGCTAGAAGAAAAAATGCAGTAATTTGCTTTTGTTTCAGAAGTAAAGAAACTGAAGCTCAGGGAGGACAAGCAATGTGTCTAAGGCCCTGCAGCCAGAACATGGTGGGACCAGGGATTTGAACCCCAGCTTTTTGCCTCTATCATTAGGTCTCTCGTAACGCATGTGGAGTTCTAATTATAGAAAAGGAATCAGGCTGGTGGCACCAGGGGAAAGCAAAAAGAGAGAGCAAATAAGCGATAAGTCTGCCTTTCTTCATGGTCCAGGACACATAGCCCCCCGTGCAAATAGCTCACAATCTTCCTGTGTCTAGCTGTCATCAAACACCTCAGCTGATAGAAAAATGTAAGTTATCTCACTGCAACCTTGCTTTATCAATACTGCACAAAACCTTCTTCAGCACACAGCATAAACAACAGTCTGTAAACTCCCCAGCAAGACTTTTGTCTCCTTGCAGTCAGCTCCTCTCTTGCTGACCTGCCCAGTGCCTCTTGTAATGTGTTTTCATACTTTCTCTATGAAATCTTTCTTTTTTTAATCTTTTTTTTTTTTTTT
>NW_016107606.1:3877078-3879118 GCF_001604975.1 Cebus imitator
GACCAGGATGGTCTCGATCTCTTGACCTCGTGATCCGCCCACCTCGGCCTCCCAAAGTGCTGGGATTACAGGCTTGAGCCACCGCGCCCGGCCTGTTTTGTATTTTTAGTAGAGACGGGGTTTCACCATGTTGACCAGGATGGTCTCGATCTCTTGACCTCGTGATCCACCCGCCTCGGCCTCCCAAAGTGCTGGGATTATAGGCGTGAGCCACCGCGCCCGGCCTAAAAAATTTTTTTTTTTGAGACGGAGTCTTGCTCTGTTGCCCAGGCTGGAGCACAGTGGCACAATCTCGGCTCACTGCAGCCTCTGCCTCCCGGGTTCAAGTGATTTTCATGCCTCAGCCTCTCAAGTAGCTGGGATTATAGGTATGAGTCACCACGCCTGACTAATTTTTGTGTTTCTAGTGGAGATGGGGTTTCACCATGTTGGCCAGGCCGGTCTCGAATGCCTGACCTCAAATGATCTGCCCACCTCAGCCTCCCAAAGTGCTGGGATTGTAGGGATAAACCACTGCGCTTGGCCTTGCTAAATTCTTCCTATTGCCTGCGCCACCAGCCCCAGATAGTTGCTGATCAATTGCAACATCCCAGGCTTAATCATGTGTTTCCACTCCAGGCAACTGTGCAGATGGAAGGTGGGAAGCTGGTGGTGAATTTCCCCAACTATCACCAGACCTCAGAGATCGTGGGTGACAAGCTGGTGGAGGTAAGTGTCCTCCTGGTTCCTGGGAGGATGATTGGACATTTATCTTCCTCCTGGCCACAGCCCCTCAGAGATAGGCCTCTGGGAAGCTGGCCTTAGCAGCACTTCCCTTGTACCAGGCTCTATGCTGAGTGCTAGATGCACATGATATCCTTTGATCTTCAAAATAACCCTATGAGGTGGGGATTTTAATCTCCATTTTCCTGAAGCAGAGGGAAAGTCATTATTTCCCTGAGGCACAGGGAAGCTAAATGGGGGAGCACACAGCTTTGATGAGAGCTGTGACCTGATGTTAGGTAGCCTGACTCCAGCACTCACACTCAGCCACCTCTGGGGCACAAGACTGGAAGCCCGGAAGATCCTTCCTAGAATATAAATAAAGGAGGTGGTCCAGGTGGGCTCCTCAAAGGACAGCCACCACTTCACTCCATTTCCATGAGGGACATCAGGCCCCTTCTACCAGATCTTCTGATTTATCAAGAGAAGCTGGAAATTTGCACTTTCATGTGAAATCTCCACACGGTTAAATATTGACAACTAATTACAAAATTTCTTTAAATGTTGGCAGGTCCAACACACACACCTGTGGACCCACCCCTCCTACACTAGAGATGGTGCCCTGGGTGGCCCTTCCTCTCACTTCTGTTTCTTTCCCATGGATCTTCAAGTTTTCCCCAGGTGGAAGAAATGGGCGTGAAGTTAAAAGGGAAAAGAAGGCATTTTCACACTTCATTCCCTCACTGTGAGCCTGTGACCTTAGCCAGAGACCTCTGCAGTTCCGTGTAGGTCTAGAAAGGGCCCTTCCCTCCTCTCTGAAGCTCTCCAGCAGGGAAGATGTGATGAGGAAGGCAGAGTTCACAACCCCCTTGCTTCTCCTTCTTTGATCCTCCTCTCTCTCTCCCTTTATCTCTCTCTCTCTCTCTCTCTTGCTTCCTTGTGCCCTCATCTCAAGCCCTGTCAAGGGGAAAGGAGCACACTGCCTCTCTCAGGCACTGTGGTGTAAATGACTTACACCACGGACGCTTATTTCACATAGCTCTGGAGGCTGGGAAGTACAAGATCTGGCTGCCAGTATGTGCAAGGGCTTATGAGGGCCTCCATTCTAGTTTCTTCACATGGCAGGGAGACATCACCTCTATCATGTCTGTTTTTTTTTTTTTTTTTTTTTGAGACAAACTCTTGCTCTGTTGTCCAGGCTGAAGTTCAGTGGCGTGATTTCCACTCACTGAAACCTCCACCTCCCAGGATCAAGCAATTCTGCCTCAGCCTCCCGAGTAGCTGGATTACAGGTGCACACCACCACACCCAGCTAATTTTTGTATTTTTAGTAGAGAC
>NW_016107606.1:3880803-3887913 GCF_001604975.1 Cebus imitator
CTCAGGAGGCTGAGGCAGGAGAATCACTTGAACCTGGGAGGCAGAGGTTGCAGTGAACCGAGATAGCCCCATTGCATTCCAGCCCAGGCAACAAGAGTGAAACTCTGTCTCAAAAAAAAAAAAAAAAAATCTAAAACTTAATAGATGTATAGTGTTGAAAAACTGTAAAAAGTACAAAAGTGACTATATCCCTCTTTTCCTGGGTGAAAACTGACATTTTGGAGGGTCTGATGAAAGGGTTTTTGACGCATTTTAACATAAAATGTCAGTCAGTAACTCCCAGAAGAAGTAAAGCTCCCCAGCCTTTTTAGTGTGCGGGGCGAACATAGGGCAGGAGAACTGGAAGCAGGTTTGGGACTGACAAGAGAATTATCTTCCCAAGCTGAGCGAACCTGCTTCTCAATCCCCAGAGGCTCCTCATTATGGAGCCCATGTGGTACAGGCAGTGAACAGAGTTCAGGGTCAGCATCCACACACGCATACATGACACAGCTGGGTACACACACATGGCTGCATGCACATAGACCCAGGCATGTGCACACATGAACAAAATTGCATGACTAGGCCCCAAGAGGAGCTGTCTTAATTGCAAATCTCCATCTCTAGAGGCCCAGGATCATCCTGGCACCTCTCCACTTCTCCACCGACAGCGCATTTTGTAAGCGTCCCTCCTCCTGCCTCCTGCCACCAGTACCCCTGCCATGTTCTCATCACCTCTCCGCTATGCTAAGCCCCAGCCTCCTCTGATTCCACCTCTCCTCCACCTTCCATCCATCCCATATGCAAATCACGCATCACTTCACATTGCTGCCCTTTGTTATGAATCAGGACCAAACTCCTCCGCCTGACCTTCAAGGGCCTTACTGCCCAGTCCTACAGGTACGCTCTGTCCAGTCTCCCTGGACCAGCCACTGTCCCTGAGCTGGCCAGAGCTGTTCCTATCTCCCTTTCTGTGCATGTGGTTCCTCTGCTCTGAATTCCCAGTCTCCTGTTTGCTTTTCCAAATCCACTTCTTCAGGATTCTGTCTGGCAGCCAATTCCCCACGCTGTTCCCTAGTCAGGGGCTCCCTGCCTCCTCTGGGCTCTCCCACAGCTCTCTGTTTGTCACCTTCCCTTCTCATGGAAATGCTGCTTTCCTGAGCTGGGTTTCAGAACCAACTGAAGACATGTGCACATCGAATGGCAGCACACCTCCATGGCATGGAGCCCGGGGCACTGCACACTGTGGGCCTTCAACAAATAGTATCCCCCTGCCTGCCTCTCCCACTAAACCTTAGGCTTCCTGAGAGTAGGGACTGTGTCTTCCCATCAGTGAACCTGTGACAGGTGCTCATAAACACTGTGTGATGCAGCCATGGAGTGTGGCCTTGGAAGGGTTACTTGACTTCTCTAAACTTACATTTTCCCATCTGTACAATGGGAACAACCTCCCAGGGCTGTTGAGAGGAGTAAATGGAATCATGTGGGGGAAGAGCCTGGCACGGGTGAATGGAGAGGAACAGAGGTGCAGGTTCCACACCCAGAGCCGCATCACCCCTCATAGCTGGTTACCCTTCATCACAGGGAGTCTGCACACTGACTCCTGGAACAAATTGGGAAACTGAGGCCCAAAGAAGTGGTGTGCCTGACTCCCATCTATTCAAGGCTGGGATTAGAGGCCCATCTTCCTTTGGAGGTGTCTCCTGGCTACCTTGGGGTGGGGCCTGGATCAGGCACTGACTCCCTCTGTCCCGGCTGCTTCTTTCAGTTCTCCACCATCGGAAGCGTGACCTATGAGCGCGTGAGCAAGAGGCTGGCCTAAGCAGCCAGGCCCGGCCCAGGGAGCTACAAACCCGCCAATAAAGCTGATACAAGGACAGATGCTGCTCGCTCCAGAACTTCTTTGCTTTTCTTTTCTGGTGTCTTGGGACAGCCTCTGGCTGGGTGACGGGGTGCGGAAGGCCCCCAGGCATGGCCACATGGGCCACACATTGATTGGCCCTGAGATCCCTGTGGGATCCATGTCATGGCAGAGGAAGATATGAATGTGGGTGACCGCAATGCTCCTGCCCCTGGGTGAGGCTGAAGGTGGCGCACAGGAAGCATGGTGGGCACACTTCTGTGGCCCCTTTGTCCCACTCTGCCACCCGCCACTCTGTGCTGCATGAAGGCTCCTTTATGGAGACAAAGTCACCTGGGAAGGGTAACACGTTGATTCTCAGGTGGGCCACAGGACAAGCATATCAGGACTTAGGGGTTGTGGGGTGGGAGCTGTACCTTTAGGAAGGGCCCTGGCTGCTGGGCTCCACAGCTCAAAGTGGGGACGGACCAGGGCTCGCCCAGGAAAGCTGTTTCAGCTTGGACAGGGCTCTGCTGTTATTCACTGCGGAGTCATCCCTTTGGGCCTCAGTTTACCCATTGAGGGGTACAAAGGGGGTCCAGCAGGACCAGCGACAAGATGTCGGGGAGCAGTGGTCTATGAGATGGCAAAGGGGCAATGGGGGTGATAGGAGTGACAGGAGGAACTGGAGACTTGTAGGGCTTGGGTGGGGTGCCTGGGAGGAACTTTGAGAGGCTGTGGTGGGCTGGGAAGGGGGGTGGGCGCATGGTCACCCTGACCTCTGGTGCCTGGAGTCCTGGGTTGAGAAGCATTCTGAGATAGCATTCGGGTTTGGTAGATGTCCTGGGGCAATCTCTAACTGAGAGTCCTGAAGGGGACTTTTTTCATCCTCCTCTTTCCTTGGAAGTGTTGCCACATCTGGGTACGAACTTGACTTCTTTTTACTCAATATTTTTCCATAGTACAATTCACTTATTTTTACTATAATGGAAAATCACGTCACTTCCACACATGGACAACCACTATCATTTGCCATAAGTAGACTAAAACTATTTAAAAAGTCAAAGCTGAACAATGTTGACATCTAGCTAGATTCTGATGCCTGCCCAAGGCCCTGGGCCTGAGGCCTCCCTTTGTGAAAAGGGTGAGAAAGGTAAAAGACGTAGTGGTAACAAATGGGAAAATTTCTCCTTAACTCATCAACATTCCGTAGAGACTACTGAAAGGAGAATGTACTCACTGTAAGAGTTGAATTACCAAAGGCAGGTAGTACTTATATTATTTTGAATGCACAGGTCCCACACGTGAGACATAAGGAATAAGGTTTGCCCAGAGCTTTGCACAGGTTCTGGCACACAGAAGGGGCCTAATAGGTGCTACCCGCCCTAGTGTCCTTCCAGCTCTGTGCAATTTGCAGCCTTTCACTCTTGGGAGCTAGCCTCAACCTGGACAGATGTTACGGCCCAGGTCACAGGCAGCCCCTCTCTTGCCTCCTCCCACATTCTATTCTGAAACCTTGCTTATTTTTCTAAGAACAACACACAGCCTCTTCCCACCCATCCACCCAGCCAGCAAGGACCCATGAATTCCACCGTTTTTTTTTTTTTTTTTCGAGACAGAGTTTCGCTCTTGTTACCCAGGCTGGAGTGCAATGGCGCGATCTCGGCTCACCGCAACCTCCTCCTCCCAGGTTCAGGCAATTCTCCTGCCTCAGCCTCCTGAGTAGCTGGGATTACAGGCACGCGCCACCATGCCCAGCTAATTTTTTGTATTTTTAGTAGAGACGGGGTTTCACCATGTTGACCAGGTTGGTCTCGATCTCTTGACCTCGTGATCCACCCGCCTCGGCCTCCCAAAGTGCTGGGATTACAGGCTTGAGCCACCACGCCCGGCCTGAATTCCACCGTTTTGCCAAGACCTATTGCTAATTAAGTGAACTAGGTAAGCATTAAATTAAACTAGCAGTGTTGCTGTTTCCCCTCCAGACTGAATAATTACTCATAATGAGCTTGGATAATAAGTCTCTAAATAACAGAGTTAACTATAATTAGGCTGAAAATTGAGAGAAGGGGAGAGAGTGAAAGAGGAAGGAAGGGGAGAGAGAGGGAGAGAGGGAGGGAGGGAAGGAGGGAGGGAGAGACAGAAATAAGAGAGAATTTTAGTTTCTGTAATTGATTCAAGGACAAATTCAAATTGTTGACAGGGGAGAAATTTTCAAGCCTGCACTGTTATAAGCTAACAAATTTATAGACTATGGAAAAGCAGGACCTCTGCTCTCAACTAGTTTAAACTCTATATTTCACAGATACGGAAACTGAGGCTCAGAGAGGAAAAGAAATTTATCCAAAGTCTAACAGCAGAGAGTGAGTGAGTCTCTGAGAGTAATGTGGGGGTGGGCTTCACTCACTGATGCAGGTGCAGTTTCTTAGTGTGGGTAAATAGAATAAGGTGAGCTGGATGGAGAAAAGCACCCATGTTACTGGCATCTTGGCAGGGAAGATTCCTCAGCCAGAAGAGCTGGTGGTTAAGAGCTTTGACTCTGGACCGGGTGTGGCAGCTCATGCCTGTAATCCCAGCACTCTGGGAGGCCGAGGCAGGGGGATCATTTGAGCTCAGGAGTTCGAGATCATAGGGAGACTTCATCTCTACAAAAATGTAAAACATTAGCTGGTCATGGTGGCCTGTGGTCCCAGCTTGGGGGACTGTGATGGGAGGATAGAACAGGCCCAGGAAGTCGAGGCTGTAGTGAGCCATGATTGCACCACTGCCCTCCAGCCTGGGCGACAGAGCAAGACTCTGTCTCAAAAAAAAAGAACTTTGGGGCTGGGTGCGGTGGCTCATGCCTGTAATCCTAGCACTTTGGGAGGATCACCTGAGGTCAGGAGTTCGAGACCAACCTGGCCAACATGGCGAAACCCCGTCTCTAATAAAAATACAAAAAATTAGCTGGGCGTGGTGGCACGCACCTGTAATCCCAGCTACTCGGGAGGCTGAGGCAGGAGAATGGCTTGAATCTAGAAGACAGAGCTGCAGTGAGCTGAGATGTGCCATTCATTGCACTCCAGCCTGGGCGACAGATCAAGACTCCGTCTCAAAAAAAAAAAAAGCTTTAGTTTTAGAGTCACATTACCAGGATTTGAATCTCTCCTTTATCACCTAGTAGCTGTGTCAACTTGGGGTAAGTTCATCCATTTCTCTGAGCCTCAGATTCCCACGTGTAAATGGAGGTAACAACTGCACTTACCTAATAGGGTTGCTACAAAGTCACTCAATATTAGCTCCTACCTTCACCTCCATCATCTTAACCATCACTCTCAGGTCAGTGCAATCAAAGGGTTAGGAGTGCCTCTGTCACTAGCTTGTGAGTCACTGGAGCTCTCGGAGCCTCATCTTGTCCAAGAGTAAAATGAGTTAGTAAGACCTTCCCTTCCTTGATCACAGGGGAGTCACAGGATAAAGGGTAAAAATCCATGCTGTGGGAGGCCAAGGCGGATGGATCACTGAGCCAGGAGTTCAAGATCAGCCTGGACAATATGGTGAAACTCTGTCTCTACAAAAAATACAAAAATTAGCCAGGCATGGGAACACGTGCTTGTAGTCCAAACCAATTGGGAGGATGAGGTGGGATAATCACCTGAGCCTGAGGAGGTCGAGGCTGCAGTGGCATGATTGCACCACTGCATTGCTGCCTGGGTGACAGAGTGAGATCCCATTTCAAAAAAAAAATGTTTTTAAGTCCATGCTCATGACTCCCAGAAAGTTAGATTGGCTTCATCATTTGCTGTGCTGTGCAAGATGTTGAAGTGACTTCCCATTCCACAGACCTGGTTCAGGTGCCCTCTACTCCAGGCTCTCCATGATCTTCACCCTGACATTTGGCAGTCATCTCTCCCACTCTGCCAGGGCACCTGCTTCCCTCCTGGCAAGCTCCTTTGGTGAACTTGGGAGCTATCCATAGCATCTTTAAAGATCACCATTAGGGCTGGGTGCACTGGCTTATGCCTGTAATCCAAGTGCTTTGGGGGGGCTGAGGTGGACAGATCGCTTGAGCTCGGGAGTTTGAGACCAGCCTGGGCAACATGGTGAAATCCTGTCTCTACAAAAAATGCAAACAATTTAGCTGCATGTGGTGGTGTGCGTCTGCAGTTCCAGCTACTTGGGAGGCTGAGGTGGGAGGATGGCTTGAGCATGGGAGGCAGAGGTTGCAGTGCGCTGAGATCACAACACTGTACCCCAGCCTAGGGGACAGAGCCAGGCCGTGTCTTTAAAACATTTTTTTAAAAAGATGACCATTAGATGGCACTCTGCCACCTGCCTGCCATTCCTTGGATACCTGGTGTGTTTGTGGGGAAGGAGCAGTGATATCTTGAGTGACTGGGGCTTTGTGTGGGGTATGTGTCACCTAGGGGTGAAACGGCATGGTGAGACCTTCAGCCTCCCCGATCCTCAGTATCCTCATCTGGGCAATGGTCATAATCCAGCTGGCTCATGGTGGCGTTGTGAGGGCAAAAGGAAGGATAGGAGCATAAGACAGAGCCTGCTACATAGTAAGTGTGCACAAAAGAGCCATTAAGGGCTCTTCTTGAAAGGTCTACTGCCGAGAAGTGGCAAACACCGCGTAGGGCTTTAGAGCAGGGAGAAGTGTGCCAGGCTGGCTGCGCACTAGCCTCTCCTGGGAAACCTCCCATCTCAGACCTGCTGGCCATGACTCTCAGTAAGAAGACCTGCAGTGCCGCTGGGACATGCTTCCCTGCTAGGTATGACCTGGGAGACTATCCAGTTCCACCCTCCCGTTTACAGAGGGAGACACTGAGCTCCAGAAAAGGGAAATGACCTGCCTCAGTCCGCACAGCTGGGGAGCAGCAGAAGGCCTGACTTCCCAGATGTCCTGCCTGTGTGTCTCTGATGAGTGTAGGGGCTTACAACCAGCCAGAGCTGGCCCAGCAGAGCCTGGCCACTTGAGTTCTTCCTTTAAAGTGGGAGCTGTGTTGGAGGGAGGTGAAGCTGTCTCACCCGAGGCCTAAAGAAGGGAGGATCCACTTATTTACAGTGTTCCTTGTAGAATTCACTGTTAATAACACGTTTCCATGCTTCCTTACCATACACCTGAACCACAGGCCAGGTTGACAGCCTTTCCCTTAAAAAGGTGAGACACAGGTTCAGAGTGGAGAGATGGCTGTCTTCAAGATCATCCAGCTAAGAGCAGGCACACTCAGACCTCTCACCTCTCAGGCCCCGCATTCTTGTCTAGATTCCGCTTTCTTTTTTCTTTTCTTTTTTTTTTTTGAGAT
>NW_016107606.1:3888133-3893729 GCF_001604975.1 Cebus imitator
TAGAGACGGGGTTTCACCATGTTGACCAGGATGGTCTCGATCTCTTGACCTCGTGATCCACCCGCCTCGGCCTCCCAAAGTGCTGGGATTACAGGCTTGAGCCACCGCGCCCGGCCATGATTTAGTTTTTTAAAAAAGAGTCTTAGTACATAAAATAACAGTGCATCTTACAAAGAGTTGATCTTATGCTTGAAAAAATATGATAATTATCTCTTTTTTTTTGAGGTACTGGACTTGATGTACATTGTTATTTAATCCTCTTGAGAACCCTATGAGGTAAGGTCTGTTACCACCCCCATTTTAACAGGTGAGACCGAGGCTGAGAGAGGTTGGGCCAAGTGCCTTCTAACATCTGGTAAGTGATGCGATCATTAACTTTATATGGCAGCTTGACTAGGCTGTGGTGCCCATTATCTGGTCAAGTACTAGTCTAGATGTTGCTGTGAAGGTATTTTTTAGGTGTGATTAACATTTACAATCAGCTGACTTTAAGAAGGGCCTCCATGCTGTGGATGGGCCCCATCCAATTGGTAAAAGATTGTAAGAGCAAAGATTGAGGTTACCTGGAGAATTTGCTTCAAGGCTGTAACGCAGACATCATGCCTGGGTGCCCAGCCTGCAGGCCTGCCCTACAGATTTTTGAACTCTACTGCAACATCAACTCTTACTTGAATTTCCAGCCTGTTGACATACCCCACAAATTTTAGACCTGCCAGCCTCCACAATCATGTGAGCCAATTCCTTAAAATAAATCTCTCTCCACGTATATCCTATTGGTTCATTTCTTTGGAAAAAGCCAGAGATGGTGGTGGAGCTGGGGTGTCAAAAGCCTTACACGCCACCCCCTGCTGGCCTCTATGTGCCCAGGGGGGGTCCAGCTCCCACTCAGAGGGGAGGACTCAGCTCCTGAGGACCCAGTCTTGCTGCTCCCCCCAACATTCCATCCCCTATCATGGGGAGATGCCCACCAGGGCTGATTTGAGAGAGGGAAGGAGGGGCTGGCCCAAGAGGGGATGGTTAGGACAAGAGGCGAGAGACCAAGAGCAGGTGACGTGTTTATTGCGAGATGCCTTTTTCCGGGGTCATCCTGGCTGTGAGGGAACCCTCACGATTCCCAAGCCCCAGAACAGACAGATACAAGAACCTGAATCCAAACTGGTTGCACATAAATAGAGGGGAGGTTGGCAAAGGAAAAAAAGAAAAACAACAAACGAACGTGCAGTCTCCTATGCTAGTGTGACACGGTGGCAGAGTCTTATCCACACTTTGTCTCTTTTTTTTACCATTTCCATGCTGAGATTTTCATCTGCTCTGAAAGATTCACCACCTTCGGATCTGACTCAGCAGCATGCAGCCGCCTTCCTGGCGGCCCCCGCCACAGTCTCCAGGACTGGCAAGAGGCTAAGAAAACCAAGATAGGCTTTCCTCAAACAAACAAACAAACAAAAATTGCGTCCACAGTCCTTTGCACCTCCCAGTTCTGATGGGTGAACAATGTGTCCCCCGACCCCAAATCAAACAAAAGAACATGCTGAGCACAAGCTGCAAGTCAGAATAAAAACATATTGCACATGGTTACAAGAGTCTTCCTGAGAGCCCTCTCACTGTAGATCCCTAAATACTGGCTTTTGATCCAGCCAGCCGCCTGCCTATCAGTGGTGGTATCATATGCCCATCTACATCCCACTCCCCAAGTCCAGATGGCACTAAGCAAATTTTCTACACTACCATCCTTTGCTGTCAGCCATACTCAAAGCTGAGACTGGGTTTAAACTGGTGCACTGTAAGTATGTGGTGGAGAGAGGTGGGGATTCTTTAAATCTTTGTCTTCCTTTCAACAAGCTTCTCCCTCCCTGGGTAGTTATTAAAGTTCTAGAGGTGAACACAGCCTCCATGACGTGGAATCTTCCGGAACCGAGAGCTGAGAAAGTGGTTCTCTCCAACCATATGCTTTCGAAAAGGAAGCTCTGTTGTTTCCTGCGGGGCCGTCAGAAGTTGGGTTCGAACTTGGGTTGGAACTTAACAGCCCTCATGTGGGACAGGCAGTGTGGCAATTACATTTGTTTTTTTCTCCAAGGAATGTTCAAGTATCATTAAATCCCTGATACAGTGTGTAAACAAGACAAATCTTACGAAACAGAAAGCGAGACCACTTCGGGAAGCAGCAGCACATGAAATATCTAACAAGGCTGAAAATGGTTTTAGGCTTGAAAACAAAGGCAAGACAGCCACCCACTGTGCCTTGTAAGGCGAATGCTCAGGCATAAACACAAACTCAGGCCCCTCTGCAAGGAGCCAGGGAAAGAAAAGCACCCCATCCGGCATCTTCTGGGGGTCCTGAGAACACGTCAGGCTGCCCCTCCTTTTTCAGTGGTGTAGCTGCCCCCAGCAAAGAGTAGAGAAGTCTTCAATGCTAAAAACTGGACATGCTTGAGATCAGTGGTCTGTGTCCAGTTCCCAGTTTCCTGGCCTCTTCCCAAGTCTTTCTCGATTCATTGGGCCCCTGCTTGGGAGGACAGCCACCAGGCCATCCTTTTGTACTCCAGCCACATGTGGCAGACATTTCTCAGAGGAACGCTCTTGGGTGAGGTATGTTATTGAATGTTTTGCTCTGGGTCAGTTTTACTTAAAAGAAGCATAGACCCTCCACGTTCAAAGGCAATGAGGCTCTTCAGGGACGGCCTCTGCTGCCTCACTTGCCTGAGCTCTCCTGTTTGGTGTCCTCTTCCTCTGCCCAGGTCTCCAAGGCTTCCTCGTGAGGAACAGAGGTGGCCTACCTGTCAAAGCAGCCAGTGGGGAATATGTGGCTTCCACTGAAATAGCTGCTTCCATAGGTGGTGGCGAGGCAGTGCCTGGGCTCAGCTGCAATGGCCATCTGCATGCTAAGGGATGCAGGGACGGGCATGGGACACATATCCAGGGGCTGGAGGGTGGGGTATGGGGTATGGAGGGATGAGCCTGTGCTCCCCGAGAGCAGGCTTCCTGAATGGTGGGCCTGCAGTGAGTCCCGATAGGCCAAGCACAGGTCCTGCACGGGGGTCTGGAACTGTGCCAGGGTGGTCGCTGGCTGGCCAAAGGCTGGGTAGGCTGGTGGCTGGAACAGCACTTGGGTGGCGGTGGGGGGTGTGCCGGGCACCATCGCCAAGGCCTGGCTCTTGACGGCTACGGCATCCTTGAGGACGCTGTCATATGCTCTGAAACGAGAAGACCTGGGTGAGAGAGAACTGGAGGCTGCAAGCCGCCAGATGCCTGTGTGTGCCTCTGCCTGCCTTGCTAAGTGGGACTGGAAGAGATGCCTGTGCTCTGTGTCACCTCACCTGGCTGTGCTCGCCGAGTTGGCATGGCTCCAGCTGTTCACCAACTTGATTCAGACCTTGGCTCTCAGCTTGGATCTGCTTCCTACAGAAAACTTCTTCTGGTCCCTCCAGATCCCTCCAGACTAGGCTGGCTGTCCCTGCAGCCCCACACTGCCCCATCTCTGCAGTCCACAACCCAGAGGGTCACTTGCTCCAGCAGGTAACTTCTAGTCACCTGGCTGCCGGGAGGATTGCGCCTGCTTGTGCTCACCAATGCATTCCTTGCCCCTGGCACTGGGGTGTTCCTGGGGCCCAAGTGAGCCCGATCTCTGCCTTCCAGGCAATTCTGGGTCAGCTCCGTCTCCCCAGCAGGGTCACTCCTTAGCTAGCTGACACAAACCAAGTTGACCCTGGGGCCTAGGATTTTTCATCTGAAAAGGGGGTCGGAAGAGAGATTTTTGCCATCTCAAAACAGCCTCCCATATAGCTTTTTGGGAAAACAAAACAATTAGAGGCTTCTATGTAAGGCACGCGCGGACACTCAGACCAGGCTTTGGGGACTGTCTCATAAACACATTTTAAAACAAGGCCTGGGGAGCAGGACTGCCTTTTCAGAGGAATGAGATACAGGCAGACGCCAGCAAAGCTTCCCACATTGGGGAAGGTTCTCTTCAGGGGTAAGGGCTTCTGCTTTGCGCACACACCCTACCTGTCAGTTAGGCCAACACCCAGGATACGCGGTGCCTAGCAGGTGGAGGAGGAACTGGACTGTGTATAGCTACTGGGAACAGCTCCCTGTAGTAACTATGGGGCATGTTTGCCTCCAATGTCAGTTTCAGGGTGTTGGGCCCCTGATGCCTTTAAGTATCTTCTCTGACACACTGAACATTTCCTCCTTGAGATTCCCAGGGACGCTTGCAGAGGCTGTGGCACTTAGGTGAGGTCACTCAGAGCTTAGCTGGCTACGAGGTCAGCTTTGTGACCATGTCTGAGAAAAGTAGCTTATAACAGAAGCTACAGATAGAAGTTCTGGAACCCCACTTCTAGCAGGAGTCACCATGGCCCACTTTCCCTGAGACCTCGTAGCTGGAAGAAACACCACAAGCTCCAGACTCAGGAAACTGCCCGTGGCCTGAGGCAGGACTCAAGGCAAGAGGAAGCTCACTATTTCAGAAACACAGGATTCAGGGGAGAAACTTACACCAGCAGGATTTCAATACACGTGCTGAGGTGTTCCAGGGAGTAGCTTGAGATCCTCTGCAGGTCTCTGGTCCAGTAGGGAGAAAGCTGCAGGCAAATCCTGGAGGCCCCAACGCAGGCTGCTGCGACCACAGAAGGCTGGAATTTGTAGAATATGTGATCTGAAAGAAAGCCACAGAGGGAGTCAGCATCCAAAGCCTGCCCTTGCAATCCCAGGCCCACCCTGAGAATGGATGGACAAATGAACCATTTGCAAGGCTGTTAATCACTGCCCTACAAATAGCATGGAAAATTAGAAAGTGTGAAGTTCATTTTTGAATCTTAACCTTGGCTCTCAATCTGGGATGTCTTTTTTGTTGAGACAGGGTCTCTCACTCTGTCGCCCAGGCTGGAGTGCAGTGGTGCTATCATGGCTCACTGCAGTCTCAACTTCCCGGGACCAAGAGATCCTACTACTTCGGCCTCTTGAGTAGTTGGGACTACAGGCGTGCACAACCAAACCTGGCCAATTTTTGTACTTTTTTGAAAGATAGGGTTTCAGCATGTAGCCCAGGCTGGTCTTGAATTCCTGAGCTCAAGCAATCCTCCCGCCTCAGCTTCCCAAAGTGCTGGGATTATAGGTGTGAGCCACCACGCTCAGACCAGTCTGGGATTTCTGATAGCAGCCTAGAATAGTGTTTTCAAAATACTGTCCATGGCTCCCAGGGGGCAGCAAGGAGCTCGCTGATGTTCTACAAACGGAACTGCAAAACATTTGGCTTTCTTTGGTTATGTCAGTGAATGACATACTATTTCAAAGGCTTCCGTTTTGGAGTATGACTAGAGGAAGCTATTTTTTAGTTGTAACAATGTCTGGCCCACAGTACTCAGTGAAAATTTACTGAATGGCTGTAAGAGTTCGATATTTATAATTAAAACTGGCACTTAGGTTGACTGAGGAATCTTAATGTCCAACTGAGATATCTGGCCACACGGCAAAGCTGGTACTATTTATGTGCAAAGGCAAACAGTTGAAATTTCTGTAGTTTTCCTGAATGCCACTGGGTTTTCAGTTTATTACTATGTTTTTTTTTTTTTTTTTTTTTTTTTTTTTTTTTTTT
>NW_016107606.1:3894520-3900414 GCF_001604975.1 Cebus imitator
TTTTTTTGAGACGGGATCTCACCATGTTGCTCCGGCTGGTCTCAAACTCCTGGAATTAAGGCGAGAGCTACCATGCCCTACTCATTGGTAAGATTTGATGCTGGGGAGTCTGACCAATCATTGATTGGTCAGCCCAATCATTGATCTTGATACTCATGCCCAAACATTTTAGTTTGTGGCAGGTTATGGGATGGTTGTTATAAGTAATATATATATATATTTTTGAAACAGAGTGTCGCTCTGACGCCAGGCTGGAGTGCAGTGGTACAACCTTGGCTCACTGCAATCTCGGTGTCCCTGGTTCAAGCGATTCCCCTGCCTCAGCCTCCCGAGTAGTTGGGACTACAGGCACACACCATCACGCCCAGCTAATTTTTTGTATTTTAGTAGAGGCAGGGTTTCACCATGTTGGCCAAGATGGTCTCAATCTCCTGACCTCATGATCCGCCCACCTTGGCCTCCCCAAAGTGTTGGGATTATAGGCGTGAGCCACACGTCCGGCCATATCAGCAGTATTTTTGACCCAGTTAACATCTAGATTTTAAAACACTGGGAAGAGTGAGTTTCAAGTAAGAATCTCCAAACAGGGTAACTTTTATTGCTAAAGCAGATGGGAACCTAATTCCCTCTCCCCATACTATCTGTATGATGGCAGCTGTTTGAGAATAACCGACCCGCAAATCTGTGCTATTTAAAATCATTTGCAATGTTCTAGGTTACTGTAAGAAAAATTACCAGGTGATCTGTAAGTTTCTAGGTTTCCGGCTGCCTGTATACAAGCAGGTATTTCTCTTTTATATGTTACTAGTAATACACTGGGCAAATTTTTGCCCTTTCTTTGCTTATTCCCTGCAAAGTAAGACTGATCTGGGTGCACAGGCCCCAGTGAGAAGGCCTGATCTGGATGGACATGCCCTTGAGAGCCACCTGACCCTGACCCCTGGGTGGGTGGGGAGGGGGGAGGAGGTCCGGCTATCGGGCCCCAGCCGTCACCTTGCAGGGTGACCTCTAGGAAGTAATGGGCATACTCCTTGAGGCACTCTTTGGTCTTGCGGGGGCAGGTGGTGGGCCAGGTGTGGCAGTGGTGGTCCTTCTGGCTGACGGAGGCCAAGAGGTAGTAGTCCAGGAAGTGGGCAGGTGTGGGCAAGCAGAGGTTCCAGCTGAAGGCCTCCAGGAGCAGCAGCTCTGTGCTCAGCAGCTCCTTCTTGGTGAGGGTGAAGTTCTGGCTGCTCAGGATCCTCGTGCTGTTTATCTGCTCCAACTTGGGGACGTGGTCTTCCCGATCCTCGAACTTACCTGTGGGGAAGCAGGGGAAGCAGAGGTTACTGGAAGATATTTACCTGCATCCAGGAAGCTAACAGCCCACCTTACAGTGCCTAGACAGTACTGGTAGAGAAGACAGAAAGCAGACAGGCCGGACTATGGAGGGATAAGAGCACACATTCCAGATCTGTCAAACCTAGGCCTGAATCTCCAAGCCATCGCTTTGCGCTGTGGGATCATGACTAGGTGTCTCAACCTCTCTGTGACTCAGCTTCCTCATCTGTAAGATGGAACCTATACTTCATAAGGCTTTTGTTAGATTCAATGGGAAAACGCACACCAAATGCTCAAACCAACCACTGGAACAGAGGAGGCAGGAGACAGTGGTCAGGGGCAGCAGCCAAGGGTTGGGGAATATAGTGCCCTCCCTACTCTCCATCCAGCCCTCACTAATCCAACCTCCTGGCTAGAGTCAGCATGACTGTGCAAACCTGGCTCTGTCCTTCCACATGTAGAAAAAGCCCTTCTACGGCTTCCCGCTATCCTTGGTATTGAGTTCAAACTATGTAAATGGAGTCTTAGTTTGGGTTCCCTCTGATTTCCAGGGCTTGGAAGGTAAGCCCAGGGAAGATTGGTAGGTGAGGGAAGAGAACAGGAAAGGGAAAAAAGCCCAAAAGGACACATAAGCCAGTCACCACCGTGGATAATCAGAGCTTAATCCTACTGAGGATTTCTGAGAAATAGCCTAAGACAGGCCTCAGGTTATCCCACCCAGGGGTCAAAGAACAGAGACATTTGCATAGCAACCCCTGTAGTCATCAGTGTGGATGCTCCCAGGGAACAAAGGGAGCTTCTTGTACACTGAGAGTCGAGTCAGGGGCTGGTGGGGGCATGACAGCTTCCACTGTGTGAGCTGCTGCAGAGCGTGGGCCTCTCCAGCCTAATGCTCCTCACTCTTGGGCCCAGCACGGTGGCTCACGTCTGTAATCCCAGCACTTTGGGAGGTCGAGGTGGGCGGATCACACAAGGTCAAGAGATTGAGACCATCCTGGCCAACACAGTAAAACCCTGTCTCTATTAAAAATACAAAAAATTAGCTGGGCATGGTGGCACGTGCCTGTAGTCCCAGCTACTTGGGAGGCTGAGGCAGGAGAATCACTTGAACCTAGGAGATGGAGGTTGCAGTGAGCCAAGATCATGCCACTGCACTCCAGCCTGGCAACAGAGCAAGACTCTGTCTCAAAAAAAAAAAATGTTACTCATCTGGGGAAACCACCCCACAGGTGGCTGTGGACCCCATCCCTGGCAGTTCTTGCCTATAAGCCTTAATCTACGAAGCCCTCACCACTGCCTGGAGCACGCTTCCGCATCCCCTCCTCACTCAGCCAACCCCGACATGTCCTTCACCTAGAGTCCCCACCTCTCAGAAGCCATCCTCCACACCAGTCTCCTGTTCCGTACGACTCCCACATCAGGTAACGAGGCCTTCAAGGGCCTGGCCTCAGTCTGATCACCTGTGACCCCACACCAGCCTCACAGGGTATGGAGCTGCCACTGAGTAAATGCCAAAAGAGGCAGTGGGTCGGCCCAGCTGACCTCAAAGCACACATCAGTGCTCACAAAGGGAAGGGCAAATAACACATGCACACACCTGCTCCCAGTGACAAGTGCCTCTGACCCAGTTCCCATCAGCCTCTCATGCTGCTTAGGGGAGATAAGGAAGTAACCACCACAGGCTGTTCCACAGTAGATATAATACATTCCCGAGGACAGCTCAAAAGACGTCACTGCAGAATGAATCACTGCGTCTCAGCAGGCCAGGGTCGGTCCATTCTCCACAAGATTTTTGGCAGCCCACTCAGTGGGTAGTGATGACCTGACACAAAGCTCTGGTCTTTGATGTGGAGGAGCAGAGTGAGTGGAAATGTGCAAGACAGTGAAGGGCAGACATACCACCAGCCTCGCACCACGCAGCTCATAGCAAGCCCACATTCCATCCCGTTCCCGAGCCTGGTCGCTCAGCCTACAATGGTGTTGTGTCCGAAGTACACACCTTCTTGTTGTGAACACAAGGCAGGCCAACGCGAGGTCAAAGCTGCTAAAACAGGAAGAGCCTCCTGCGTGGCTGGAAATCCCAGGGTTGAGGCTCTGGCCGACTAGGTCTGTTGGCTTCCGCAGCCCCCCAACACAGCACTCCCTCTCCAAGCCCAGAATCCAGCCACGTGGCACTCTGACCCCTCCTCTGGCTGGGAGTGCTCTCCCCCTCACCACCCTACTTATCTGTGTCCTCCAGAGCTCAGTTTAGAGACCCCCAGACATCAAAGGGACTTCCCACTCTCAGATTACTTGCTTAACATCAAGTATTAATATTAATGGCTGGCATCTGACTCCAAGCCTCGTAAAAATAGGAACTGAGTCCGACCCATTTGCTGCTGTGCCACCAGTTCCCAACACATGCCTGGCACCTAAGTGGTGTCCAATAAATATTTGTTAAAATGAATGAATAGTCCTCTCAGGAAAGAGACATTTTAGGCCGTTTGAATTTTTGTCTGACGATCTTGTATTGCTCAGTTTTTTTCTCCAATGATCATGTATTCTTTGTGCAGTTTTAAAAAGGAAGAATTTTATTTATTTATTTTTTGCAAAGTTGCCCTGGTTTCTGTGAATCTTGTGCTGAGCCAGCCTTGGTCGCATGCACTCAATAGATACAAGCTTTTTCCCACCGAGAGCAGGAGGTGGTGAGGTAAGGGTACACTGTATTGGGGTGTCACTAAGACCCTTCGCACGACACTGCTGCCAGCCAGCAATCTCTTACAACTGGCAGATGTGCTCAATCAGACTAGTTTTCTCCCCCCCCCCCACCCCGCTTTTCAAACGTGTCAGAGCTCTGCTACCAGGCCCAAGAGGATTATCCTCCATTGGAAGGCGCCAAGGATTACTGCGGAATCTGACTTCACCTGCTCCCTCTGCCTCCTGGGGACCCACCACACGCCAGGCCAGAACCAGGCAGAGCTGGGTCTGAATCCTCAGGAGTTTTCTCTGGACCTACGAGCACTAAACTCCACAGGCTGTTTGTTTGTGATTAGGACCATGTCCCACATGAAGATAAAATGGTGTTGCAGAATGGAAAGTGCTTCACAAGCCCCCAGCACACAGAATGGGCCGTGCTTCTAGCTGGACATACACTGGCTCCTCATAGGAACCTTCTAGGTAGGTTCTTTACAGTCCTCAGAGGTTCAGAGAAAAAGCTGATGGGAGAACTCGGCTTCCACACCCAGGAGCCAACTTCAGAGCCCCTGCTTTAATTGCTGGCCAGGCCAAGCCCAGCTTAGCAACTATACCTTTTGCAGCCAGAAAAGATTTTATGACTTTCCTGATGCTGCACGTGCCTGGCAGACATGTCTTCCCCTCCTCCCAGGACTGTGAGTGGGGGTGACCCCTGACCCCCAGTGCTGCTACCACCAAGCACCATTACTCAGCTACTTCCTCCTTATTGACAAACTGCACAGGCAACAGATGCCTAGAAGACTTCAGGCGGGTCCCCTGGGAGAGGCTGGGAACAGAAGTCTGAGTCTTTTTTCCAAGCCAGACAGCCACAGATTCTCTGACTCCTTTGATGCATTTTTGATTTTGGAAATTTTCAAATCCAGAGAAAAGATGAAAGAGAACCATGAACATATATGACCCTTCACCAGATTCTGCCCTTGCTGACCCGGATCCGTGTGTGCTCTGGCTGGGTGTATTCTGCCTATAAATACTGGTTTTGTTGGATAATTTCTAGTGAAGTAGCAGACGTGACATGTCACCCCCGAACACTTCAGCATCCGTTCCTGAGGTCATTTTCCCACAAATCGTAATGCTATTTGCATTTCTAAGACATCAACATTAATGCAATAACGTTTTCTTTTTATTTTATTTTACTTTTTGTTTTTAAGCCCTGGAAAATTAAAGCAATTCCAATGACATTTTCTAATACTTAGTCCACATCTGACTTTCTCCAGGTGTCCTAAAAATGCCTTTTATAACCTTTGTTTTGTGTTTTTGGATGCAGGATCCAAACCAGGTTTACACACGGAGTCTATTACTGCTGAGGTCCCGGTGTTTTGTTTGTTTTTCATGACACTGATTGGGAGAATCTAGGCCAGTTGTCTTGTAAAATGCTCCACATTCTGGATCCGCCTGGTTGTTTCCTCGCAATTAGATGCAGGTCAAATAATACAGGCAAAAAACGACAGAGGCTGTTCTGTCCTTCTCATCCACTGGACCACAGCAGGAGTCCTTGGCAACTTCACTGTGTCCCAGCCTACGTTAGATCACTTGATAAGGTGGTGACACCAGACCGCTCCAGTTCAAGGTACCAGAGATTAACAAGTAATCTGTGAGGGGGCACTTGGCAAATATCCTATTTCTCAACAACCTTTAGCTCCATGGCTTTGCATCCATGGATGATCCTTTCCTAACTATTATAATGGGGGTTGAAAGGAAGTTTTAAAAATCCTATCATTCCATCTACATTTTTCTTTTTTAATGTTCATATTGTCCTAAATTAGAACAGCAGGAGCCCTATCAACCTCCCTTTTCTTTTATTTTTTTTAATTTTTAAATTTTTTTTCTTTTCTTTTTTTTTTTTT
>NW_016107606.1:3901589-3910893 GCF_001604975.1 Cebus imitator
TTTTGTGGCAGAGTTTCACTCTTGTTGCCCAGGCTGGAGTGCAATGGGGCAATCTCGGCTCAACACAACCTCCACCTCCCAGGTTCAAGACATTCTCCTGCCTCAGCCTCCTGAATAACTGGGACTACAGGCATGCACCACCACTCCTGACTTTTTGTATTTTTACTACAGATGGGGTTTCACTGTGTTGGTCAAGCTGGTCTTGAACTCCCAACCTCAGGTGATCTGCCTGCCTTGGCCTCCCAGAGTGCTGGGATTACAGACATGAACCACTGTGCCAGCCTCCGAAACTCTTTTCATCTTACTGATACTCTGTCCCCATTAAACAGTAATTCCCAGTTCTCCCCTCTCCCGAGTCCTTGGCAACCACCATTCTACTTTCTTTCTCTATGAAGGTGACCTCTCTGAAGACTGGCTTATCTTTTACCTACTGTCCTGGCAGTCAAGCCTCAAGGCAGACCAAACAGAATTCCTGACTCTTCTGAATGAGGGCCAAGAAAAGCAGTATTTTTAATTGCTTGAAAAGCCATTTTATTTTAGACAATTTTTTTTTTTTTTTGAGATGGAGTCTTGCTCTGTCACCAGGCTGGAGTGCAGTGGCACAATCTCGGCTCACTGAAACTTCTGCCTCCCGGGTTCAAGTGATTCTCCTGCCTCAGCCTCCTGAGTAGCTGGGACTACAGGAACGCACCACCATGCCCAGCTAATTTTTGTATTTTTTAGTAGAGACAGGTTTTCAGCATGTTGGCCAGGATGGTATCGATCTCATGATCTGCCTGCCTCGGCCTCTCAAAGTGCTGGGATTACAGGTATGAGCCACCGTGCCTGGCCTATTTTAGAAAATTTTAAATACACGAAAAAAGAGAGAAATGTTATTATAATGAGTTCCCTTGAATGTTATTATCCAGTTCCAACAATCATCAACATTTACACTGAGTTTTTTAAAAAACCAATAACCTAAACAAAAAGGTAACCAGCACAGAACAAGATTCTGTAAAAATTTAACATTGCCTCATTCCTGTCGCTCAGGCCCGAGCGTGGCCTACCCCCAACTAGACACACTGTGTTCTGCACAGTGCCCCACGAATTCCCCCAAAAGTCCTTTATGCCTGGGAAGATGCCCACTGATGGACCCATTCAGGGCTACCTGCTTCAGGTGCTAAAGTCAGGCTCAGAGGCCAAAGTTTTCTGGCTAAAGACATACAGGTTTTAAAGCCACAGCCGGCTACTTTTCTTCCCTAAAGAAATGCAATGCCAGCTGAGTGCAGGGCTCACGCCTTCAATCCCAGCAATTTGGGAGGCCGAGGTGGGCGGATCACGAAATCAGGAGTTCAAGACCAGCCTGTCCAATATAGTGAAACCCTGACTCTACTAAAAACTACGAAAATTAGCCAGGTGTGGTGGTGAGTGCCTGTAGTCCCAGCTCTCGGGAGGCTGAGGCAGGAGAACTGCTTGAACCCAGGAGGCAGAGGTTGCAGTGAGCCAAGATTACATCACTGCACTCCAGCCTGGGCGACAGAGTGAGACTTCATCTTAAAAAACAAAACAAACAAAAGAAGAAATGCAATGCCCCAGCTTGGCCAACATGGTGAAACCTGTCTCTACTAAATACAAAAATTAGCTGGGCATGGTGGTAAGTGCCTGTAATCCCAGCTACTCAGGAGGCTGAGGCAGAATTACTTGAACCCCAAAGGCAGAGGCTGCAGTGAGTCGATATCACGCCACTGCACTCCTGCCTGGGCGACAGAGCGAAACTTCGTCTTGGGAAAAAAAAAAAAAAAAGAAATGCAATGCCTTTAAAAACAGGCAAAGCTACTTTTCCCCAAGAATGGCCGCTCTCCTATTTAAAAATCTCTTCCTCATTTTATCTGAGAAAGAGAACCAGCATTTTATCAGAAGTTGAGACCCCGTGGCTATGCCATTCCGCTCCAGCAGCCGCTGGCTTACCCTGCAGGTGCTGATGATAAAGGAAAGATGGGGCTGGTGGGTCAGAGGGATCAAGAGCTGCCCAACGCTGTCCAGGCCTTCCCTTGTCCCACGTGGGGCCTGGCATGTATCTTCCCAGGAGCATGTGCGTAGTGCCAGGCCGTCAGGTGGCAGGGCAGAAGAGGCAAGAGAAAGCTCAGGCTGAAAGGGCTTTTCCCCAGCATTGCAGCCTTTGCTGGCGAGGGAGGCCAGTGTCCCAGGGGTGGAAGCCCAGGCAGGGCCAGACTCAATAGAGAGCTTTCTGATGTGAATGCTTTTTTTGCTCAGATTCCTCTTTCCTGGAGGGGGGAAACGTTGCCTTAGAAAAGGCAGAACTCCTACCAACTTTATTTATGGCCTTGGAGCCAGTGTGACCAGAGATAGCCAGGATTCTGGGGGAGGTCCCCACCAGAAACAGGCAGGAATGTCCTGCGGCAAGGGCAGGGCAGGGGGCTTGAGTCCCAGTTTCCCATCCTCACTCCTGTTATCATTTGTGTGATCTTGGGCAGTCACCTGGAAACCCACACCTCACAGGGCAGTAGGGAAGGCGCAAAGGGCATCCCAGGTAACATGACAGGTACGTGGGAGGCTCTCTCTAAATGATAGCAGCTGCTGTATGATTTATTGAACATGGTATTCTTTGCACTCCAGACACAGGATCTTCTCAAGCCCTGTTAGCTAGAAATATTTTCTTAAAGGTTCTGAAAAAGGGGCAGAAAAAAGCCCAACAAAAGTATTCCCTGCCCCTACCCAACTCCACAGGCCAGTATGTGCTGAATGCATGGAGTGGACTAGAGTCTTTGCAGCTTCCTTTTCCCAGGACTGTGACCTTGAATTCTGACCTCCTGCTGGTGATTTCAAGGCTTACAGTCAGGGAGGAAGAAAGGGAGTGCGTGTTGCTCCCAAGGCCTTCCCCAGATGTCCTCCTCCCCCAGGGTAAGAATTTCCCAGGTAACCCAGCTGGTTAGCAAGAGGTAGAGAATCCACACGCGGGGATGTGAGCTCCGGGAGGCCGGGGATCTTCAGCATCAGGTTCTCTGCTGCATCCCACGCCCAACGCACAGCAGGCTTCAAATGTGCTGGCAGCCCCTGGACCACACCTCGATTTACTGCAGGGAGGGGTGGGCTGGGTGGGGGTCCATGAACTGCGCTTGCTGTGCCCTTAACAGATGCTCTCTCAGTTAATTCTGAAAACAATCCTGGGAGGTTGGGGGCACTTCCCACATGGAAACAGCAGCTCAGAAAGGCTGAGTTGCCCCAATCTCCCAGCTGATAAGGGACAAAGCAACATTTGAAGGTCTGTCTGTCTGCTCCATGAAGGTAGGGACCAAAACTGTCTTACAGAACATCACAGATCCTGTTCACCTAGCACAGCCTTTAGCATAAAGTTAATAACAAACAACTTTTATGTTTTCTAAAAAATGAATGAATAAATGATTCCAAAGTCCCAAGCTTTCTACACCATAAGCAGGAAATCTTACATTCAGTCACAAGCCCCCTGCAACGCTGCAAGCTCCATAATGAGTATGTCTATCTGGGAAGAGGAACTCCTTTGGATGTGGGTGTCAGACTTAGTTTCAGCTTCACCCCATCTAATTACCCTGTTCTTTTAAAGTTTTTTACTTGTTGAAGAGATGGAGTCTCACCATGTTGCCCAGGCTGGTCTCAAACTCCTGAGCTCAAGTGATCCTCCTGCTTCGGCCTCCCAAAGTTTTCGTATTACAGGCATGCACCACCATGCTTGGCCCTTCCACAAATCCTCCTGACTTCAATCTCTCCTTTGCTTATGCTACTTAGCAATTTAATTCCAGAGCCTTTCCTTTAAGGAGCTATCTGATCAACAGGACTTAGTTTTTTCTTCCAATGACAGCATATAAGTTAAAGGAGCAGCTCTCTGTCAGGAAACTTTTTGTACTGGAGGTGATCCCCTGCCCGGCTTTAAAAAAAAGAACAAAAAAACCCTCTTTGACTTCTTGCAGTTATTGAAGGCAAGAAAGGTGCTTCCTACTCTTTGCAAAAAAAGGCACTGTTCATACATCCAGCAGCTAAGTGTCTTTCCGAGGCACCGGGGAGACAGAATTTGAGCAATGGACGGAGAGGCTGTGAAACTGAGGACGCCATGCTCTGGCAAGCTGTTTTTACTGTGTGAGGCAGTGCAGGGGGCAGGGTACACACTCTGATGACGACTGTCCTGGATTCTACGGAGTGGCAGCCACTTACTAGCCATGTGGTCTGGGGTAAGTCACAACTTCTTGGACCTCTGCTTCCTCATCTGTGAAATGGGAGTAAGAGAAGTAGATAGAATTGTGGTGAGGGTGATATGATGGCTTAGTGTGCTTAGAATAGTCCCCTTTAGGCCAGGCACTGTGGCTCACGCCTATAATCCCAGCACTTTGGGAGGCCGAGGCGGGTGGATCACGAGGTCAAGAGATCGAGACCATCCTGGTCAACATGGTGAAACCCCGTCTCTACTAAAAATACAAAAAATTAGCTGGGCATGGTGGCACATGCCTGTAATCCCAGCTACTCAGGAGGCTGAGGCAGGAGAATTGCCTGAACCCAGGAGGCGGAGGTTGCGGTGAGCCGAGATCGCGCCATTGCACTCCAGCCTGGGTAACAAGAGCGAAACTCTGTCCCCCCCCAAAAAAAAAAAATAGTGCATTTTATTTTTATTTATTTATTTATTTATTTAGAGACGGAGTCTCGCCCTGTTGTCAGGCTGGAGTACAGTGGCTCGATCTCAGCTCACTGCAACTTCCATCTCCCGGGTTCAAGCAACTCAGCCTCCTGAGTAGCTGGGACTACAGGTGCCCACCACCACGCCCAGCTCATTTTTTATATTTTGGTAGATATGGGGTTTCACCATGACAAGGAAGGTCTCGATCTCCTAACCTCATGATCTGCCCACCTCAGCCTCCCAAAGTGCTGGGCTTACAGGGGTGAGCCACTGTGCCTGGCCAGAACAGTGCCCTTTATAAACCTGTGCTCAATTCAGACCCAGCCCTGTAGTGACAGTCACAGATACAATGACAGTTTAGTTTCTGGATGCAATTTGATGTGGGGGAGAAAGAAAGCCAGGGACAAAGCAAGAAAATCCTTCATCTGTAACAGGGTGCTTCAGTGGTCTTTGAAGGGAGAAAGCTGTGAGGATTACAGGGGTTAGAGGCCAGGTAGCCTCCCCTTCCCACTCTGCTCTTACAGACCTGCTGTAGCTACGTCCAAGGTCTCTGGTCCCTCTCTGATCCTGTGGTTAGGAAATGTCCTGGAGAAACAAGCCTCCAACGCCAGCCATTCCTGGGCTTCCGAGTTCTGCTGGGTGGACCTGGTGTGAAGGTGGGCCTGGGTACCCTGCCTGGCTGAGCTCCCTTTCATGCTCAGGAAATAAAAAAAAAAGCTCTCTTCCTCTCTTTCCTCTCAAAATCGTTGCTGATCTGTTCATGGCTGCATCTCCAGTCTCTGGCACAGAATAGGCCTTGATACGTAATGAATGAATGGATGGAAGGATGGATGGATGAAAGAATGAAAGCAAGCCGTTTCTGACAGGCTAAATCAATTCCTGAGTCCAATTTTAAAAACACAGACCAGAGGTGAGGTTGTGGGTGGCTGTGTTCCTTAGGAGGAAATTGTGAAAATGTCTCCCGGGTCAGAGGTGGCATTCAGCCAGCTGGGTCACCCACGGGCTTCCCTTCTTGCTGGGAGGGCTTCCCTGTGTCAGGATGGAGAAAATGCTGTGATGATGTCACACTGTGGCCTCAGGCAATCCCTGGTTCCTTTGTGCTCCGCTTTACACTGGACCCAAATAAGTGTCACTGACTGAAAGCAGGGCCTGTGGGGTGGGGGCCATTTGTCATCTGCAGCCTCAGGGTCCCACAAGTGCTTCTGTCCTCGTACAGAGGATAGGAGTTATCTCCTGTCACGAAGGTTTTGGTGTCACTGCTTTAAAGAAAGCTCACTCCTAACTCACCAGGGGCTGCCTCTGGCCCAGGTCTGATGGGGCTGCTGCGCTGAATGTGTGGCCACTGGCGACTCTGATCCTTTGTTCCAACCTCTGCAGAGAGCAGGGAGAAGGAAGAGGAGAGGCCACCTTGGGTAACTTGAGGTTCAGAGGAGAGATGCTTCCAGACACAAGAGCTGGCCCTGAGGGCTAATGTTTTCATCCAGATCAGCACAAATGTGCTCTGCTGGCTCTGGAGGCAGTGGGCCTAGGAGTCTCCCAGCAATCTCTCCGTTTTCTGACCCGAGCCTTCCTGGCACAGCCAAGGAAGGACGTGGTCTGGCTGTCCAACCAGGGCCATAGCCACATTCCCAGCCACATCCTAGCTATGTACTTTTAGGCAAGCGTCCTAACTTACTGGGCCTCAAATTCTTCCTCTGATAGTTGGGGAAAATACAACTACAGCCTACCTTGTTGACTTGTTTTCAGGATTAAATGAGTAAATCTGTGTAAAAAACTCAGAACACTGTGTGACATATAAACACTCAATAGGCCAAGCACAGTGGCTTATGCCTGTAATCCCAGTATTTGGGAGGCCAAGGCGGGTGAACTGCTTGAGTGCACAAGTTAGAGACCAGCCTGGGCAAGATGGCAAAACCTTGTCTCTACAAAAAAAAAAAAAAAGACTGGGCACAGTGGCTCAAGCCTGTAAACCCAGCACTTTGGGAGGCTGAGGCAGGTGAACCACTTGAAGCCAGGAGTTCAAGACCAGCCTGACCAATGAAACCCTGTCTCTACTAAAAATACCAAAATTAGCGTGTGTGGCAGTGCACATCTGTAATCCCAACTACTCAGGAGGATCGTTTGAACCTGAAGAAATGTTTGACTTGGGAGGCAGAGGTTGCTGTGAGCCGAGATTGCACCACTGCACTTCAGCCTGGGCAACAGAGTGAGACTCTATTAAAAAAAAGAAAAATTAGCAGGGCCTGGTGGTGTGTGTACACCTGTGGTCCCAGGTACTAAGAGGCTGAGGTGAAGGATCACCTGAGCCCAGGGAGGGTGAGGCTTTAGTAAGCTGTGACCATGCTACCGTATTCTAGCCTGAGTGATAGAGTAAGATCCTGTCTCAAAAAGATACATACATAAAAATAAATATTCAATAAACATTAGCTATCCCATCATCACTGAGGCTAGGATTTACCCTCCACCCCCAGGTTCTGATTAGAAAAAAAAAGAAAAGTATGAGATTACAAGTGATTTTTATTTTGTTTTATTTTTTTTTCCATCTTCTGGTTTTCTGCAGGAACAAATATTACTCTCCTGCTGATAAAAAAAAAAACATTTTAAACTCTTCAGAAAGCAAGACCCTGCTGATGGGAATCTAGAAGCCAGAGCTAGCAGAATAACTGCCAGAGAAGGTTCCAGAACATAGCTCCGTTCTGGTCCAAGAATATCTCTGCATGAACCTGGTTTACAAGTGCCCACAAGTCAGGAGGCGTCAGACTTTCCTAGAAAAGTCCCAGAAACCCCACTGTGTCAGTGACAAAGAAGAGACTTTTCCTGTCTAGACACCACAATGCTTGTAATTAAAATTAAGATTTAGGAGGTCGGGGAAGGCAACATACACTTCTTGAAGACAATTTCAAAAATCCAGGCAAATGCTCCACACATAAAAATAATCTCTAATCTGAGCATCAAGGGATAGAACAGGCCGACATATCTCCTTTGAGTCTGAAACTGATTTCAAAACCAACCAAAGCTGCCCTGCAGTGCTGGCTGTCACAACTGACAATACTGATAGGTGAGTGCCTGTGTGGTAAGGGGTGGGCTGCTGTGATCAGCGGCTTCTGAACACTGCACGTTCAATTAACTCATGCAGCTTGAAACCCAAACCCCACTCCCAGAAAACAAAACAAAATAAAATAAAGTAGCTTTTAGTTTATTGGGCAGAGCCCAGAAACTTAGGCTCCGGACAAACAGGTCTGCGTGTTAGACTTGCTAAGGCAAATTGAACAATTTAAGAGTTTCCGGCCCAGCCAGCTGTCTGACAGGCAGTTTACACAAAATCCCTCCTCTGAAATAGCTCTAAGCCTGCCAGTCTGCAGAGATGGGAACAGGAAATGGAAAATCACCATGTCCTCCGCTCACTGTGCTGTGACATTCGAGTCCCGTGCCCGGATTTGCTCAGCGCGACCCTCACTAATGTGACGGACCACCCTTTCCAGTTGCCCCGTGCCGCGTGGCCACCACCCAAACGGCACTGATTAGAGAGGCACCATTGATGTCATAGCACTGTTTTGGAAGAAAGATAGCCAACAGTAACTTTAATTGCACACATCAAATGTAAGACCTATTTTGATTCCTGAAATGTTCAAACACTGAAAGGCTCGAGCACTTCCAATGCTCTCCGCGGCAGGGAGGAAATGGAGTTTCCTCCTGGCCGCTCTTGCATGAGATGCAGGGACCTATTAAATTATCTCCTGCAAGGGGGCTGCCACATTTCCTTGCAGATTTAGGTTTAATTCTATCAATAAATCTCATGCGTTGCCAGAAATACAGCCCTGAAAAAGACCACCTGGAAGTACTGTCCCATTTGCAGCCATCGCCTACAATTAGAGCTGTGGAGGCATCTCAAGCATTCCCAGCTTTGGGGAGAGCTGATGTGCTTAACTTCTCCAGGCAGGAAGCAGTGTATTCGTTCATCCTTGTCGACCAGAAAGGATTAAGACTACTTTCAAGTTTCTGAAATTTCCAATGGGGAGACCCCATCCCATACCCTACCTAGTTGTCAAAGAAGCTGCTTTTCAGAAGCAACAGCTGCCAAATAATCAAAGCAGGGGTGAGTGGGGGACGGAGGATGCAGGGGGAGTGATGCTGGTTTACTGGGAGGAAGACAGGCCTCTCCTAGAATCTCCTAAAGCACTGATGCAAGTATCTGGCAGGCAACAGCTTTTAGTGGTATCTGCCCAAGCACTAAAAGCAATCGGTCTGGAAAGGATTCCTTGTCTGTGCTTCCTGGACAGGGTAAGGCAGAAATGCAGGGCAAAGGCACTCATGGCTGGGACCACAGAAGGGAAGCCCCAAGTGGACACGGGTGAAGGGCTGGGACGCAGAAGAGACACTACTTGTTCTTTAGGCTTATTGATTAGGTAGAGAATAAGTCAAATAGATGTTTTTCTGGAAGGCAGCTGTTCTCACCACCATACCACCAATGCTAACAGTTCAAAGGCTCCCACAAATAAAGTTAAATTTAGGGAAAAACGGATCTCATCAGCTGTTGGTTGAGTTAAAACTTCCATAAGGCAATTTGGCACTACTTACCAAATCTTCAGTGCACCTATCCTTTGACCAAAACAATTCTACCTCTGGGAATTTATCTTACAGACTCGTGTAAGTGTGCAAAGA
>NW_016107606.1:3911608-3914997 GCF_001604975.1 Cebus imitator
TAGAGACGGGGTTTCACCATGTTGACCAGGATGGTCTCGATCTCTTGACCTCGTGATCCACCCGCCTCGGCCTCCCAAAGTGCTGGGATTACAGGCTTGAGCCACCGCGCCCGGCTACACAGACATTTTTTCTACAAGGCACATCACAGCCTTCTTCACCTTGGGAGCTCTAGATGGCACTTCAGCCCTGTTCTCAGAGACTTGTTTACACCAAAATCACCAACAAAAAGCACAAAAATATGAAAAATGTGGCACTAAGTCCACCAAAAAGACACTTGTTTACAGCATGACTGCTGAAAGAAGAAGGCAGAGAGCTTCTTGTCAGAATATGAGTATGGGTCAACCCATATGGCACACGCGGCTCTGTGTGTGTTTGTGAAGCACCGCAAAAGCGCTGCCACTGATTCTGGGTTTACAAAAGCGTTTTATTTTTAAACAGTCTCGCTCTGTCATCCAGGCTGGAGTGCAGTGGCGCAATCATGGCTCACTGCAACCTCTGCCTCCCAGATTCAAGCAGTTCTCCTGCCTTGGTCTCCTGAGTAGCTGGCACTACAGGCACACGCCGCCACACCCAGCTATTTTTTTTGTATTTTTAGTAGAGACAGGGTTTCCCATGTTGGCAAGGCTGGTCTCAAACTCCTGACCTCAGGTGATCCCAAAGACCTGCCTCAGCCTCCCAAAGTGCTAGGATTACAGGCATAAGCCATTGTGCCCGCTCTGCAAAAGAGTTTTGGCGAGTAGGCAAATTCACAAGGACAAAATCCGTGAATAATGAGGATCAACTGTGTGTCTGTATGTGCACAGAATAATTCCAGAAAAATACGCCAGATCAAATTTGGAAGAAGACACAAGAAACTGTGTGTTACCTCTGGAGAGTGGGATGGGAAAAGGATGTTTATTTTATTCTTTGGATCTCACTTTACAAGTGAGTATAATATTTGTAATTTTAAAAATCTGTAGTAAGGGCCAGGATCAGGGGCTCATGCCTGTAATCCCTGCACTTTGGGAGACGGAGGTGGGTAGATCATTTGAGGTCAGACATCTGAGACCAGCCTTGTCAACACAGTGAAACCCCATCTCTAGTAAAAATACAAAAAATGAGCCGGGCATGGTGGCACTCATCTGTAATCCCAGCTACTTGGGAGGGTGAAGCATGAGAATCACTTGAACCCAGGAGGTGGAGGCTGCAGTGAACTGAGATCGCACCACTGCACTCTAGCCTGGGTGACAGAGTGAGACCTTGTCTCAAAAAAAAAAAAAAATCTATAGTAAAGGGATGGGCCTTTATACAGGTAAGCTCAGCACAGCATGACACACTCAGAGAGCTAAAGAGCCCTGCTCTGCAGGAGGACCAGGGCCAGAGGGGGGATTTTCCCTTCCCCTGAAAGAAAGGCCCTGCGACCACCTCCCGCCAGACACTTTTCACTTCTTTCCCCTAAGGAAGAGGATGGGGTCAGCACTAAGGTCAGCACAGGACGTGGCCCCACCTACAGAAACCAGAAGTCATAACTTTTAAGAGTCAGATCTCTCAGCCTCACCTTCCACTGCTTTTCACAGATGACAGGCAATTGGCCAGGGGCAGGAGGGGCTCAGAGGACAGAGGAAAACCACTCAGCAGTGAGAAACCTTGGGGCCCGGAAGTGACAGTGAAAGAAAACAGAAGTTTACAAAGAAAAAGTACAATGGAATTGCAATTAGGTAGGGAAGAAAAAGGAAGAATGGAAAAGGAAGAAAGAGGGAATCTGGCAATTTTGTTCACTGGGTAGTGTATCGAGGTGGATTTTATGATTTATTTTCCTCCACAAATGAAAATAAGTTTATTTTCCCAATTATGAAAACACATCTAGGTTTGGAAGGATTTGTGTTGTTTTCTGTTTTTTGAGACAGAGTCTTGCCCTGTCACCCAGGCTGGAGTGCAGTGGTGCAATCTTGGCTCACTGCAACCTCTGCCTCTCGGGTTCAAGCAATTCTTCCACCTCAGCCTCCTGAGTAGCTGGGATTACAAGTGTATGCCACTGTACCTGGATAATTTTTAGAATTTTTAGTAGAGATGGGGTTTTACCATGTTGGCCAGGGTGGTCTCGAACTCTGATCTCAAGTGATCCACCCGCCTCGGCCTCCCAAAGTGCTGGGATTACAGGCATGAGCCACCGCACCCAGCCCAGGTCTGGAAGGATTCACACAAAACTGTGGGAGTGGGACTGTGAGCAAAGGGAAGAAACCAACTTTTTGTGCTAGGTACTTCTGTACCTTTCAGTTTTTTTGCGTTTGTTTGTTTTGAGATAGGGTCTGGCTCTGTTGCCCAGGCTGGAGTGCAATGTCAAGATCTCAGTTCACTTCAGCCTCTACCCCCTGGGCTCAAGAGTTCCTCCCACCTCAGCCTCCCAAGTAGCTGGGACTACAGGCATGTGCCACCAGGCCTGGCTAAATTCTTTCAAGTTTTGAAAAGTAAAAACCCATCTCACACTTCTTGTACAAAATAATAAGGTCTTACAGTTAAGGCCTAGCTACCCTAGCAAAAGGTCACCTCTTGCCCTCCTGGCTTTCTCCCCCATCCTCCCTCCCTCCTCAGGCTGGTCCATGTCCTGGGGCCAAAGACTCAACACTGCAGTCATCTGGCAGCAACCACCATGCAAAAGCAAAACTCCAAGGTGTCTCAAAAACTCCAACACAAAATTACCACATGACCCATAATCCAACCCCTAGGCATATACCCAAAAGAATTAGAAACCAGTGTTCAAGGCCAGGCTCAGTGGCTCACACCTGTAATCCCAGCACTTTGGGAGGCCGAGGCGAGGAGATCACAAGGTCAGGAGTTTGAGACCAGCCTGGCCAAGATGGTGAAACCTGTCTCTACTAAAAATATAAAAATTAGCCAGGCGTGGTGGCAGGCGCCTGTAATCTCACCTATTCGGGAGGCTGAGGCAGGAGAATCACCTGAACCTGGGAGACGGAGGTTGCAGTGAGCCGAGATGACACCACTACCCTCTAGCCTGGGCGACAGAACAAGACTCCATCTCAAAAAAAGAAAAAAGAAACCAGTGTTCAAATAAAACTGGTACCTGAATGTTTACTGCAGCACTGTTCACAATACTAAAAGGCAAAAATAACCTAAACATCCATCAACAGACGACTGGATAAACACACTCTGGGATATACAATGGAATATTATTCAGTCATAAAAAGAAATGAAGGCTGGGCGCAGTGGCTCACGCCTATAATCCCAGCACTTTGCAGGGCCAAGTCGGATGGATCACCTGAGGTCAGGAGTTCGAGGCCAACCTGGCCAACATGGTGAAACCCTGTCTCTACTAAGGATACAAAATTAGCTGGGCATAGTGGCGCATACCTGTAATCCCAGCTACCTGGGAGGCTGAAGCAGGAGAATT
>NW_016107606.1:3915226-3924553 GCF_001604975.1 Cebus imitator
AAAAAAAAAAAAGGAAGAAAAAAGAAATGAAGTACTGATAATGTGCTGCAACATGAATGAGGCTTCAAAATTCTGTATGAAGCGAAAGATGCTAGACACAAATGGTCACATATTGTGTGATCCCTTTTATATATAAGAGCCAGAACAGACACATCTATACAGACAGTAAGCAGACTCATGCCTGCCAGAGCTGGGGGTGGGAAGAAAAGGGAAGTGACGGCTTAATGGGTACAAAGGTTCCTTTTAAGGTGATAAAAATGTTCTGCAAGTAGATAACAGTGTGCAGGCACGAAATACCAGTCGACTGTACACTTTAAAATGGTTGAAATCTTGAATTTTATGTTGTGGCATGAATTTTATCTCTTTTTTTTTTCCTTTTGTGAGATAGGGTCTTCCTCTGTCACCCAGGCTGGAGTGCAGTGGCGTGAGTGATTTCAGCTCACTGCAACCTCCACTTCCTGGGCTCAAGCAATTCTCCAGCCTCAGCCTCCCATGTAGCTGGGACTACAGGCACAAGCCACCAACACTCAGCTAATTTCTCTATTTTTTTTTTTTTTTTAGTATAGACGAGGCTCTCCATATTGGCCAGGCTGGTCTCAAACTCCTGGCCTCAAGGGATCTGTCCACCTCAGCCTCCCAAAGTGCTGGGATTACAGACATGAGACACTGCATCTGGTTGTATTTTATCTCAATTAAAAAAAACACACACAACCCCATACTAGAAGTTGGGTGAGTTACGTGGCCTCTCTGAACCTATAAAAGGGGCGGTGACCTCGTAGGCTGGTTGTGAGGATCCATGTGATGTGTATAAAGTGCCTGGCATGGGGTCCAGCATGTAGAAAGAGAACAGTAAGGAAGGAAGTCACAGCTGCTGCGATGCCGATGATCCTGGGACACTGCCAAGGCCAACTCGCCTGGAAGTCGTGGGGTTTCCATGTTGTCAGATTATTCTTTTAATTAAACAATAGGAACAACAAAAAGACATTGCGGGAGGGGTGCTGTATATATGAAAGGTTTAAGAAGAGCCTGGCTCAACTACATTTACAGCATAGTGATCTCTATACTATATTTATAGAACAGTTCTATCCTGTGTTAAGGTAGTAGATGCAAACAATGAACTCTGAGGGAGAGAAGGTGTCTTTACCAGGAGTCCACTGTGGAATGACGGGAAGCTCTTGCTTGTTCTGCCTCCTCCTGTGGCCTGCAGACATGGGCTTTTGGCTGAGCCCTGTTTTATGGAGCAGAAAGGGCTGTAGGTAGATGAGAAGATCCCATCCCTGCTTCCTATCTTTTTTTTTTTTTTTTTTGAGACGAAGCTTTGCTCTTGTCATCCAGTCTGGAGTGCAGTGGCACCATCTCAGCACACTGCAGCCTCTGCCTCCTGGGTTTAAGCAATTCTCCTGCCTCAGCCTCCTAAGTACCTGGGATTACAGCACTCACCACCATGCCCGGTTAATTTTCATATTTTTAGTAGAGATGGGGTTTCATCATCTTGGCCAGGCTGATCTTGAACTCCTACCTGAGGTTATCCACCTGCCTCCACCTCCCAAAGTGTTGGGATTACAAGCGTGAGCCACTGTGCCTGCCCTGTCTATCTGAAAACAGATTTAAAAACCTAAGATTGACAAGTTGGGGGGAGGCAAGAACGCCAGCTCTTATCTCAGAATATTTTGGTACCAAATTAGCAGATCTCCAAACTTCCTGAGGCAAGGCGACCCCCCTCACTGTGGCCCACAATGGCCTGGGGAGAGAGGTGGAGGGAAGAATAGGATTTCAGGCTGTCATGGAAACTTTTCTTCCCTCTGGTCTCTGGAGCATATGGCAGGTGTCCTGAAAAATCCGTTCCTGCTGCCCCAGGGCTGTGCTGCCCTCAGACATGTGGGTGGGGGCGTCTGCCTCTCAGTCTGAAATGCCCCCTCCTGCCATCACAGCCGCAGCAGCACAAAGGAGTCTCCAGTGTGTGCCTCATGTTGCAGCTCCCCAGACAGACAATTGGGGAGAGCTTCCATGGCCCTATGGAAATATAAGTCCCCTGCCCCCAGCAGGCCTCAGGTCATAGACAGCAGCAGCAGCCAAAGGCCATGGTGTGGATTTCTCCTGTGCTGCTTGAAATACAAGGCCCAGCATGCCCTCCACTGATGGAGATGTCTCCCAAGCCCCACAGATGAAAGGGGGCTGTATGTTGATTTGGGATGCTGAGACAGACTGGACACCCGGCAAGACTGGTTCCCATGTGTAACAAGGGAATCCAGTCAGCCCAAGGTAGAGAAAAATCACCAAACGTGGATCTGTGAGCCCAAAGCAGCCACTGGGATCACGAACATGCAGGTAGAAGGTGTCAGCGTGGAAAATGAGATGGAATTCTGAAAACTCTAAATCTGTGCTTCTGGAACTGGGTGACTGTGCCCACAGGGTTTATGGCAGCCTGCCAAAAGCAGACAATGCCACAGAAGAAAGTGGGTGCCACAGTCCTGCAGCACCAAGCAGGATGAAGGATGGCAGGGTTGGGAGGGAAAATGTGTAATGAAATAGGACAGAAACCGGTCTCAGAGGAGAATGTTAAATCTGACTGTCAAGAATACAATACAAGATGTCAAAGAAATGTCCTAATTGAACCTGGCCACTTTGAGCCTGAGGCCTCTGGGGCATTCCATTCCTCTGCATTAAGGGCAACCTAGAGAAGTGTAGAGGCCTGGCTCTCAAGAAACCCTTAGCTCCATTAGTCTCATTGATTCCACAAATTGTTTTTGAGGTCTTATTATGTGCCAAGCTCATTGCCATCCCTGAAACTTGCTATCCATGGGGGGCAGTGGTTGTTAATTCAAAGCACACCACGCTGAGGGTGTGCATGCTCAGTAGACCTCACCTGCTGAGGGCAGTGAGGGAAGGTTTTCACAGGGATGTAGAGCCTGAGTGATGTTTAACCAGAACCAGGTGGGCAGCGGGAGGGAGCGAGAAGTGATTCGGGTAGAGGAAACAGCAGGTGCAAAGCTCTATGACAAGAAGGGGCCTGGCCAGTGTGGCTGGAACCCAGGAAGTGATGAGGAGAAAGGCACAGGTCAAAGAGGCAGGAACTTGAGGGTTGGTGTTTATCCTAAGACTGCTGGTAAACCATGGGGTGATGTTAAGTGGTAGGGTGGCATGGCAGAACTGTTTTAAGATCATCCAAGTAGCAGCGAATTAATACAGTAATCCCTACCAAGGCAGACAGACAGATGGTCAAAGCTATGCTATGTTTTTAGTGAGGCCTCTTTGGAAGGTGCAAACCCCAAGAGGGCTGTGTCCAGGCCTGGTAACCACACAATAGGTCCTGCTTAGGTCCAAATCAAGCTGTCACATTTCGAAACACCTCTAAGAACAGTGGTTGCTAAGGTTCCCCTCCCAGTCCATTCAGATCCCCCATACTGAAAGCAGGAGACAGGAGGTTAAGGGCACAGACTCTGGCATCACACAGTTCTGGGCTCAAATCTTGTCTGCCATATACTATCTGGGCAGCCCCAAACCAGCTTCTTCACCTCTCTGTGCCTCTGTAAAGTGAGGTATACTAAGAGTATCTGTCGGCCAAGGTGGGCAGATCACCTGAGGTCGGGAGTTCAAGACCAGCCTGATCAACATGGTGAAACCCCGTCTTAAAAAAAAAAACAATAAATTAAAAAAAAAAAAGAGTATCTGTCTCCTAGGGCCACTGTGTGGATTAATTGAGATAAGCTGCTAACATCCTTATTACTTGGTTTGGTACATTATAGATGCTAAAAAAATGTTGCATCTAAAAATGTTGATGCTAAAAAGTGCTCGGTGAAGGATGAACACAGAAGACGTGCAAACATCGTCGAGATGTAAAGTGATCTGGAAGCAGCCAGGTGCACAGACGTGAGGAGACCGCATAAGAGCAGAGGAAGACATAGGTTTCGCTTACTTGCAAGTAGGAGGCAGGAGATGGCCACGATGTAGAGCTGCTTGGAGGTGGTGACATTGTAGCGATCCATGAAGTGGTCCAGCAGGTAGACGGCCAGGTGCCGGGCTGCAGGGCAGAGCTGGCAGTGGCTGCTCAGTAGGGTCAGGATGTCCACAAAGAACCGGCGGCTCTTCAGGAGTGGGGAGTGGGCTCGGAAGGAGGGCAGCTTCAGTTCCTGGAGGACAGGCGGGGCAGAAGGGTGATGGTCAGGGCTGCCTCCCCAGAGTCTCAGCGGTTCCAGGAAACGGGACCTCAAGGCCTGCCTGCTGACTGAATGGGAGGCAATGATTCCCTCCATACCCTGATTAGTTTTCCTGCAAGTCCCAGGACAGCAGCCCCTCCTGGGCTATCTCCCATCTGCTTTCACTAAGCTCAGGCTCAAAAAATATCGGGGGCTTAGAGGATGAGAGAGGAAGCCAGTCATTCCTTCCCAGCGGAAAGGTTTGCTATTTGAGATACACAAGGCCATAAAGGAATAAAGGCCTTGAGGTCAGAGGTCTAAGTCCAAATGCTCCCCTGCATCCACCCAGGCTCTGATCTGAAGTAACACTTCCAAATTCTGGTTCCACTACACAGCCAACTTGTGTGACCCTGCTCACCTGCCATCACCTTTGTTTTCTCCTCAAGAGCTGAGAACTAAGTTTAAAATGTATGCAAAATGCCTACCACACCTGTGACCTCTCAGGATCCACATCTAATTCTGAGGGCAGGATTACGAGGGATGGGTTTTTGAAAAAAAATTAATCTAAAAATGTTGTTGAAATAATAGTACAAGGGACTCCCAAATGCGCTTTACCTCAATTCCCTAATTTTTGACATTTGTCTTCTTTCTTTCTACATGCATATACATTTTTTTCTAATCGTAAGTTCATACATCATGATACTGTCCACAGCCCCGGGGGGCGGCTAGGTGAGTTTTACTTCTACTTTGCAATTTATATACTGCCACATTATCTTAATTGATTTGCTGAACTCAAGAAAAACTAATAAAAGAAATGTCAAACCAACAAAGATTTTTACAACATAAAAATGATCTTACACGCAGTATCTATCATACTTACCATTTAATCAAAGTAGATTAGACACTATTTGCGTTTTTTTTAGTTTTTTTTTTTTTTTTTTTAGAGAGGGGTCTCCCCGTTACCCAGGCTAGAGTGCAGTAGTGCAATCGGAGCTCACAAAAGCCTTGAACTTCTGGGCTCAAGCAATCCTCCCACCTTGGCTTCCCAAGTAGCTAGGACTACTGGCACGCATCATAGCACCCAGCTAGTTGTTTTTGTATTTTTTTTGTAGAGTCAGGGGTCTTATCATGTTGCCTGGGCTGGTCTCGAACCCCTGGCCCCAAGCGATGCCTCCCACCTTGGCTTCCTAAAGGGCTGGGATTACAGGTCTGAGCCATCACTTCGAGCCTAGACATTACTTGTTCAGGAAACATCTTTGCAACATTTTGCCAAAGAAGGAAACTAAAAAGAGTTAAAATTGAAGGAAAACAGGAAAGAAGTTAACGGAAAAGGAATGTGACTACTCACTAATGGCAGGCTCACAGGGGGATGAAAATGAAACAAATTGGTGCCCTTCTTCTATACAATGCCTCCTGGGTTCAAGCAATTCTCTGCCTCAGCCTCTTGAGCAGCTGGAATTACAGGCACCCACCACCACACCCTGCTAATTTTTGTATTTTTAGTAGGGATGGGGTTTCACCACCTTGGCCGGGCTGGTCTTGAACTCCTGATCTCTTGATCCACCCACCTCGGTCTCCCAAAGTGCTGGGGTTACAGGCGTGAGCCACTGCCCCTGGCCCTAACGCCTCTCTCTTAACCCTGGGGCTTATTTAACCAGCAGCAGATCCAGGACTAGAAAGAGATATCTGCTCATTCATTCCTTCAAGAGCTATTCATTCATTTATTCACTTCACTCAATAAGTACAAATACTTTCTCTACACTAGCCGTTATTCTAGGCACTGGGGATACAATATGGAATAAGTTAGACACAGACCTAAACACAAGACTTACAATTATAAAACTCTTTTTTTTTTCTGAGACAGAGTCTTGCTCTGTCACCCAAGCTGGAGTGCAATAGCATGATCTTGGCTCACTGCAACCTCAGCCTCCCAGGTTCAAGCGGTTCTCCTGCCTCAGGCTTACGAGTAGCTAGGACTACTGGCGCGTGCCACAATGCCCAGCTAATTTTTGTATTATTAGTAGAGACGGGGTTTCACCATGTTAGCCAAGATGGTCTCAATCTCTTGACCTTGTGATCTACCCGCCTCGGCCTCCCAAAGTGCTGACATTACAGGTGTGAGCCACCACGCCCGGCTTCAATTATCAAACTCTTAGAAGAAAACAGGAGGACATCTTCATGACCTTAGATTAGGCAATGGTTTCTTAGACATGACACTAAAAGAAGAAGCAATCAAGGGAAAAATACTTAAGTTGAATTTCAAAACTTAAAACATTTGTGCTTCTGATTACACCATCTAGAAAGTAAAAAGACAACCTGCAAAATAGAGGAAAATATTTGAAAATCATTATGTTAATAAAAGACCGTATTCGGATCACATAAAGAACTCTTACAGCTCAACAACAAAAAAGACAACCCAATTTAAAAATGAGCAATGACTGACCAACAAACATATGAAAAGGTGTCCAACATTACTAATCATTAGGGAAATGCAAATTAAAACTTCGATAAGATATTACCTCACACTCATTAGAATGGTTGTTGTAAAAAAAATCAATACAAAACTGAGCCGGATGCGGTGGCTCACACATGTAATCCCAGCACTTTGGGAGGCTGAAGTGGGCAGAGCACGAGGTCAGGAGATGGAGACCATCCTGGCCAACATGGTGAAACCCCATCTCTATTGAAAATACAAATCCTGCTGAGGCAGGAGAATCGCTTGAACCCAGGAGGTGGAGGTTGCAGTGGGCTGAGATTGTGCCACTGCACTCCAGCCTGGCGACAGAGCAAGACTCCATCTCAAAAACAAAACAAAACTGAAAATATACAAGTGCTGGATAGGGCCAAATTGGAACCCTCATATACTACTGGTGGGAAAGTAAAATGCTGCAGACACTGCGGCAAACAGTCTGGCAACTCCTCAAAATGTTAGGGTTCTCACATGACCCAGCCAGTCCAGTCTTTGGTATATACCTAAGAGAAATGAAAACATACGGCTGCACAAAAACTTGTATATGAATACTCACGTCAGCATTATTCATAACAGTTCCCAAGTAGAAACAACTCAAAAGCTTATCAACTGATGAATGGATAAACAAAATGTAGTATATCCATACAATAGAATATTTTTTTTTAGATTTTTTCTTTTTTTTTTTGAGGTGGAATCTAGCTCTGCTGCCCAGGCTGGAGTGCAGTGGCACCATCTTGGTTCACTACAACCTCTGCCTCCCGGATTCAAGCAATTCCCCTGCCTCAGCCTCCTGAATAGCTAGGATTATAGGTGCCCAGCACCACATCTGGCTAATTTTTTGTATTTTTAGTAGAGATGGGGTTTCACTGTGTTGGCCAGACCGGTCTCGAACTCCTGACCTCGTGATCCGCCTGCCTCGGCCTCCCAAAGTGCTGGGATTACAGCCGTGAGCCACCACGCCCAGCCTCATACAATAGAATATTATACATGTTACAATAGGGATGAATCTTGAAAACATTATGTTAAGTGAAAAACGCCGATCATAAAAGGCCATGTATTACATAATTCCATTCATATGAAATATCCAGAATAGGTAAATCCACACAAACAGAAAGTAGATGAGTGGTTGGCAGAGGGTAGGGGTAACAGTTAATGGGAAGTAGCTGCTAATAGGTATGGGGATTCTTTTGGAGTTATAAAGCTGTTCTGTCATTAGATAGCAGTGATGGTGGTACAGCTCTGTGAATACACAAACAACTAAACTGCACATGTTTATTAATTTTGTGGGTGCACAGCAGGAGTACAGATTTGTGGGGTACATGAGACATTTTGATACAGGCACGTAATGTGAAATAATCACATCATGGAGAATGGGGTATCCATTCCCGCAAACATTTATCATTTGTGTTACAAATAATCCAATTACACTCTTAGTTATTTTGAAATGTACAATTAAGTTATTATTGATTATAGTCATCCTGTCGTGTGATGAAATATGTCTTATTCATTCTTTCTACTTTTTTTGTGTGTCCCATTAACCATCCCCACCTCCTCCACAATGCCTACTACCTTTCCCTGCCTCTGGGAACCATCCTTCTACTCTCTCTGTCCATGAGTTCAACTGTTTTGATTTTCAGATTCTACAAATAAGTGAGAACATGCTCAGTTTGTCTTTCTATGCCTGGCTTATTTCACTTTACATATGATCTCCAGTTCCATCCATGTTGCAAATGACAGGATCTCACTCTTTTTTATGACTGAGTAATACTCCACTGTGTATATGTACCACACTTTCTTTATCCATTCATCTGTTCACGGACACTTAGTTTGCTTAATTGCACTTTAAAAAAGCTAAATTTGGCTGGGTGCAGTGGCTCACATCCGTAATCCAAGCACTTTGGGAGGCTGAGGCAGGTGGATTGCTTGAGTTCAGGAGTTTGAGACTAGCCTGGACAACATGGCAAAACCCCATTTCTACAAAAAATTAAAAAATTAGCCTGGTGTGTTAGTGCATGCCTGTAGTCCCAGCTATTCGGCAGGCTGAGGTGCGAGGATCACTTGAGCGCAGGAGTCAGAGGTTGCAGTGACTTGAGATTGTGTCGCTGCACTCCAGTCTGGATGACAGAGCCAGACCCTGTCTAAAAAAAAAAGTGAATTTTATGATATGTGAATTATTATATCTCAATAAAGCTGCTATAGAAAAAGTAAGACAGCCATATCACCCACAGTCACGGAGTCCATATCACCCACAGTCATGGAGTCCACGGTCCAACAGGGAGAGAGGTGGTAATCCAGCAACAAGACAGTTGCAGAGTTCCAAATTGTGATGAACAAACACTACAAAGGAAACCCACAGATGCTCTGGGAGGCTCCACAGTCTCTGTAGGGAGGGAGGACTGCCTCCTGCAAAGGAGGCTTGAGCTGAGATTTCACACTGATTCCTTCTCCTCTGGCTTGATCCTCCGGAGAGCCCAGAGGTCAGGACTCAGCTATTTTCGCAGTCCTGGAGCTTTGCTCATGGAAGATGCTCAAAGCTAATAAATTATTTCTTCTCCCTTATGTTTATATATGAAGAAATTCCATTTCAAAACATCCCCAAGTCCCTGAGCTTTATCTAACTAGCAAAGATCTGAATTAGAATACTTTCAAAGTATCCCTTTATTCAATTTTTAAAAAAATTGCTTGGGTTTACCAGAATTTTTTTTTTTTTTTTTTTTTTTT
>NW_016107606.1:3925018-3932997 GCF_001604975.1 Cebus imitator
CCGTTTCCTCAGCACCCCAGTGTGACGAGAACAGGATTAGGTGCCCAGTAACTAACTGCTGAAGGGAAGAAGGAGTGGGACGGAGGGAGAGACTGTAAAGAAACAAAGTAAAGAATTGCAGTGGTGGATACAGAAGGTCCTGGCCTACAGAGGGAAGTCATGACCAACTCTACAGAGAAGCAAGTCCGTGGGAACTTTAAAGGAGGCTGAAGTTGAAGATTGAGCCAGGTTTTAAAATCTACCTGTTGAAGATGCAGGAAAGTTAAGAATCTCACTAGGAGAAACAGCAGCTGCAAAGCCTATCTGGGTAACAGCCAGCCAGGCAGGGTGTGCCTAGACGCAGGCTGGAAATGTGGCCCGGCTTTTGTGCTGTTAAGAAAACTGCCTTGCCCTACCCTGAGGGCAATATTAACTGAAGGGATTAGGGCAGGGCATACGCCCAGTCTGAGCAGCCTTGCAGAGAGATCTTTTGGCCACTTTCTTCCCAAGGTAAGGCTAAACAGTTGGCAACAGCAGCCAGTGTGGGGCTCTGCAGCTCCCCTCAACAGTGCTCCCACCTTCCATCAGCCCTCACAAGCTTGCAGGCTACGTGGGTATTTCCTCTAAGCACAGGGCTCTAAGTTCAGGGTCATGACAAGAAGCAGCCACAACCACAGATCCTTGATGTCTGGTAGGCTGCAGCTGCCGGAAATTAGCCTTAGCCAAGTGACCTTTGGCCAGGCCACGCTGCCTTCATCAGTGCAGTCCAAAGCCCCAAAACATGTCAGATAGGCAACGTCTTGACTTCCCTCCCCATTCAACTCGCCAAGCTCAAAGTCTTCTAGATTTTCCCTTCAGCCAAGTGAGAGAAGAGAGCTCAACGCAACACACAGAACATCTTTCCTGTACATGTTCCTGGGAAGACGGTCCTTTACCTTGAGCAGATTCTCAAAGACAGACATTGGTGTATAAAAGAAAAAGTTATGGACCAGGTGCAGTGGCTCATTCCTGTAATTTCAGCACCGTGGGAGGCCAAGGCGGGCAGATCACTTGAGGCCAGGAGTTCAAGAGCAGCCTGGCCATCATGGCAAAACCCTGTCTCTACTAAAAATACAAAATTAGCTGGGTGTGGGGGTGCATACCTGTGGCATCAGTTACTTGGGAGGCTGAGGCATGAGAAGAGCTTGAACCCAGGAGGCAGAGATTGCAGTGAGTCGAAACTGTATCACTGTACTCCAGCCTGGGTGACAGAGTCAGACTCAAAGAAAGAAAAAAAGAAAAGAAAAGAAAAGAGAGGAAAGGGAAAGGGAAGGAAAGGAAAGGAAAGAGGGAGGGAGAGAGGGAAAGAAAGAAAAAGAAAGTAGAGGAAGGAGGGAAGGAAGGAAGGCCGGCTGGGCACAGTGGCTCACGCCTGTAATCCTAGCACTTTGGGAGGCCGAGATGGGTGGATCACAAGGTCAGAAGTTCCAGACCAGCCTGGCCAAGATGGTGAAACCCCCATCTCTATATGAAAAAAGAAAAAAAGAAAGAAAAAAAAGAGAGAAAGAAAGAAGGGAAGGAAGGAAGGAAGGAAGGAAAAGTTATGGACAATTGGAATGTGCAGCAGTACATGTCAAGAAGGGGTTAGTAGGTACAGCGTGCTGGAAGGGGCTAGTCTCAAGAGGACAGGATTTTGAAGCTAGAACACTGGCTTCCTGGGATGCTGTCTCTCCCCCGTTCCTCAAATATTGATTTAAATGTCATTTCCTAAAAGGCCTTCTCTGACCTCTCTATCATTCCAAATCAGGTTCACCTTATTCTCTCTTTTAGTAATCTTCTGTTTGTGGCCAAAAATTTACTTGTTTATGTAGCTGGCACAGATGCAGGTGTTCAATAAATATATATTGAATAAAAAAGAATAAATACAGAGTCACTTCCTGTACCAACCACCTCACCTCCCGCCCCCGCAAACTGGGGATTAGCTTGGTACATACAGAGTGTGAGGTCAGGTGGTTCTGGGTTGGAATCTCAGTTCCACTCTTTACTAACCTTGGGCATGTGAACTGACCCTCAGTGTCCTTATCTGAGAAATGGGGGTCACACTGCCATAAATGTAGCGTGTTTGGTGATAACAGCAACTCAGCAAGCGTGGTCCTTCCCCTTCCCTCAAGCTGCGGAATCAAGTCTCAGGGTTGAGTTGATCTACCTCTGTCAAAGGCTCTTTGGGCTTTCAAAGAAACCTGCTTCGAGAAACGTGCAATGAGGCTTTCTACCTTAGAGCTGAGGCGCCTCTGTGTGGAAGGACACCTGTCTATCAGTGTGTTCTCTGCAGAGCCCCCAAACCAAGTAGAAATAGCAGCTGTGAGCCTCAGCTTGTTCCCCTCACTGGGAAAAGGGAGATTCTTAGGCATATAAATAACGTAGGGCTGCAGCACGCTTTTCCTGTGTAGTTTGAGAGTCCAGCTGATCACTTCGCTAACCCAATTAGGGGGTGCGGGGAGGGCATTCATAACAAGGGCTTTGCTCTAAGGGTCTGCATTCCTCCCCAGACACTCTTGACCTAAGTCCACTCGCTCGCTTGAAGGCAGCCTGCAGCAGCGCATTGCAGGAAGCCAGCCCCTCTGCTGAGTGGCCTGGATTCCAGAAACAAAAGAGCAGCCCGCCCTAGGGCGGCTTCTAAAGCTCTCCTCAGATTAGGCTGGCGCTTGGCAGGCACTCAGCAATCAGGCAGACGCTGGGTGGGCAGGAACTCGGCCAGGCAGGGTGACCTTCCTCTCGGCGTGCCTGGCAGGGCCATAGGCAGCATGAGTGTGGGCAGCAGCAAGGCTGTGGGCAGGCTGGAGAAGAAGGGGGCTGAAGTGGGAGACGAGGGAAGGGCAGAGGCTTCTTGATTACTCTCGCTCCCCAGATGCTGGCCCTTGATCACTTGAGTCAGGGAAGCCCATCTGCTGCAGGAGTATCTAGGGGTCAACAGGTGGAGGCGTGGACAGATGGCTAAGGGGAATTCCGAGAACAAGAAATCCACCTTACAAAAACCCCTGCTTTTGTTATCCCAGTCCTTCATTATTATCATTATTGTTATTATTATTTGTAACATAATAGCTAGGGACTAGGAAAAAACCTAGAAGATATACATCAATTTTTTTGTTTTTGAGATGGAGTCTCGCTCTGTCGCCCAGGCTGGAGTGCGGTGGCGCGATCACTGCAACCTCCACATCCCAGCTCAAGCAATTCTCCTGACTTAGCCTCCCGGGTAGTTGATATTACAGGTGCGCCCCACCATGCCTGGCTAATTTTTGTATTTTTAGTAAAGACAAGGTTTCACCATATTGGTCAGGATGGTCTCGAACTCCTGACCTCAGGTGATCCACCCGCAACGGCCTCTCAAAGTGCTGGGATTACAGGTGTGAGCCACCGTGCCCAGCCTACATCAAAATACTAACAGTGGCTATGGAGGGGAGGTTGGGGTGGGCACTGAGATCTTGCATGATTTTCACAATCATGCTTTTCAACAGCCTGAATTTTTCAAAAATGTTCAATGCATAACCATTTTATTACTTCAGTTGCTTCAGTTTGGAAACAAACAAACAAAAGGACTAGATACCCACTGTATTAAGGCCCAGCTCAAAATTTATCCCCAAGGATTTCCTGGCCACCCCACATCATCCCTTTAACAAAATCAGCCCTGTCATAATAACACCCCATGCCCTGTAAGTATCTCACTTCATCTTCCTTCCAGAAGGAATTTTCCTTTTCACCAATTATACATTATATGTTCACTGATGAATCTTAAAAAGTAGAAAAGAATAACCAACATCATTCATAATCCCTCACTTAGAGGGATTCAGAGAGAAGTACTATTAGGTTCTACCTGGATTCTTCAGAGGTTTCTCTGTGCAAGCTCTCATAAAATGTCATCGCATTCTACAACTGCTTCCCGCTTCCCCCACAGAGAGCATGGAAAACAATGTCTGCAATGGCTGCCTAGTTTTTCACAGTAAGGCTGAGCCATGGTGTCATCAAAACCAGATTTTGAGCATGTGGGCTGTTTCTCTTCTTCAGGTCCCTGTTCAGGCCGTTCCTCAGAGGCCATCCCTAACCTCCCTGCTACCCAGCAGCCACCGCCAGCAGTCACCAGACACTGAAGCATGCTTAGGAAACATCCTCCCACCCCCTAGAGAATGGGGTCTCCGTGACGGAGGGAGCTGCTTTTCTCTCCTGCTCTTGGCCGTACCCTCCATCCCTGGCACACAGTAAGGGCTAATGAGTAGCTGCTGGCTGAATGAATGGACGTCTGAATAAATGAAGTGCTTTGAGGAACCTTCCCTCTGCCTGTGACCCTCTACGCCCTCCTTTCCCCTCAGGGCTCCTTTACCTACCCTGGCTTCCTTCCCTGGGTAACCCATGGCGGGGGTCACTGCCCCTCCAAGTGGGAAACCCCCACTGTGACGTGTGAGCCAGCATTTCTGAAACCAGAGGAGCCATTCTGGGGGAAGGAGAGGTAGTCGCCCCTTTAGAAACCACTCTCCTTGCTGCCCAAGAGTTTTGCCTTGGAGTTCTCAAGCAGAAAGAGGATTATCAGAGAGGGAAAGTGCCCTGGCAAAGGCCAAGGACTCATGAATCACAGCCCACCTAAAACCCCAAATCAAGCTACACAGAGAGACAGAGAGGCAGCAGGGTTGCCTGGACAGGTCTGCGAAGATTCCAGGCATGTGCCTGGTCCTTAGCTACTCTTCCCAACCTGCCTCCCCAGGTGCTGACCTTGGCGGAATGGCAAACACTTCCCATACCTGTGCTGGGCTCAGATGTGCCCGGGAGTGCAGGTGAGGCCAGGTGCAATGCAGTCACTCTAGACCCTGGGCCCACAGCCAGATGTGCAGGGCAGAGGCTGCCCCCAAAAGACCCATACTATCACCGCTGCAGGAAAGGGGGGAGTGCGAGTGGAAAATTCAGCACGTGCTCTTCACACGCAGGCTCTGAAGGCATTTTGAGGCTAACCTCAGAGGGTCAGAAGGTGACATGTACTAGAATGTTCCGCCAGGCACCTTGGTTTCTTACATTATGCGTGGAAGTGAAGTCCTCAGTTTAATCTTTAGTGTCCTGCACTTCATTATTTTCTTCTAATTGCCTTGAGGTTTTACTTCTAATTATTAATCCACTCTTCCTTCAGATCTCAGCTTGAAAGTCACTTCTTCTTCTTCTTCTTTTTTTTTTTGAGATGGAGTCTCACTTTTTCACCCAGGCTGGAGAGCAGTGGCACGATCTCAGCTCGCTGCAACCTCCGCGTCCTGGGTTCAAGTGATTCTCCTGCCTCAGCCTCCTGAGTAGCTGGGATTATAGGTGCATGCCACCACACCCGGCTAATTTCTGTAATTTTTAGTAGAGATGGAGTTTCACCATGTTGGCCAGGCCGGTCTTGAACTCCCGACCTCAAGTGATCTGCCCACCTTGGCCTCCCAAGTGTTGGGATTACAGGCATGAGTCACCGTGCCCAGCCTAAAAGTCACTTCTGAAAAAGATGTTTCAGGCTTATGCTTCTGTGAGATCCTCCCCAGGCACCTAGGACTTTTTATCTACTCATTCATTTGCTCTTACTGTCCTCCTGCCTGCTACACTGTAACCACCATGAGGGCAGGGACTGGGCTTGTCTTGTTCAGCTCTGTGACCCCAATATCTGATACAAAAGGAACACCTGAAAATTACCAAAACCTCCAAGTTTCAGGAATGACAAATACTTGAACAGGAGGGAAAACAAAATGATTTGTTCCTGATCTTAGGTTGTATAAAACTATTTAATCGTAATGAGCAATTCCCAGTACTCATGAAGACCATTGAGGAGGCACAAGAAACGGGCAGGGGTCAGGTAAGATGACTCACACCAGCAATCCCAACACTTTGGGAGACTGAGACAGGAAGATCGCTTGATGAGAGCAGCTAGGGCAACATAGAAACACCCCTTCAAAAGAAAGGAAGGAAGCAAGGAAGGAAGGAGGGAGGGAAGGAGGGAGGAAGGATGGAGGGAGGGAGGGAAGGAAGGAAGGAAGGAAGGAAGGAAGGAAGAAAGGAAACCAAGGGAGTTGGATTCCAGCAGAAGAAAGAGAAAGCTTTGTCCTTGCCTTAGGGTGACATGTGCCTCAGTCTACCCAGGAGCAACAGTGGGTTTCCATGGAGGAAGAGGGTCAGTGTCTATGGAGAAATGGAAGCTTCAGAAATTATAAACTGTGCACCTAACAGTCATTTTTCAAAGGCAGTGTTTCCCAGTGTGTGTTCTGTGACACACCAGTTCCAAGATACGCTCCCTGAAACAAGGGGTTCTGTGGGCCACAGTTTGGTGAAACATGGCATACCACATTGCTCCTTCCTAAAGGGAAGCCTATATTAGCCCAGTAGAGGTCCTGAAACATTGGTTCGGCCAAAAGCTAATGTAACTTTGGGAAACTATAGGTTGAATTTATCCATAGGACACTACTCCTGCCCTCCTCCCTGACAGGGATGGGGGGCACAGAGTAACAACATCCCAGAAAGCTGACTCTGGGGAAAGGTGCTTGAGGGTGCTGGCAGCAGGGCACTGGTATGGTGGAGAAAATTAAACTCCAGTGCATCTGCAAGGCAAGACTTGCAAAAACCCCTGGCATGGTACCTAAAATAATTTGATGATTCTAAGCCTAGAGTTTTACTGAAAAGCTTGCTGAGATTAAGAACCACAGTTTTCACCTGTGGAAATGCCCTGGTAAGAATGTCCACATGGCCATGGCATCAGGAGCCTAGGAGATGCCAAGAAAAAGCACATGCCAGCTCACAGAAGCCCCAGGCAGCCAAGTGCTGGATGCCTTACCTTGGGAGGTCCAGGGGCCCATCTCTTATATTTTATGTATATAATATGGTGATTTCTCAGGGTCGGGGAACCACCAGGTTGTCTAAGGAGGGGTGAACTGGCCCAGGTCAGAAATGGAACAGATCAAAACTCCCATGCTGATCAGTACTGGAATTGCACCCGTGAATAGCCACTGCACTCCAGTCTGGGCATCATAGTAAGACCCTGTCTCTTTAAAAAACAAAACAAAACAAAAACACTGAACCACTTCCTCCTTGGAAATCCTCTATTGTTACTTAGTAGACCGAGGCATGTACCATCCTAGGGCAAGGAAGGACACAGCCTTTTCTTTCCCCTAAAATTTAGCAACTCCAGCTTCTTATACCTCCCTGCAAGTCTTCGTGAGTATTTGGAATTGCTCATTATGATGAATAGTTTTATACAGCCTTATGAGGTGTATAGATATAGCTGTCTATATATAGATAGATATACATTAAAAATATATAACTTGAGGCCAAGCGTGGTGGCTCACGCCTATAATCCCAGCACTTTGGGAGATTGAGGTGGGAGGATCACTTGAGGCCAGGAGTTCAAGACCAGCCTGGGCCACTTAGGGAGACCTCATCTCTATGAAAGATAAAAAATTAGCAGGGCATGGTGGTGAGCACCTGTAGTTATAACTACCTGGGAAATGGAGGTGAAAGGATCACTTAAGCCCAGAAGTCTGAGGCCGCAGTGAGCTATAATTATGCCCCTGCACTCCAGCCTGGGTGACAGAGTGAGACCCTATCTCTAACATGTATATTTATATATAACCTGAAAATCTATATGTATATATATTCATAATTTAATATATATATATTTTCTATAATTTGGCAGGCATTGCATTCCAAGCATCTGGTCCTTTAATTCTCCAACAGACCCACAAAGATTGGAAGCTTCAAAAATTACAAACTATGCACCCAGCAGTCATTTCAAGGCAATGTTTCTCAATATGTGTTCTGTGTCACACAATGTCAAAATATGCTTCCTAAAAAACAGGGTTCTGAGGTTACCAGCATCCCTGTATCACAGACAAAGATGGCTCAGAGAGATTAAGTCACTTGCTTAAGATCACCCAGTTAGGCCGGGCACGGTGGCTCAAGCCTGTAATCCCAGCACTTTGGGAGGCCGAGGCGGGTGGATCACGAGGTCAAGAGATCGAGAC
>NW_016107606.1:3933085-3955905 GCF_001604975.1 Cebus imitator
TGAGGCAGGAGAATTGCCTGAACCCAGGAGGCGGAGGTTGCGGTGAGCCGAGATCGCGCCATTGCACGCCAGCCTGGGTAACAAGAGTGAAACTCCGTAAAAAAAAAAAAAAAAAAAAGATCACCCAGTTAGTAAATGGTGAATCTGAACCTGGGTCTTCTGACTCTGCTGTCCTCTAGACACTGTGCTCTCCAAACACTGTTTTAACCCTTCATGTGATCGTTTAGGTTTGTTTGCATTTTCCTTTCAAAATAATGTTTTAGGCCAGGCGGGGTGGCTCATGCCTGTAATCCCAGCACTCTGGGAGGCCAAGGTAGGTGGATCACCTGAGGTCAGGAGTTCAAGACCAGCCTGGCCAACATGGTAAAACCCTGTCTCTACTAAAAATACAAAAAAATTAGCTGGGTGTGGTGGCACACAGCCTGTAATCCCAGCTACTCAGGAGGCTGAAATAAGAGAATTGCTTGAACCTGGGAGACAGAGGTTGCAGTGAGCTGCACTCCAGCCTGGGCAACATAGCAAGATTCCATCTCAGAAATAATAATAATAATGTTTTATTTGACTGATTATAAAATACTTAATCACTATTGGAATTTTAGAAAACACAGAGGAACACAAAGAGAATTAAAGTCACCAGCAATTCCACCAGCAGGAAAATACTGGGTGTATGTACACGTGTCGGCATACACCGGTCCAATCCTGTTTCTCTGTGCGCACACACGCCCACTTCTCTCTCTCTTATGGGACCATCTCCTCCCTTACAACTAGAACTAATGGTGCTACATGCATTTGCTATGTCCCCACACCCACCCTCCTGAGGTGGGCCCAGCACTAGCCCAAGTACCCAGGAAACTGAGGCACAGAAGTATAACTGCCAATGCCACACTGCAGGTGAGTGGTGAATCCTGGGCTTGGGTATGACAGGAGCTGGCCAGAGCTTGGGGTATAACACAACTTGAAGGGTGATAACCATTTCGTAACCAGCTCAAGGTCCAGTAAAGCAGGGCTGAGCAGCTCTCAAACACCAGCCACCAAGAGAAACCACTCTGCTCTCCTCTCATCTCCCTACCATGCTTATCTGCTTATCCCCACTGCTATCAACAACACAAGAGCCGGGGAATCCAGGCCCTGGGCTGAGACAACAGCTAGAGGAGTCTCGTCTAAGAACAAAGAGCCGCAGAGAGGTGAAGAAACACCATGTGTAACCAAGGTGACCAACAGGAAGTGGAGACAAAGGAAGCGGGGAGAAAGGCTGGTTCTTCAGAGGCTTCAGGATTACACAGCACGACCTGGGAGGCCCAGCAAGGCGGGAGGCTCATCCTCCTTCCTCTCTCTGCTCTGATTGCTTCATAAGGCCCAAGGAGGCATTTTCCGTAAAGCATCAACACCTCTGTGGGAACACTATTTCAACATTCTTGAGAGGGTGGCCGGCGGCACGTGAAGTCAACAATGCCTGAAATGTCCCTTCCTGGCTAAGTCCAGCCTGTGGCTTCCTTCCAGCAGAGTGAAAGGTAACCCCGGCACCACATCCGCAGCTGGTCCCTGTACTACTCCTGGGCAGATGGCAGGCAGGCCAGCTGCAAGTACACCTCCTCATTCCAGGAACCAGGGCCACTGCCCTTCCGGGCAAAGTCTGTGCCAAGCCCAGCCACAGCTGTCAGGGCATCCACAGTGACCACATGCCTCCTGCATGGCACTCACTGGCCCCCCCTCCATCCAACCCATGGCTCTGGGACCTCCAAACACCTCCACAGACAACATTCATGGCCCTTTTTTTCCCACTCTGTCACCCAGGCAGGACTGCAGTGGCGCGATCTCGGGTTCAAGCAATTCTCCTGCCTCAGTCTCCCAAGTAGCTGGGACTATAGGGGCGCGTCACCACATCTGACTAAATTTTGTATCTTTTTAGTAGAGATGGGATTTCACTATATTGTCCAGACTGGTCTCAAACTCCTAGCCTCGTGATCCACTCGTCTCAGCCTCCCAAAGTGCTGAGATTACAGGCCCTAGCCACAGCACCTGGCTGGTATTTTCCATTTTTACTAAAAAGAAAATAAAAAATCCAAAATAAAAATGTATTGCAATGACATGCACAGAAATGGCCACTTATGGCCTTTTTAAGACACTACAGCACCGCCCCCCCCAACTGTATTCTTTATTTCTGACAGCTTCCTTCAGGACTGCATCCCCCATACCTTCTGGAGTGGAGGACTGGGGTGCCCCTCATCCTCCCACGCCCTCTGTTATCCAGGGGAAGAGGTCCCAATGTGCCCTCCATGCTGGTTCTCTGACACAGATCCAAAAGTCCAATTCCTGGATCTCTCCGCTTTCCTCCTGGATCACTCTGTAGAGTGGCTCCAAAACTCTTCCCTCCATACCTCCAGCTCCTGGCCCCGATTTCCAGATTCCTTTTGTGGATTCTCCTGGGAGCTTCAACCCTAATGAGAAGCCCAAAATGGGACAGTAGGGTAACTGCACCACTAGCCCCTTGCTGTGGCTCGACCTCCGCTACTCATCTACAATCCAAGATTTTTCAAATGGGTTGCCAGTTGACCACATGCATCCGAATCCCTGGGGACCTATTTAAAAAGGGGGTTCCTCCCCTGTAGTGGGATGAATAGTGTTTCCCCGACAGGCTCCTGCCTACTCAAAACCTCAGAATATAACCTTTTTGAAAATGGAGTCTTTACAGATGCCATCAAGTTAAAATGAGGTCATATTGGATTAGGATGGGCGCTAATCCAGTGTCCTATGTTCTTATAGGAAGAGCAGGCAGAGACATACAGAGGGAAGATGAGGTGAAGACAGAGACGGAGGAAAAGGCCTTGGGAAGATGGAGGCAGAAATCGGAGTGATGGGGCTACAGGCCATGGAAGAGCACGGATGAAAAGGCAGCTGCGGCCAAGTGCTGGAAGAGCAGGGAAGGGTCTTCTACAGCCTTCAGAGGGGGCCTGGCCTGCTGACACCCTGATGTCAGACTTCTGGTCTCCACAACTGTGAGAGGGCCCAAGTTTGTGGCGCGTTGTCACGGCAGCCCTAGGAACCTGATACACCCTGTATTTCCTGTCTTACCGACTCAGAATTCCTGGGGATGGAGCTTTACAAGTTCTCCACTTGAGCCTGATGCTCAACTATAAGCTCCATGACACAATTTTTGTTCCTCCCTTACGTGGTGGCTAGCACAGTGTGTAGCATGCAGTTGGCTTCTAAAAACAGTATGTTAAATGCAGGAATAAACATGCACAGATATTCAGTCAGTGCCTTGGTCAGTACATTTAACTCATCCTTTTTTTTTTTCGAAGCAACTTTAATTATCAAACCAGGCAACACACACAAGGCATTGAACAGTCGCTGGCACTCAGCAGGTGCCCAATGAACGTCAATTCCCTCAACTTACTGGGCAGCGGGAGTCCTTCAACTGACAGTTTCCAGAAGTAGCCCTCCAAGAACAATGTTCACTATGAAAAAGGCTGAACAAGCTCAGCTAAGGAAAGCTACTTTGTTCCAACTAGCAAGAAACTTGAATCTTCCACTCTCTGTTGGCCAGTCCTTTTGACCTTATTGTCTAAAACCTGACAAGACTCCTCCCTTCCTCCCCTAGTTCAGATGCCATCACTTTGCGGAGGCTGCAATACCTGTAATAACTAGTCTCTGAGGCCAGGGTGCATTTCCAGGGAGCTGGCACTCCCCTCCCCACATCCTTCTTATTGCTCTCCACGGGTTCTCAGGATAAGGTGCAAACATCTAGGGAGACCTACTTCCTCAAAGCCAATGTTCCTGAAGCATCTCCCAGTCTTCCCCACAACTGACCAGGCTCCGCCTTGCAGGCCACTGATGCCTGACTCTGCTGAGCTTCCCTGGACCCTGCAGATAGATGAACTTCACACTTCTCTGCCTGGCAAACTTCTACTCATCCTTCAAACCCAACTCAAAACAGCACCTCCTCCTTGAAGCTTTTTAAGACTTCCCTGGGCAATTGGACCCATCTTTGGTACAGTGAGGGTGTGAGCTTTGGAGCTGGGCTGCCTACTAGCTGTGTGGGCTTGGGGAAGGTATGTAACTCTCTAAACTTTGCCTGTCCTATCTGTAAAATGGGGATAATTATACGACCTACCAGAAGGAGTTGCCTGAGGATTTAGCTAACGGAGGGAAGCTCAAGCTCTCAGCACAAATAAGCACCCATTAAAAGTGGACTATCTTCACTAACATTAAACGGCTATAATGGCCATTAACATATGGCTGTAGGTGGTTTTACATGACTATATCTTCAGCTATGCTAAGGGCCCCAGGGCAGGTTTTGGGTCATGGTTTCTCCTGGCAGAGCCTTCCACAGGTCTTGCAGGTTACACACGGGGCTCACTAAATGACCGCTGGATACAGCCGCTGCTTTCTGGGCCCTGTGTAACAACCAAGCCAAGAAGATGGCCCCAGGAAGTTAACCAGAGTTCTGCCTTCCCCACAGTTGAGGCCAGCAAAGCCCATCAGCGGCTGCTTGGCTTCTTCCTTCCTAACCAGAATGCTGAATCCCCTCCTCCTAAAACAACGCTCCGGAAGGTCCTGGATACCTGGGAAGATGTCCCTAGTGATCTGACAAAAATTCCTACAGAAGCCACTTCATAGCCAATTTTAAAAGTAACCATGGCTGGGTGCAGTGGCTCACACCTGTAATCCCAACACTTCGGGAGGCCAAGGTGGGAGGATCTCTTGAACCTAAGAGACAGCCTGGGCAACATAATGAGATCCCGTCTGTGTTTTAAAAAAGAAAAAAAACCAGGAGAAATAAACCCTAAAGTATTAAGGGATAATGGGGCATTATTTCTGCAACTTAGTTCAGGAAAAGACATACACATAGAGAAAAACAATGCCAGGGCAAATGTGTTTAAATGTTCACAGAACTGCACATTATGCCTGCAACTCTTCTCTAACTTTGAAATGATTTCAAAACCAAAAGTTAACACAAAAGGAGAGGCCAAAGAGAAATTTCAAAGCTGAGCCAACAGCTTTGCTCCACTCACCCCTGCCTTCTCACCTAGCTTGGTGGTTGCCCAGGGTGTCAGCTCTGCTCAAGGGGAAGTCCATGTTACACCATCACCAACTTGGAGGGTGCATTGCAAATGCCTGCTTCATGTGTGCCTTGTAGAAGGCTGGGGGGCAGGGGGATGACAACAGATCCGAAAAAAAGCAAGGCCTCAACTACCTTGCTTAAAAGGGGGACTCTGGTCAAATGCTTAACCCCTCAGATGCCACTTTTCTACCAGCATATGGTGGAGTTGCTGGTAGCCATGCTACCTACCCCACAAGACTATGTAGAGGCCGACCATGGCGGTGCGCTGTAATCCCAGCTACTCAGAAGGCTGAGGCACAAGAATCGCTTGGATCCAGGAGGCGGAGGTTGCAGACAGTGAGATGCTCCACTGCACTCCAGCCTGGGCAACAGAGAGAGGCTCTGTTCCAAAAAAAAAAAAAAAAAAAAAACCGGTTTCGACAGTGAAGTCCAGGAAGGCAATTTGTGGGCTACACAGCACAGACTTCAGTCAGATAAGGTGTCAGTGATGGGCACATTCTGCTGGAGGGGCTCTTAGGCAACAGACACTCTGCTGAGAGATGGGGAGACCCAGGGCCTGCTCCCCTGGGCCTACAGTCTGGAGAGGGAGCTAGCTCGGCATCAAATAATCACAGAAACATGTATAATTACAGATTGTGCTAAGTGCTGAAGGAATCGCCAAGGGTGCTCTGAGCACATACAAAGGTGAACCTGTCCCTGTCTGGGAGTCAGGGACGGCCTCTCTGAGGAAGTGGTATTGAGTCTATGGCTAGAAAACAGGTATATTAAAGCATATTACATTCCCACAAGAGCAGGGAAGTGCATAAACCAATCTGCCAACAACGAATTCAAGTTAAAGGACAGCATGAGGCAGTAATAGGTCAAATCCAGAATAGAGGACATTTATCAGGACAAATATCAGGACTGTTTTCTCTGAAAATCAGTGGTATGAAAAAAATATTTTCAGGCAGGGGAGGGGGCCATTAGAGAATAAAAGACTTGAGAACATTTCTGTATTTTGTATTTATTTAGTTTTTGAGACAGAGTCTTGTTCTGTCGCCCAGGATAGAGTGCAGCGGCATGTACACAGCTCACTGCAGCCCAGACCCCCATGCTCAAAGAATCCTCCCACCACAGCCTTCCAAGTAGTTGGGATTACAGATGCATGCCACCATGCCTAGCTAATATTTAATTTTTTTTTCTTTTTTTCTTTTTTTTTTTTTCTTTGGGACAGAGTTTCACTCTTGTTACCCAGGCTGGAGTGCAATGGCACGATCTCGGCTCACCGCAACCTCCGCCTCCTGGGTTCAGGCAATTCTCCTGCCTCAGCCTCCTGAGTAGCTGGGATTACAGGCACGCGCCACCATGCCCAGCTAATTTTTTTTTTTGTATTTTTTGTAGAGACGGGGTTTCACCATGTTGACCAGGTTGGTCTCAGTCTCTTGACCTCGTGATCCACCCGCCTCGGCCTCCCAAAGTGCTGGGATTACAGACTTGAGCCACCGCGCCCGGCCTTATTTAATTTTTTTGTAGTGACAGGGGCTTGCCACGTTGCTCAGGCTGGTCTCAAACTCTTCAGCTCAATGGATCCCCCTGCCTTGGCCTCCCAAAATGCTGGGATTATAGGAATGATCTGTAATGCCCAGCTTAAGAAAAATTTTTTAAAAATGTAATGCATGGACCTTATTTGGATTACGATGTGAACAAACCAACTATAAAAAAACATTTCTGAGACTACAGAGGAATGGAAAACAGAAGATATTAATAAATTATTGGTAATTTTTTAGGTGTGAAAATGACATAGTTGTTAAAAAAATAAAAGCCCTTATCAGGTAGTTGTATTTATGGGTAAAATGACACACTATCTGGGGGACAGACGAAGCAGGTGATGAAGCTGGGTGGAGGGTATGTGGGGACCCATTCTCCTGTTCCCTCCACATTTATGTGTTTTTTTAAAATTTCCATAACAAAAAGGTAAGGAAAAAACAATGGTTCACTCTAAAGAGTCAGAAGTGCTCTGAATTGCCTGGATTTTTTACAATAATCAGAAAGTCCATTGCATACCATGGCTTTCTACCACATCACATCTAAAGATTACACTGTATTTTCATGCATGGATGGACCACAGTATGGCCAATTTCCTCCCGATATGCGTTGAAGTTCTTTCCAACTTTCCTTTGTAATAACTGAATCTGTTCAATTCCTGATGCTTCTGTTCTGAATGACATCCTCTCCTTCCTCCTCGTGTCCCCCCAGTCCTCCCAAATAAATCACTTGATGACCACTTCCAGACTTAGCAGCTGGCGTCATGGCGTGGGTATTCCTATCACAAGAATGCCCAGGCCCTGGAACCATCTGCTCCAGGGACCTACAAGACACTCAGTGTCTCAGGATGATTCAAATTCTGCCTCTGAAGGATCCAGTTACCAGGGACAGCACACACTGCAATGTGGGGGCTAACAGGGAGCTGGAGGAGTTTTCCAGATAGGTCGTCTTAACGGCCCTCACCCAGCCCAATGTAGGTCTCAGGCCAGTTCCATGCTGCAGATGGGGCTCCATGCAACCTAAAGGATTCAGAGTTTCCTTTCGCCTTGCCATACTCCTGAGCACAAACTTGTCCAAACCACGGCCCATGGGCCACATGCTGCCCAGAACAGCCTTGAATGTGGCCAACACAAATTCATCAACCTTCTTAAAACATTATGAGATGTTTTTGTGATTTTTTTTTTTTTTTTTGCTCATCAGTTATTATTAGTGTTAGTGTAATCTAGGCAATTCTTCTTCCAGTGTGGCCCAGGAAAGCCAAAATATTGGATACACCTGCCTTAGTTGTTTTCCCACTTTGGGTTCTCACTCTTTTTATTTAGGTTTTTTTTTTTTTTAATTATTATACTTTAAGTTCTGGGGTACATGTGCAGAAAGTGCAGGTGTGTTACATAGGTATACACATGCCATGATGGTTTGATGCACCCATCAACTCATCATCTACATTAGGTGTTTCTCCTAATGCTATCCCTCCCCTAGCTCCCCGTCCCCTGACGGGCCCTGATATGTGATGTTCCCCTCCGTGTCCATGTGTTCTCACTGTTCAACACGCATTTATGAGTGAGAACATGCAGTGTCTGGTTTTCTGTTCTTGTGTTAGTTTTCTGACAACGATGGTATCCAGATTCATCCAGGTCCCTGCAAAGGACATGAACTCATCATTTTTTATGGCTGCATAGTATTCCAGGATGTATATGTGCCACATTTTCTTTATCTAGTCTATCATTGATGGGCATTTGGGTTGGTTCTAAGTCTTTGCTATTGTGAACAGTGCCACCGTAAACATCTGTGTGCATGTGTCTTCATAGTAGAATGATTTATAATTCTATGGCTATATACCCAGTAACGGGATTGCTGGGTCAAATGGTATTTCTATTTCGAGATCCTTGAGGAATCGCCACACTGTCTTCCAAAATGGTTGAACTAATTTACACTCCCACCAACAGTGTAAAAACATTCCTATTTCTCCACATCATCTTCAGCATCTATTGTTTCCTGACTTTTTAATGATCGCCATTCTAACTGGCATGAGGTGGTGTCTCAATGTTGTTTTGATTCGCGTTTCTCTAATCACCAGTGAAGATGAGCATTTTTTTCATAGGTTTGAAGTCAGATAGTGTGATGCCTCCAGCTTTGTCCTTTTTGCTTAGGATTGTCTTGGCTATGCAGGCTTTTTTTTTGGTTCCATATGAAATTTAAAATAGTTTTTTCCAATTCTGGGAAGAAAGTCAATGGTAGCTTAATAGGGATAACATTGAATCTATAAATTACTTTGCGCAGTATGACCATTTTCACGATATTGATTCTTCCTAACCATGAGCATGGAATGTTTTTCCATTTGTTTGTGTCCTCTCTTATTTCCTTGAGCAGTGGTTTGTAGTTCTCCTTGAAGAGGTCCTTCACATCCCTTGTAAGTTGCATTCCTAGGTATTTTATTCTCTTTATAGCAATTGTGAATGGGAGTTCACTCATGATGTGACTCACTGTTTGTCTGTTATAGGAATGCTTGTGATTTTTGCATATTGATTTTGTATCCTGAGACTTTGCTGAGGCTGTTTATCAGCTTAAGGAGATTTCGGGCTGAGACGGGGTTTTCTAAATATACAATCATGTCATCTGCAAATAGAGACAATCTGACATCCTCTTTTCCTAACTGAATACCCTTTTATTTCTTTCTCTTGCATGACTGCCCTGGCCAAAACTTCCAATCCTATGTTGAATAGGAGTGGTGAGAGAGGTGTCCCTGTCTTGTGCCGGTTTTCAAAGGGAATGCTTACTTTCAGTTTTTGCCCATTCAGTATGACATTGGCTGTGGGTTTGTCGGTTTGTCATAAATAGCTCTTATTATTTTGAGATACGTTTCATCAATATCTAGTTTATTGAGAGTTTTTAGCATGAGGAGCTGCTGAATTTTGTTAAAGTCCTTTCCTTTTTATTTATTTATTTATTTTGAGATGGAGTCTCACTCTGTTGTCTAGGCTGGAGTGCAATGGCATGATCTCGGTTCATTGCAACCTCTGCCTCCGGAGTTCAAGTGATTCTCCTGCCTCAGCCTCCTGAGTAGCTGGGATTACAGGCGCACGCCAGCATGCCCAGCTAATTTTTGTATTTTTATTAGAGATGGGGTTTCTCTATGTTGGTCAGGCTGGTCTCAAACTCCTGACCTCGTGATCCGCCCGTGTCAGCCTCCCAAAGTGCTGAGATTACAGGTATGAGCCACCACGCCCAGCCTGTCGAAGGCCTTTTCTACATCTACTGAGATAATCATATGTTTTCTGTCATTGGTTCTGTTTATGTGATGGATTATGTTTAGTGATTTGCTTATGTTGAACCAGCCTTCCATCCCAGGGATGAAGCTGACTTGATCGTGGTGAATAAGCTTTTTGATGTGCTGCTGGATTCACCCACTCTTTTTTTTTTTTTTTTTTTAAAGAGATAGGGGTCTCATTCTGGCATGATCATAGCACACTGCAACCTCGAACTCCTGGTCCCAAGTGATCCTCCTACTTCAACTTCTCTAGTAGATGGGACTATCGGTGCATGCCACCATGCCTAGCTCCTGCTTCTTTTAAATACAGCCATTCAGAGACCATTTAAATCTATTCAGATGGTACTAATTTTTTTTTAAGGGGAATATACAGGGTTAGCAGAGTTGCTGGGAAGCAGGCATTCTTTCATAACACCACGGAAGTATACTGGTGCAATCTTGTGGAAATTTATTACCTGGTAAGATGCAAGGTTCTTAAAATCATACCCTGTGATCAGAGCTTCCATTTTAGGAACTTATTCCTGAGCATACTTACAGATATAAATCAAGGATCACCATGGCAGTGCTATATAAAATCAAATGGTACACTAGAAACAACCCAAAGCGGCATTCAGTGGGGAAATGGATGAACAAATTGTTATAGACATAAAACGGAACAATAATCAGCAATAAAAAGAAATAAACTCCTGATAGACACAATGACATGGATGAATCTCAAAAGCATTACATTACATAAAAAGAGGCAGGCAGAAAGGAGTACATATATATAACTCCATTTACATGCAACGCTAAAAAAGACCAATTAATTTACAAGGACAAAAAGCAGATCAGTGATTGCCTGAGGCTGGGGGCAGGATGGGACTGATGAGGAACTTTCTAGGTTGATGGCAATGTCCCACGCCTTTTTTTTTTTTTTTGAGACAGAGTGTCTCTCTGTCGCCCAGGCTGGAGTGCAGTGGCACGATCTTCGCTCACTGCAGCCTCTGCCTCCCAGGTTCAAGTGATTCTCCTGCCTCAGCCTCCCACAGAGCTGGGATTACAGGCATGAGCCACTGCACGGGGCCAGTATTTTCCATTTTTACTTAAAAACAACAACAAAAAAAGTCAAAATAAAAATGGACTGCGATGACACACACAGAAAAAAAACACACACCAAAATGTCAACAGAGTTTGTTTCCGAGTGGTAGGATTGTGAGAGGGATTTTACTTTCTTTTGTTTGCTTGTATTCATTTTTGCCATTTCCTAAACAAATGCTGTGTCTGTGTGTGTGTGTGTGTGTGTGTGTGTGTGTGTGTGTGTGTGTGATATCTCAAAAAAAAAAAAAGAATAAGAGAAAGAGAACAGCAGAGTCACAGTGTCACCTTTTTCTGTCAGGTGCTCAGACACACTAAAGAATTGTTGGCTGCACTCCCTTTACCCGAGGGACTGTGTGATTTGGTAAGACAAAGAAGTCGTCAAGGGCAAGGGCACAGGGCCAGCTCTAAGCCTTAAATGTCCTCCCCTCCCTTAGACGGCACAGGCTTCCCCAGCCAACCAGGGTGTCCAGCCAAGTCCCTTGCCCATCCCACAGTCTGGAGGCCCTGGGGATTGATGGGGTACACCCGCATCCATTTTCTCCCTGGGACACCTGGGTGGCAGGTGGGGCAGGGATTGCTGTCCTCGTTTTGCAGAGGAAAGGAAGCCTTTGAAGGTAATTTGCTTCTGCCACAATAAGGTGCCCTGAGACCATGTCCTGACTGGGTATTGTGCATACTGAGCATTGTGGTATTCTAAGGCTTCAAGTGACAATGCCAAGTTCTGGTTCAGTTTGTCACCAGCTTCCTCCAGAATACAGGTGAAGCACTGCAGTCAGTCTCAAAGCTAGACACTATCTTTAATGGCAGCCTATCCTGTCCCCCAACCTCATTTGCGGTTTTCAATTCCTCACAATCCATCTTCCATCCTCTGTATACACCTTCTAAGGCGGCTTGAATCACCTCTGCAGGTTACACTGCAGGAAACTTCTCCTTATTCTATGAGACCCCATACCTTCATCTCCAGGAAGGGGTCATGAGGGCAGGCTGCTTAGAGTCTCACTTGAAGACCACAACCATAAGACAGCCCTATCATTAGGGAAGGAAGGAGCTTGTCAAGGCCAGTGTTTGAGTTTGAAAGATCTGAATGATACATTCCTGTAACTAAGCCGGGCGGACACATCCCACCGCCAGAGTTTGGAGCACTTTCTTATTGGTAGATCTGGGAGCATCTTGTGATTTGGGGAGAACTTCCCTTTGGGGGATGCAGAAACCCAAAAGGAGGGGAAGGGAATGGGACAACCAAGTGGAGGATGACCTACCCAAATCCTTGAGCTCTTTGATGAGTATGGACCTTGGTCACTACTTTCTATAAGGAGACAGATGTTCAGCCCTGAAGTGGGGAAATTTGAGGAATTTAGGGGAAGGAGGGAGAAAAAAATATTGATGCTGAAAGAAACGGGTGTGCCAGCTTTAGGGGTCACTAAAAAATGATGCAGTTTTGATGCAGGGGCTGAGGACGAAGCTAGAATGAAATTCTACCACTATCCAGCTGTCAGAGTCAGCAAGAGAGGGGGGCCCTCAGGTGTCCTTTTCCCTGGCAAGTTAGGGTCAGGCAATGGCAGAGGCCAAATCACATTGAGGGGAGAGGCACCACACACAGGTGAGGCCCAGGTATGGCCACCCACCAGGGCCAAATGAAGGCGACCTTCCCCTAATCATCACCCCTTTCCAATGCCCAGAGCAAGACCCATGCCCAGAGTAAGACCCACGCCCACAGAGGCTAGTTTTTCAGGGTAGTTTAGAGAGAGCACATCCCTTGGAGACTACCAAAAAACAAACTAAAACACAAGAGCCTATAGCGTCGTGGATGACAGAACCTCAATTTTCACCTGCTTTGTATTTTCATTTTTTGTTAAAATGAATATTTTAAAAATGAATTTGTGTTCAAGCCTTGATAACATCTGTGGTTTCATCTCAGACACTTACTCCTCTAAGCCTTGCAGTTTCTCATCTGTAAACTGGGGCTAATCCCAGCACTAGGGCCCAAGTGAGGAGTACATGAGATAATATATGGGACATGCTGGCATACTAGAACATGAAATCTAGAACATGCTCAATATACAGTAGCTACTAACATTATCATCCCTAAACAAAATGTTTGCTGTTCATGTTTTGGAAGATCGTTGCATAGATTCAGTCGCAAATCAAACATCTTTTATCTGTCCACTAGTTTAAGAAATGTGGCTGGCAGTGGTGGCTCATGCCTGTAATCCAGCACTCTAAGAGGCTGAGGTGGGCAGATCACCTGAGGTTAGGAGTTCGGGGCCAGCCCGGCTAACATGGCAAAACCCCGTCTCTACTAAAAATACCAAAATTATCCGGGTGTGGCGGGCGCCTGTAATCCTAGCTACTAGGGAGGCTGAAGCAAGGGAATCGCTTGAACCCGGGAGGTGGAGGTTGCAGTGAGCCAAAATCATGCCACTGCTCTCCAGCCTGGGCGACAGAGCAAGATTCTGTCTCAAAAATAAATGAATAAATAAACAAATGTGGTCTCACAGAGCTGATGAGTGTGCAATGAAGTAACCTTCAGGAAATGGAAAAAATGCATTAAGTGGCTGGTTGCTCTGCAAATCTCAAGTCTGCGCAGGATGAGAGAAGACCCCTAAGGTATCACATGACTCCCATCCTGGGAGAAGGTAAACACCCAGTGGAGGAGAAGGAGGGAGCCCCTAGCCCCTGACTCCTCGGGCCCAGGAAGATAAAGCTACCAGGTCATGTCAAGCAGAGCTTATCAACATGGCTTTGGGAGGGAGTTTTTTTCCCCCAAGAACTCCAGAAACTCCTATATTCAGAAAGTCTTCTACATACTCTAGAAGCCTTGAGTGACAGTGGTGTGTGTCTTTGCTTACTAACATAACTACTTCCTCCTAACTGGAAAGTGAAGATTATGTGTAAAATGGGCATAAATCAAAAGGAGACAAGTGCGAGTTCTATCGACTTTGCTACTCAGAAAATTTAGGAAGAAAAACGGGACCTCCTGGTAGAAGTCTGGGAGGAATTATCTAGATTTCTGTTATCTGGGCTCAACCTGCAGTTATTTTTCTAAGATCCTTAATCTGTACTTTGGTCCAGGCCAGTAAATCTGCTCTTGTGAGTAACTGCTTTTCTTTCTTTCTTTTTTATTATTATTATGATGATTATTTTTGAGACAGTCTTGCTCTGTCACCCAGGCTTAGGCTGGAGTGCAGTGGCGCGATCTTGGCTCGCTGAAACCTCTGCTTCCCAGGTTCAAGTGATTCTCTGCCACAGCCTCCTGAGTAGCTGGGACTACAGGCGTGCGCCACCACACCCAGCTAATTTTTGTATTTTTAGTAAAGATGAGTTTTCACCATGTTGACCCAGCTGGTCTCGAACTCCTGACCTCATGATCCGCCCTCCTCGGCCTCCCATAGTGGGATTACAGGCGTGAGCCACCGTGCCCAGCCTGGATAACTGCTTTTCTAACTTCCTGCCCCATGTTATCTGACAGGAGAACATGCAGGTCTGTAGCAAGCTGGGGCAGCAACCCCCAGCAACCAGATCCTCTGCTGGGCACCACAGCCAATGCTGTGGCCACACATGCAAAGAGTGTCCCGGGCGGCCAGGGGCATCTCCTGGCAGATGCCAAAAACATGATGAAGGATTCCCAGGAAGCATCCCTGCACAAGCATTCATTCACATTTCCCAGAAGAGTCCATTTGGGGCTGTCTCACTCTTTTGTGCAATCACAATGCCTGTGCCTGCATCAGGTGAGGTGGGGACACCCTAAGGTCCCCCACTGACTCAGACACTGGTCTGGGAATGCCAAGGTAACAAGGTACACCTCATACCTGCAAGGAGCTCACAGTCTAGTGGGTAGGACAAGTCACTACAGAGGGTGACAAAGATGGTGAAGGAATCAAGGATGAGGTTGGGGTCAGGACACATGGCAAAGGAAAGGCTTGAGGGACAAGGAACGTGCCCTTCAAGCTGCGTACCATCCAATGCCCTCATTCCGTCATGTATAACCAGAACTCATCAAAATCTATTAGTTCTTGGATTCAATACCTTATTAATACCCATTAATTTTAAACTTAGGTGGACGTGTCTTTCAAGAAAAAAACAAGTAGCCCCGAGTTTTAGTCTGGACAGACCTGGCACAGACTTGGTCACCAGAAAAACATCACTAACAGCCTCCTCACTGGTGACGCCAGCCTGGTGACAATCTGCTCCTCCTTTTGGTTCAGAGAAGACGGTCAAGGGGCACCCAGGTGGCAAGTAAGAAACCCCGCATCCCTGTACTGCCTGGCACCCCCATCCCCAGCAGAAAGGTCAGAGGAGAGGAGCTGAAGGGAGCAGGTTCTAGGTGGGCTTCTGCAGACGCAACAGGGACAGGACGGAGGATCCAGGAGGAACTGAAGGGCTGAACATGGGATAAAGGTGGCTACAGAAAGGAGAGGGAGAGATTTCTCCAGAGCAATTTGGGCAGGAGGAGGGTTCAACTCCCCACACTCACCCATCGGAATGCCAGGTTGCTTAGAGGGTCTTGCCAATGGGGTCTCACTCCCGGGTCTCAGCCCTCAACAGACACATAATGTTTGGCAAACTCCTCCTTCTCCCAACTTCAATCTCATCACAGGACCAATGGTCCAATGGCAGTGCCTATCTTACAAGGATTACCTATAACATCTGTGGACCCTCTGGAGGGTGGTCACAAACTCTAAGCCTTATTCTGAGCAGCACTATGTGAACGGGCTATGAGTGTCTTGCAGCAACCCCAAGTGGAGAGGCACAATGCCTGCCAAGTACCCACCACGCATCTCCCACTGTCACACTGTTCTTTTTTTTTTTTTTTTTTTTTTGAGGGAGAGTTTTTCTTTTTTTCCAGGTTTGTTTGCCGTGGCACAATCTCAGCTCACTGCAACCTCCAACTCCCTGGTTCAAGCCATTCTCCTACCTCAGCCTCCAGAGTAGCTGGGATTACAGGTACACGCCACCATGCCCAGCTAATTTTTATATTTTTAGTACAGACGAGGTTTCACCATGTTAGCCAGGATGGTCTTGATCTCCCGACCTCGTGATCCACCCATGTCGGCCTCCCAAATTGCTGGGATTACAGATGTGAGTCACAGCACCCAGCCTCAACACTGTTCTTAAGTTCTCTCACTTAATGCCAACATTGCTGTAAAACATTTCTCCCAGCTTACAGAACAGAAAAGCAAAGACTGACTTATTCATTCTCCTTGCCATTCCATACACATTGGGAGGCTGTGTTCAAGGCACTGAGACCCCAGCACAGAACAAGGCAGACACAGGCCTCTTCTCATGCAGCATGTATTCTAGTGTGGGAAGAAAGGCAGCAAACAACAAATAACTTGGTAAATGCTAGGAAGAAAAAACAAGGTGATTTAATAGAGTGACGTTAATAGAGAGGCAGTAATAGATTAAGGGAGGCAAGCAACCATGTGGCAGTCTGAGAAACACAGAAACCAAAGAGAGGAAACAGCCAGTGCAAAGGCCCTGAGACGTGAACAAGCTTGACTTACTCCAGGAACAGGAAAGAGGTCAGTGTGGCTCAAGAGCAAGGGAATGGAGGGTGGGGGCTAGGAGGGGTAGGAGACAAGGTCAGAGAGCAGACCAGGGCCAGACTGTGCTAGGTATTCCAAGCAGTTGTAAGGACAGGGAATTTTACTGTAAGTGCAGTGGGATGACATTGGAGGTCTTTAAGCAGAGAATGATACAATCTAAATTCTGGCTATTCTGGGAGGAATGGACGACAGGGGCCAGATTTAGAGAAGTTGAATGAGCAGCTCAGGGTTTCACTTCCATCACTAGTGGGCAGGCAATACCAAGACTTGTTTCCATGGTGTCAAGTTTTTGATATCCTGTAGTATGATGCTCGACTGGAATCTCCTATCTGACAAAGTGGGGCTCCCACTGTCTCAGTGATCTCAGCTTCGCCGCCTGTGTCGGTCACGTGAGGATAACTGCTTGTGGTTCTATGGTAACAGTTACACAGCATATACGTAAACATGCTTTGTATTCACCTGGCAACATGCAACAAAGAGTGTCTACTGTATGCCAGGCACTTGTAAAGTTGTTCTATAGTGTTAGAAACACATTATAAGAGTAGATATTTGATTGAAAAACAAAATTTACCCTGTCTGGGTAAAACAAAAGGACAGCCCTCATTCCTCAAGAAAGGCGAGGCTAGTATGGCTACCAAGTTCCCCTAGTCTTCGCTCTTCTTGCCAAGCTCCATGAAGCCAAATTTTTGAAGAAGCATTTTCCTCTTTGAAGAGGGAGAGGAAATAAAGAAGAGCAATTAGCAGTATTTTGAGGAGATGGGACATTGTAACCAAAGGAACTTGGGATTTGCCTTAATAAGGCCAGCTTTAAATCAAGGTTGACCTTGGGCATCAGTCCTTGGGTGAGCTTTCTATTTCTAACCGGCAAAACTGGGACAAACCCATCTTTGGGTGCGCCACCCAATAGTAAACTCACATGACACTATGACATGGCTAAAGCGGTAAATGGAGAACTGCCTTTCCTGCTTCTTTGAGCAGCTGAAGGAACACTCAGGACATCCTCCCTTATATTTAAAAGGTTGGGCATTCTCAGGTAACTAAACAAATGGCATTTATTGCTCTCAGAAACCCATCCTTGCAGAAAGGGTCAAACCAGGTCGAAGTTGTTCCTCCTAAGCTATGAACAGAAATGACAACACTTGAGCCTATGATTAACAAGGAAGCCCAATTTCCATGGCAGTCCTCACTAACTCCATTCAGCCATTACCTCCAGAAAAGGACCAGAACCATACTGCCTGGTCCACATCCCCTACCACTTCCCTTATATTTCAACTGAACCAACAAGACTTGTCCAGATGCCTAGAATGTACTACGCCTTGGCCACTCTGTTCTGGGAAGAGCAAGGGAACACAGAAAAGCTCTTGTGCAGATGCCTAGAATGTACTACAAGATTTCCTCTTGTCCAGATGCCTAGAATGTACTACGCCTTGGCCACTCTGTTCTGGGAAGAGCAAGGGAACACAGAAAAGCTTCTTGTGCAGATGCCTAGAATGTACTACAAGATTTCCTCTTGTCCAGATGCCTAGAATGTACTACGCCTTGGCCACTCTGTTCTGGGAAGAGCAAGGGAACACAGAAAAGCTTCTTGTGCAGATGCCTAGAATGTACTACAAGATTTCCTCTTGTCCAGATGCCTAGAATGTACTACACCTTGGCGACTCTGTTCTGGGAAAAAGACGAAGGGAGCAGAGAAAAGCTAAGGCCTTGCTGAGCAATGCAGGACAGAGACAGATCAGCAGGCACAGAAAGAAAAGAAAACAGCATTAATCTGACTGGAAGGCAGCTACTCAACGAGGGCAAAACACTAAGGAGCCGGTGACCCTTTATTTAAGCAGGGCTCCTCCAGACACTCGGTACAAATGCACTGACTGTGAAACCTGCGTGGGAACTCGAGTACCGCACTAGGAAGACCTTTTCCTCCCTGTCTTGGGCTCAGTAGTGTCCCCCCAAGTCTGAAATCTGTCAATCTGAAACTTCAGAATGTGACCTTACTTGGAAATGGAGTTTTTTCAGATGTAAATTATGATGACATCACATTGGATTACGGTGGGTTCTACTCCAATGACTGGGTAACCTTGTAAGAAGAGAAAACAGACACACAGATAGAGCCATATGACAGTGGAGGCAGAGACTGGAATGATGTACCTACAAGCCAAGGAATGCCAAGGATGACCAAGCACCAGCAAACCTAAGAAGGAAGAAGCAAACATCCTCCTCTAGAGCCTTTTGAGAGTCCTGGCCCTGCTAACACCTTGATCTGGGATCTTCGGCTTCCAAAGCGGAAATAAATTTCTGCTGCTTTAAGCCATCCAGTTTGTGGTACTTTGCAATGGCAGCCCTAGGAAACCAATCCATTCCCCACTTCACACCTGTTACCCAAACCACCCCTTGCCAGGCTCAACCGGGGGGGCTGGAGGCAAGTCACACAGGCCATGCCTCCAGCCCACCTGGATTCTTCCACCTTCCCAATGCCCCTCAGCTCTTCTCTCTTCGAGGGGAGGGGTGTGCAGAATCACATTTCAGTTGCTGCCACCCATCTTCTGCCACAGGAGACAAACCCGCAGGGGAGTTTTTGTTTTCATCCCTCAGCCTCCCAGTTTTGTAGCCTCTTTCAATTACACTGGTGTTCCCTACATTTCATTTGGTCCCATTCCAGATATATACATAGATACATGTTTTTGGCCATAACCATATATTCCCTGTACTACCACTCATCTTTATACAAAGATATACAAAAAGTCACTACTTTTACTCAAAATAAATGTTTTAAGAGAAACTGCTGTATAATTATCACAATAAATGGAAAATCGGAAACGCAGAGCTTGTTAGGTATATACACATTCTTAAATTACACATAAGAATAAATGCACAATATTTTTAAAAGACCCATTCATGTATGGTTTAAAATAACCTAGGGTGGCAATACTATAGGAAATACTGCCTTAGAGGTACAGTGGCTATCTGACTAGTTGGCCCAGAGTTCTGAGCTCCTAATCAAAAAAATCAACTTCAATCTCTCCAGTCTCTCGTCTCTAACCCCCGTTCCCCAATTCCACCCAGACACTCGGAAGAAGGTAAAGGGTAGGAGGAAAGAAAGGCAGCCGGGAGTTCTGAGTTCCCACGCGGGCGACCTGAGAACACGAAGTCGAGACTGAAGGAGACTACCCAGTCCTGCGAGTGACAAGGGCAGGGAGGGACTGACCTTCTCGCGCAGGGTGCAGTGGACGTCCGAGGCGACGCGCCCTTCCCACCACGGCTCATCCATCATTGCGTATGCAGCGCCGCGATCCGAGGCTACCCGGCTCTCAGGGCGCACCCTGCATGGACACGGGCAACTTCAGCGGCCGGAGCGCGCCCCCGGCTCCGACCCCCGGTATCCCTAACCTCGCTCGCCCCCGGCCCCGGGCCCGGGCGGGTGTCCCCTCCTGCGCCGCTCTGAGGAGCGGGCAGTCGCCTCCTGTCCGGGGAAGACTGCGGTGCCCCCTCCCCTCAGCTCGCCGGACACGGGGCGATGTGGAGCTGTGCAACAACTTGCAGAATTTTTATCTTCCCTTTTCCAAAAGTTGCAGAGAAAGTTGCCGACTCCGCTAGCTCGCTCAAGGCTGGGGCTCTGGCGGCGGCCACCGGCTCGCCGTCCGCAACTCCTCCCCCGCCGCCCAGCCTTTGTCCTGCTCCCACATCCTGCCCTCGAGCCGGGGCGAAACTCACGCATCCTCACTGGGCGTGGGGGCTGCGGGCGCCGGGCCCCTCCCAGGGCCGACGCAGCTGTGCCTTCTGGTGCCTGCCGGCGGCTGGACCCTCGCCCGGGGCGCCCCGCACTCCCGACGGCCGCCTCCGCAGCCCGGCTAGTCCCAGCCGCCGCCGCGCCCCTGCGTGCGCTCGGGTCCCGCCGCGGCTCGCAGGCTCCCTGCCGCCGGGGGCCTCCCTCCTTCGCTGGGGGAATTGGGGGCCGGGCCTCGCGCATGCGCTGCCGGAGCCCCGCGCCCCGCGGGGCGGGGGGCTGGGAATTGGAGCCTTTCTTTGCCAACTCTGGCTCCGCTTCCTGCCTTCCCTCCTCCCTCGCTTCGGCAGAAAGCTTCCCTCTCACCTTCGTTGAGACTAGCGGTGGCCTTCTGGGCACCCCGCCGGCTTGCGCGGGGAGCAAAGGGACCGCGGCGCCACCTGCGCGCACCACGCGTGAAACGCGCGGGCTGGAGGCCCCCAGAAAGTTCTGCCTTCCGCGCGCACTGCTCTAGCCATCCTTACGTCGGTTCCACCTGTTTTTCTTTCTCTCTCTTTTTTATTTTTTGTTTGTTTTTCTCTTCTTGTAAACCTGTCCTGCCTTGAGGAGGTAGATTTCCAAACGGACAATTCCTGCGAAAGCTGCGGAAAAACCACCTGTGTTCACCCGGAGTCCCTAATTCTAAAGGAGCCTAAGTCGCTGGTATTTGCTGTGCTCCTACCGAATACTTCTCCACGCCTCATATTGAAGGAAAACTAGTTTTTGTTTTGGTTTTGTTTTGGTTTGTTTTTTTTTCCGGGTCGTCCGGTAGATGGAAAACATTGTCGTTTTAATTCAGTTGCTTTTGGAAGGTCATTCTTTTAAGTTAGCCCATCTGATGGCATAGTATTGGGTTATCCTGTTGACGGATTGATTTTTGTGTTAGTTTTAGAGATTCGAAAATTTGGAATCAAATCCACCTACCAACTGGGTGATTTTTATCAAGTTCCTTAAATTCGGAGCTTGGAATCCGTCGTGTAAAATGGGAATAAAAGTTGCACGAACCTGCTGGAAATTAAATGAAATAATGTGTGTAGAAGGATAATCACTATACCGGTTATAAAGTGAACACTCAATAAATAACTGCTACTGAAGAGCCTTTAGTTTCTAAGTGCTTTCCTGCACATAAAGACCTATCTGGAAAAAAAATTAAATCAGTGTTGATAACCTTCACCTGGACCTTGAAGAGCAGTTTTAATGTAAAGAAAAAAAAAAAAACAACTATTTGAAAAGTGTAAAATACCTAAAAAATAAACTGAATAAATGTGCAGGCGCTCTTAAGACATTACAAAGGTCGAAACATAATAAGGAAGGCTAGAGGGAATAGAATCACAAAGACCAACTTAACCCAAATTACTCTATTTAATAAAATTTTAATGGTGGTGGGTAGATTGGGGGAGGGAGCACTTAACATTTTTTCTAACATTCAAATGGGAGAATATCTGTGAGAAAAGCTAGGAAATGTATTTTTTAAAAATGGGGGGGATAGCCAGACTTGGTGGCTCACGCCTGTAATCCCAGCACCTTGGGAGGCCAAGGCGGGCAGATCACCTGAGGTCAGGAGTTCGAGATCAGTCTGGCTAACATGTTGAAACCCCGTTTCTACTAAAAATACAAAACATTAGTCGGGCATGGGGGTGCTCACCTGTAATCCCAGCTACTTGGGAGGCTGAGGCAGGAGAATTGATTGAACCTGGAGATTTAGGTTGCAGTAAGCCGATATCTCGCCATTGCATTCCAGCTTGGGCAACGAGCAAAACTCCATCTCAAAAAGGCGAACAAAACAAAACAAAACAAACACGGGGGGGATAGACCTGGATTATCAAATCTTAAGGCATATTGCAACACTATAGTTAAAACTGTGTAGTGTTGACACAAGAATGGATGCATTAAGCTTCAGTGGAATAACTGAAAGTCTAGGAACATTTAATATACTTAAAAATTCACCGTATGATGAAGAGGGCATTTCACTTTTGTGGGGAAAAGGACAAATGGCTAAATTCTTTAATAAATTAGGTTGGGGAAATTCATTAGGAAAAAAAGTAAAACTAAGGACTTGTTTAAATATCACCAAAATAAATATAAGAACTCAGAAAACTACAAAGAAACAAATCACAAAAGAATTAGATGGAAACATACAGGAATTATACCGTGGGGAAGGCCTAGGTATTAAGGCGTGGGAGGAAACCAAAGGCAAGGGTGAGTAGACATATTTGAATAAATATGCAAGATCTAGATACATCAAATATCATTACCAAAAAGACAAATGACAAATTTGAGAAAATGTCTTTTAACAAATGTGATAAAAGATTGATGTTACTGTCTAGACCTCTGATAAACCAGTATTTAAAACATTAACACCCTACCTGCAGAAATGGGTGCAGGACATGAATAGGTATGCTGTCAAAGAGGGAATTCATATGGGTAGATGTTATTTTTAAAATGCTCATACTCCCCAGCACACAAAATTAAAAGCTTTTTTTAACCACTGTGCACATATAGATAGATAGATGCATAGATATATATCTATATATTCTAAGTTCTACGCCTACAAGTGAGAGTGCACCTATAAGCAGGAGT
>NW_016107606.1:3955935-3964194 GCF_001604975.1 Cebus imitator
TTTAAGAAACAGTGGGATACTCTTTGTTAAGGATTTTTGGTAAATACGCAGTGTTGTTGGGAATATAGATTAATACCATCTTTCTGAAAGACAACATAAATCAAAATATTTTAAACTGTATTATTTGATCCAACTTTTCCACCTATAGAAATTTATTCTTTTAAAAAAAGCAGATTTATTTCAAAGGGGTTTTATCAAAAATGCTTCTTCATTATGGTGAACCTTTAGAATGCGGGAACTGGTTTAATAATTATTTGTCTCTTAAAACATTTTTAAAAGGAAGCATAATGAATTGGAGAAAATGTTTATAATCTATTAAATAAAAAGGATAAACTGGGCTGGGCACGGTGGCTTATGCCTGTAATCCCAGGACATTGGGAGCTGAGGCAGGAGAATTGCATGAGGCCAGGAGTTCAAGACCAGCTTGGGCAACATAGACCACCCTACTCCACACACACACACACACACACACACACACACACACACACACACACCAGGTGTGGTGGTATATACTTGCAGTCTTAGCTGCTCCAAAAGTTAAAATAGAATCACTTGAGCACCAAAGGTCAAGGCAGCAGTGAGCCATTATTGTGCCACTGCACTCCAGCCTTGCCAACAGAGCGAAACTCTGTCTCTGAAAACAAAACAAGAGAAAGAATAAGCTGTCCTTAAGAGGATAAAAAAGAAAAAAAAAAGATTACAGTATGATCCCAGTTAAACTACATTCACGCACAAGCACATATGCAAAAATATTAACTGTAGAATCAAAGTGGTAGGATTATGGTAAATTTTAATTCACCTTTTTTCCTAATATTTCTGTATTTTCTAAATTTTCTACAAGAAATATGCATTATTTCATAACCAGAAAAAAAGAGTGAATGTTACTTTAAAATAATTACCTGACATTTCAATATGTACTAGAGGGTTCTTCCATTCAACAACAATGCACAGCCTTGTTTTGTTTTGCTTTGCTTTTCACAGCAGTATTATTTCTTTCTCAAGCTTTCTATGCTGGGTACTTTGAAAGAAGACAGGCGTTTATTATCCACTAGTTTGCTTTTTTTAAATTTTTTTTTTTTCTTTTATAGAGACGAGGTTTCACTATGTTGGCCAGACTGGTCTCGAACTCCTGATTTCATGATCCACCTGCCTTGGCCTCCCAAAGTGCTGGGATTACAGGCATGAGCCACTGCGCCCAGCCATCCACTAGTTTGTACTGCCCTTTTCCTAAACTTGGCTATCAATTATCAGGGATTTGGATAACAGAAGGGAAACAGAAACTTTGGGCTTTTCTCCAGAGGCTATATCAGTAGGATACTAAGCATACTCATTCCACACCCCTTTGTGTATAATTCTCCGGAGTCCCTCATTTTCTCAGTATTTCTGAAGAGTAAATATACATTGCACCAATAAACTGATGATTTTGTGGTGAGTCACTGTCCACAGGTGCTCTTAACAGACAAGGCTTCCCGTGCTGGTCAGCAGGAAGTATCAGTGCAACTAGAATCACATCTTCCATCCACCCCCAACCAAGCCAAGAAGAAGTACTCATTAAGTCATTCAAAAACTAAACTTTTATTAATTGCTTACCATGAGTCAGTTACCATCCCTCCACCCTCAATCTCTGAAGCTCACAGGTTGGGAACGACAGATTTAGAGCAAGTACATTCTACCTATCTTCAGCTTTCTTTCTTTTTTTTTTTTTTTTGAGACGCAGTCTTGCACTTGTTGCCCAGGCTGTAGTGCAGTGGCACAATCTCAGCTCACCGCAACCTCCACCTCCTGGGTTCAAGCGATTCTCCTGCCTCAGCTTCCTGAGTAGTTGGGATTACAGATATGTGCCACCATTCCTGGTTAATGTTGTATTTTTAATAGAGACGGGGTTTCTCCATGTTGGTCAGGCTGGTCTCGAACTCCCAACCTCAGGTGATCCACCTGCCTCCTCCTCCCAAAGTGCTGGGATTACAGGTGTGAGCCACCGCACCTGGCCCTCCCTTCAGCTTTTATATGTATCCATTAAAAAAAAAAAAAAAATCTGCCCTTTTCAATCTTCCTTAGAGGACAAATCGGTGTAATATTTTCACTGTAATATTACCAACTGCTCAGTTTGCACTGAACTTTTCTTTTGCTTTTCATGTGACACAAACCCTCGAGCATAGCAAAATATACATGTTCTCCCCCTGGTTCCAGGCCTTGTTCTCCTCCTCCCGAGTGATAACCAGTCTTATGTTTCCTTTGGAAGTGATTTATGCATTCACCAACATAGACATTCATGCCTTTTTCTCCTTTTACGTGACTGGTAGCATACTCTACACATCCGCATGTGCCTTACTGTTTTCTGTTTTGTTGTTTCATGACAGTGCCCAAAGAGCTGCATGGCATCCCGTAGTCCCATAGTATCATGATGTATGGACATTTGGCCTGGGAATGTCCATACATTTCTAGCCTTTTGCTTCTATGTAACCACATTGCAGTGAATATTTGCTTCCATGTAACCATACCGCAGTGAATATCCTGCACAGGGTCAAGCATATAAATTCCTCAAATACTCAGCTGTTCAGGGGAAGTTGAGGCATATACTTTGAACAGTGTTTCCTCATGGTGTTAATGGTTTGCACTGCTCCATTCAGGACCAAAAGCATGAAACCTGGCTCAGTTTATAGAGACAGACGGAAGATATCTGCCTTATTACCACTTTGATCTTTAACCAAAAACCATTCCAATGCCTTTAAACAATTATTAGTCGTGTGGTCTACTTAGTGAAGAGGACATTTGCTAAATCCTTTATAATCCTTGACTACAAGTTCTTGAGATATGAGTTGGCAGATTAGGTCTGAGAACCACGCAGGAAGAATAAAAAAGCAGCATTTTGCAAACAGAACTCAAACCTAGGACATTTATAAAGCTGGCCCACATTACTTTTTTAAATTTAAAAAAGTACAGAAGGAATAAGTGAAAAATAAATCTCCCTCTCACCCAGGGTCAGCTCCACGCATATAGAAAATTTTATTGTTGAACCTGTGTTTTGTAAATGAAGTCTCTCAGGACAGTGGAGCATGTAGGGAGCAGAGGAGACACATAAGTGTCTGCTGTTCCGTTCGCTCTGTTTGCGTGTACTATTCCCCACGCCTCATGTGCACAGGATTCCAGTGAACCTGTGACGCATGGAGTTTGCTGAGATTCAAAGGGAGTAGGTCAGTAGATCATGCATACAAGTGGGCATGGGGTGGGGTGTGGGGAATACCTGAGAGGACATGTTTTCTATTTGAACTAGAACTTGCTTTGGAACACAGAAAGAAGGTGTTAACTGTTTCTGCGGCTGCCATAACAAAGTACAACAATGGGATGGCCTGAAACAGCAGGACCTTCTTCTCTCACAATTCTGGATACCAGACGCTCCAAATCAGGGTGTCAGCAGAGCCACAATCCTTCTGAAAACTCTAACGAGAAACTCTTTTTTCCTCTTCCTGGTTAGTCAGTTGTTCTTCCCTGGCTTGTAGCTACAGCACTCCAAACTCTGCCTCTGTCTTCACATGACCTTCTTTTCTCTCTTTTCACATAGTCATCTCCTCCTCCTCTTCCTCCTCCTTTCTTCTTCTTCAACAGGGTCTCTCCGTATGGTCCAGGCTAGAGCTGGAGTGTAGTGGCGTGGTCTCGGCTCACCACAAATTCCACCTCCCAGGTTCAAGCAATTCTCCTGCCTCAGCCTCCCCAGGAGCTGGGATTACAGGTACACAATACCACACCGACTAATTTTTATGTTTTTAGTAGAGACAGGGTTTCATCATGTTGACCAGGCTGGTCTCGAACTTTTGACCTCAGGTGATCTGCCTTCCTAAGCCTCACAAAGTGCTGGGATTACAAGCGTGAGCCACCAGGCCCAACTATGTCTTCTTATAAGGACACCGGTCGTATTGAACTAAGGGCCCACCATACTCCAATATGGCCTCATCTTAACTAATGACACCTGCGGTAAACCTATTTCCTTAAAAGGTCACATTCTGAAGTATTGAGGGTTAAGACTTCAACATATCTTTTGTGGAGGTACTCCATTCAACTCCTAACAGAAGGGAGTAGTATTCTAGGAAACATGAATGACCAAGGAACCCTATCATATGCTTTCTTAGTGTGTTACTTCCCTGTGTTAGGCAACCATGTATTATGACATAGAAAGAAAGGGGAAAATGGGGCAACCCATAGTTCCTCCTCCTTCAGCTCTTTCTTATTGGTATTATGCCTAAGATAGAGAGTATTGATTGGATGTGCACGTATCAAGAGTGAAATAAAAATAGTTAATTTTGTGCAGTGTTTTCACCATTATGGAAAGAATGAAATGCATATGCATGTTCAAGCTACAAAATACAAATCATATAATTTCAGTGATTTTGCCTGTGAGTTAAGTGTTCTTACTATTGCATTTAAAACTGGCATGGCAGGCTGGGCTCCGTGGCGCACGCCTGTAATCCCAGCACTTTGGGAGGCCGAGGTAGGTGGATCACAAGGTCAAGAGATGGAGACCATCCTGGCCAATGTGGTGAAACCTCGTCTCTACTAAAAATACAAAAAATTAGCCGGGCGTGGTGGCAAGCACCTATAATCTCAGCTACTCGGGAGGCTGAGGCAGGAGAATTGCCTGAACTTGGGAGGCAGAGGTTGCAGTGAGCCGAGATCACATTACTGTACCCCAGAGTGAGACTCTGTCTCAAAAACAAAAACAAAAACAAAAACAAAAACAAAAACAAAAAAAACTGGCATTGCATAATATAAAGATAAATGATAAAAACTCATGCTAATACTTTAAATTTTGAACTTTACTGAAAATGACATTAAATAGTATATTTTTAAAATATCTCAATAAAAAAGTGTTTAAAAAAGAACTCTCAGCAAGTTGAGAGAGGGCTCCACAAGCTGTCCACACACTATCCCACACTGCTCTCACTCTGTCCCACCTGACTGCCATCCCAGAAGAAATTCCTTTATGTTTCTTTTCAAAGAGGTTCTCTCTCTTGCTTTAAGAGATAGAGTCTGGCTCTGTCACCCAGGCTGGAGTGCAGTGGTATGATCATAGCTCACTGCAGCCTGGAACTCCTGGGCTCAAGGGGTACTCCTGCCTCAGCCTCCTGAGCAGCTGGGACTATAGGCAAGGATCACCTCGCCCAGCCCATATTGTTTTGAACCTCAAGTCACCCATTCTTCTCTGTGAGCAATCATTGTGGCAAAGTTTTCCCCCCTGCTAGTAATATATTTTTGTTGATAAACGTGAGAAAATTTACCATTTGTGGCATGCTTATTGTATGCCAGGCACTGTGCCACATGCCCAAGCAATCACTGAGAGCAGGCTTGCCTACTTCCCAAATAATTATCCATTGCCTTTCTTCCTGTTCTCCAACACCTACATCTATTCACCTCACACAGCTCAGGCTCCCTGAAGACAAGGCCTGTTTCTTTTCCGTATTTGCATCCCCAGCAGCTAGCCCAGTGCCCGCAGTAAAGGACATGGTCAATATAGGTTTACCGAAATAATAAATAATTTGTCAGGCAAGGTGACTCACCCCTGGAATCCCTGTTTGTTGGGAGGCTGAGGTGGAAAGATCACTTGAGTCCGGGCGCTTATGATGAGCCTAGGCAACATAGTGAGACCCTGTTTCTACTTTTTTTTTTTGTTTTAACTTAGCCAGGTGGCTAAGGTGGGGAGGTCGCTTGAGCCCAGGAGATTGAGGCTGCAGTTAGCCCTGATTGCACCACTGCACTCCAGCCTGAGCAACAGAGCAAGGCTCTGTCTCAATAAACAAATAAACAAAGAAACAAGCAAACAAACAATGGACTCATGGATAGTGTAACTAACGGGGGCCTATGGGAATCACCTGGCCCAGACTTCAGACTGGTCAGGAGTTACTGTCCTCATTTTTCAAATGGGATCTAGAGTGTGTGACTCTCTATGGGCCACCTATGCTCTTTGGACCTCCTTGTTCATTCTGGTAAGATGAGAAAACTAATTTTTCCTTAAAGGACTATTGTATGACATGAAGAATCATGAAGTATAAATTGCCCTCTAATATTATTTTGTCATTCATAATAACAGAACAGGCTAGAACCTTCTGATGACATTGCTCTTTGGAGGCTGAAGCAAGCTGTGTGAACCCATGGTGAGGCCTCAGTGAGTGGCCTTCCTTCCATGGGTCTCAGTTTCTCCTTCTGTGAAAGGAGAGGGTGGGATTCGATCCCAGAGGACGGAAACCCAGGGGGATAAGAGGGTCAGGAAAGCAACATGAACAAGAAGAAGTCCTACAGCCCTCCTGGTCTAACTTCCTCCGCTCCCCAACCTTTGGAAGAAACTCCGAGGGAGAGAAACATTCCTCTTTGTGAGGAAAAGACACCCTGCGTTTGACCGTCAATATCCATGCCAGCCACAGTGCCAGGAAGCAGTGCGGAGCAGTGAGGACTGCAGTCGGCCAGTGGGCCAGTGGGCACGTGCTGCGTCCAGGGTGGGGAGCCCCTTCTGCACCCCCTCAGATTGTTATAGCTTGGGAATTGGTGCCCACCGTTGCCAGATTGTTTGGCTTCAAAAGAAAGAGGAAATTGAGATATCTCCTGATTTTAAAATACTGGCTTTTCTTTTAACACCATGTGGGCCACACACCGCCCTGGCTTGGGAACCCTGGAGTAGGTGTGTGAGAGGAGCCCTCCAGCCTGATGCGGATTCTGCAGGGAGCAATGGGATAAGAGCTCCCCAGACTCCAGGAGGAGGAAATAAAAGGCACCATTAACTTCAAAGCCCCTGAGCCTGCCAGCCCCCCTCCTCCAACAGACAATAAACAGGAAGGTGACTGAGACTGGACAGTGAAAGCTGACCAGACAAGCCTGCCGGGGGGACCCTCACTCCCAGCATCAGGGCGCTGCTTTCCTGGGGCCACCTGGATGTCACAAAGCCACCTTCTCTGAGGAGCTGCCATAGCTTCCAGGGTGCAAAGACCCGAAGTCAAAGAACCAAGGATTATGGTGCCAGCCACTCAGCTGAGAGGACTCAGGCTGGGGGTGAGAAGGCTGTGGGAAATCTATGAAAAAATTTCTTGATTACGCAAATGTCATTCTCCTTGTACCACTATTAAAGCATGCTTAAACTATTATTAAGATCCTGGCCGGGTGAGGTGGCTCGTGCCTATAATCCCAGCACTTTGGGAGGCTGAGGTGGGTGGATCACCTGAGGTCAGGAGTTCAACACCAGCCTTGCCAACATGGCGAAACCCTGTCTCTACTAAAAAAATACAAAAATAATCAGTTGGGTGTGGAGCCGAGATGGTGCCACTGCACTCCAGCCCGGGTGACAGAGTGAGACTCACTCTCAAAAAATATACATATTATTAAGATCCTGAACAACACCTCCCCCCACCCCGCCCCCTACCAGCAGGTAACCTCTGTGATATCCATGGAATGGTCTTTGGCAGGGCACATAGGCAATGGGGGACCAGGTCAGCGTCTACTATAATAATCCAGCTGAGAGATGGGGGTGCCTTGGGTAGGGGGAAGAGGTGGAGGAAGTGAGAAGAGGCCAGATCCTGAGCATAATTAGAAATAAGAGCCCATAGGATCTGCTGATGGTGTAAGAGAAAGAAAACAGGATGACCCCAGGTGTTAGCTCTGTGCACCTAAAGAGTGAAGTTCCCATTTACTGAGACGTGGAACTTAATCACATCTCCCAGGACATTGTTGATGTGTTACTCACTTCCCTCTTTTCCCAACCCAGCCTGCCTCCACCTGCTCAGTGGTTACAGCTAAGAGTATAAGACTGCCCCAGATTTCAATGTTGGCCTTGATTTTTTCTAGTTGATAATCTCAAGCAAGTTAGTTAACCCCAGATTCCTTCTTTCCTATATGGGGATAATAATAGTACTGCCTTTATGGGTTATATGGAGGTCAAATGGTACGATGCCTGGTACATAAAGGGTGTTGAATAACTGTGAGCCAAAATTACTGTGTCATCATTAAGTTGTTATTGTATGCATACATAGTTTTCTAGCCTGCTACTTCTAAACCCAGAATGATCTCATGAGCATTTTTCATGAGATACCTTTAAAAATGTCACTCAAGGCCAAGTGCAGTGGCTCACGCCTATAATCACAGCACTTTGGGAGTCCTAGGTGGGCGGATCACAAGGTCAGGAGTTCAAGACCAGCCTGGCCAATATGGTGAAACCCCATCTCTACTAAAAAAATACAAAAACTAGCCAGATATGGTGGTGGGCGCCTATAGTCCCAGCTA
>NW_016107606.1:3965459-3966734 GCF_001604975.1 Cebus imitator
CAGGCAGATCACCTGAGGTCAGGAATTCTAGACCAGTCTGGCCAACATGGTGAAACCCCATCTCTACTAAAAATGCAAAAATTAGCAAGGCATGGTGGGCGGTGGGAGCCTGTAATCATAGCTACTCAGGAGGCTGAGGCAGGTGAATTGCTCGAACCCAGGAGGCTGAAGTTGCATTGAGCCGAGATCATGCCGTTGCACTCCAGCCTGGCAACAAGAGCGAAATTTGGTCTCAAAAAAAAAAAAAAACTATCTATCTATCTATCTATCTATCAATCATAAATATATATTTAGAATCAGTGTTTCCTCAAATTGATTATGAAAGTGAATATATGATTTTAGTTCACATTTCTTTGCTCTTCAGCAAGACTGTCATTTTTTTGAATGTGAAACTCTGTCATATGCATTTCTTCTACAAACTGTCCTTTTTCAATCTTTCTGTTGGTGTCTTAGAGTTTTGCTAAAGGAAGAATTAGTTATGCATTAAAACTAACAAGACTTGGTCTGTTGATTTGTTATACACATTTTTCCTGCTGTCTTTAAATTCTCTGTTGGGGTTTTGTGACCTACACTATAGAACACGAGCAGCCAAACCTTTTCCCCTTTGTGAGAGTATATGTTTCCAAGGCGCTTGGTGTGTGTGCTCATGGGAACCAGGTTCCAGGCTTGCCTCTGCCCTAGCTTGCTCTATGGCTGTGGGCAAGCGACATCTCTCAGATCACAGCTTCCCCATCTGTAAACGGGGGCAGAGGTGGTTAGACCTCTGAGCTTCCTCCTAGCTCTGACATTCTATGATTTTAGTTCTTGAGCTAGAAATTGGGCATGTTGGCTATGGGTTGAGAGCTCGTTTCAAGAAACAGTTACTACTTAGCACAGCAGTCTGTTAACTGGTCCCCCCATTTTTGATTGCTGCATGTCCCCGTTGTTAACGGGCATTGCTAACGCCAGCTTCCCTACAAGTGCCGTTTGGAACAGTCCATAAACCAGACTCCAGCCCCCCAGCAGTCACCGGTCTCCCTGCCCGCGTGTCCAAACTTATCGCCTGCTGCTCCCTGTCAAAATGAATATTTGTGGTTCCTCAGATATTTTTGCTCATACTATTGATTTTGCTGGGAATGTTCCCACACCTTAAATTTTATGTGGGTAAACTTTAACTTTTAAATCCCAGCTAAGCACCATCTCCTGAATTAAGCCATTAGTGATTATTGCCTGTTCCAGGGGAATGTGTCACTCTTTTGAACTACAGTATTTTTCTTTTTTTTTTTTTTTTTTTTT
>NW_016107606.1:3966899-4006638 GCF_001604975.1 Cebus imitator
TAGTAGAGACGGGGTTTCACCATGTTGACCAGGATGGTCTTGATCTCTTGACCTCGTGATCCACCCGCCTCGGCCTCCCACAGTGCTGGGATTACAGGCTTGAGCCACCGCGCCCGGCCTGAACTACAGTATTTTTCACATGCCATGGGTATGATGGTGGTTGATATTTATATCCTATTTACTGAACAAAAGTATACACATATTTGAGGTGATGTGGCAAGCAAACTGGGAGCCCATACTGTATTTTCAGAATTGGGAAATTTTCTTTACATAAAATTCCTGATTTTCATCTCTCGAAAGGTCAGAAGCTCTCGCTTACATCCTCGAAGACGGGTCAGAGAGCCACAGCCTGCGGGCCAGATCCGACCTGGCCTCTTCTTGGAACACAGCCCCACCCACTTGTTTATATATTCGCAGTGGATGCTTTGCTTCTACTGCGGCAGAGGTGAGCAGTTGCCACAGAGACTCTATGGCCTAGAAAGCCTGTTTACTATCCAGCCCTTTACAAAAAAGTCTTCCCGACTCCTGCTACCAGGCACCAACTGTGGAGCACGCATGTGCCCCAGGACCTCTTCCTGCTGCGTATCAGACCAGGCCAGTTGCAAGTATTTCTCCTGTCTTCCAAGGCCTTTGAAACATTGGGGTTTTTCATTCTTTTTGGTACTCTTGTTCATACTCTAACACAATAAGAAAGCCACTATGCCAGGCGGGGTGTGGTGGCTCGTGTCTGTAATCCCAACACTTTGGGAGGCTGAGACAGGCAGATCACCTGTGGTCAGGAGTTTGAGACCAGCCTGACCAACATGGTGAAACCCCGTCTCTACTAAAAATACAAAAATTAGCCGGGCGTGGTGGCACACATCTGTAATCTCAGCTACTCAGGAGGCTGAGGCAGGAGAATAGCTTGAACCCAGGAGGCAAAGGTTGCAGTGAGCCGAGATTGCACCACTGCATTCCAGCCTGGGTGACAGGGCAAGACTCTGTCTCAAAAAGGGAAAAAAAAAAAAGCCATTTTGCCATATAGGCAAGGCGATGTCTAAAATAAATATCCCAAACCATTACACTGCCAATGTAAATTAAATGATCAACTCTAATAATAGTCCTCAGTAACTATAGCTACTGATGAAGTAGGTTTTTAGAGTTAAAAGCTTGAAGTCTGTGTGCAGGTGTGCTCTTTGTGAAATTCCACAATGGCATTCCGTGGCCAGGCCAGAAAGTGCAGAAGATCATGGTGCAGCCCATCAACCTCATCTTCAAGTACTTACAAAATTGATCCCAGATCCAGGTGTGGCTCTACAAGCGTGTGAACACATGAATACAAGGCTGTATCATTAGTTTTGATGAGTATATGAACCTTGTGTTAGATGATGCAGAAGAGATTCACTCTAAAACAAAGTCAAGAAAACAATGGGTCGGATCATGCTAAAAGGAGATAATAGTACTTGGCTACAGTGTGTCTCCAACTAGAAATGATCAGTGAAGTGAGAAATTATTGAGAAGGATACAGTGGTTTTTAGATGTCCTTTGTCCAATATGAACATTTATTCATATTGTTCTGATTACCCTTATGTTATTACAAGATGGCAATAAATGCTATGGGATTGTTTGTATTTTTTTGTTTGTTTTTTTTTAAAAGCTTGAAGTCTAAAGTCAGATTGCCTGGACTCATATTCCAGCTGTGCCACCTATGTGAGCTGGGTGAGTCTGTTTCCTCGTCTGAAAATGAGGATAACAGCAGTGCCTACATTTGCATTGATGAAGGAGTCCATTCAACCAATATTCAGTGATAGCTACTTTGTGTAAGGCACTGTGCTAGGCTCTTGGGATATATCAGCAGAAACGGCCACATTTCCACTTAGGAAGAGCTTACACTCTGTGGGGGAAATGGAGCAGGCAGCAGACACCACTGGTGCCTGTTCCAGCCACTTGGGCCACCACTGAGTTCAGCCACAGCTGTGGGGGAAAGTTCTGACTCTTCTCTGGCTGCCAGAGCCTTCACCAATGCTGTGACATAGCTGGAACCAGTTTGGCTTTCAGGCAAGCACAACCTGGAAGGGAGAAATTGCTGCCCAGAGGCAGCCCTCAACAGTGAGGGCCGGGAGTGAACGAGAGAGGCTGAGGCCCCCGTCCTTCAGAAGAACAACTCTGGGAGGCACTCTGTATGACCCGCCTCACAGGTCCTGGTGGGATACTCTCCAGAGTAAGGAGAGAGGCTGGCAACACCCTCACGTTGACTTTGCACCTTTCCTGTCTCACCTTCCCTGCCTTCTGGCAACATTCTCCAAATAAACTATCTGTATCCAAACCTTTGTTTCAGTCTCTCCTTCAGAAGAAATCCAAAGTAGAGCAAATTGTAAACAAACAAAAACAAGAAGATATAAAAGAGTAGTAAGTGCCATGCAGAAAATGAAAATAGGTGTGAACAAAGTGAGTGATCGGAGACCCCCGACACTGGGGCCGTGGAAGGCCTCCAATGAGACCTCAGTGACAGGAGGAATCCAGCCACGTACCGGCTAGAGGATGAGTACTCTGCAGAGGGAACAGCTGGTGCCAAGGCTCACAGCAGGAGTGTGCATGGCATGTTGAAGAAGAGAAAGGACAGTGAACCTGGAATTTAGTGGGTGAGGAAATGAGGTGAGGAGGAAGGCCAGGTTGTGAGGGACCTTGCTGTAACCTGGGTATACTGATTTGGGACTTTATGCTAAATGCCATGGATGAGAAGTCATGGGAAGATTTTAAGCATAGGAGGAATAGGGATTGATCTTCAGTTTCAAACCAGTTTCAAATCGCTCTGGCCGCAGTGAGACAGTGGGTTAGAGTAGACATGGAGTAGGAACAGGAGACTCGTTAAGGAGGCTACTGTAGGACTCCTGGCAAGTGATGACGGTGGCTTGGGTTGGTGTTGGAATAATGAGGATGAAGAGAAATAGATGATTTGGGAGATGTTTTGTAAAGAATAATGGTGGCTGGGCATGGTGGCTCAAGCCTATAATTCCAGCACTTTGGGAGGTCAAGGCAGGAAGATAATTTGAGCTCAGGTGTTCAAGACCAGCCTGGGCAACATAGCAAGATCCTATCTCCTAAAAAAAAGAAAAGAAAAAAAAAAGAGTAATGGCAAACATGCTAGACCCTACTATATGCCATGCATTCTTCTAGCAAGGAGATAAAGTAAATCACTTCAAGCTCACAAAATCCCTCAGTGGTGGTACTATTATAAACCCATTCTACAGATGGGGAAACTGAGGCACAGAACAATTGAGTAACTTATCTAAGGTTGCCCAGAGCAGAAATTTGAACCAAGACCATCTGGTTCAACAGTCTGTACTCTAACCACTGCAGACTCCCCTGCCCCACTAAAACCCACCCCTTGTCTGAGGGATCTGACACGGAGGTAAGGGGAAGAGGAAGCTAGGAGCCAAGCTGCAGCCCTGGAGGCCCAGGTGTTAAATACAATTTATGAGACAAAAAAAAATAACCACTTTTTTGGACTGAGCCCCTATTCTACACCCCAGCAGAACAGATCAAACCGGAATGGAGTCCCTCATGCTAGGTGCCGTGTATCAAACTAAACTTGGCAACGGGGGAGTTTCTTGAAAAACAAGAGATTCACAGCTACCAGCCCAAAGGGGCTCATCAACCTGAGCCAGCATGATAAGGAAGTCTTCTCTGCTTTAACAATCTAAGGAAAGTAACTTGGAAATGACCTCTCTGCTTCTCGATCCTCACTTCCGCTTTCTTCAGCCTTTTTCTGCCTGTAAAGCCCACCACCTCCGCTCAGCTTATTGAAGCACCCTTCTAGTTTGCAGAGGGGATCTGCCCAATTCATGAATTGCTAGTAAAAGCCAATTAAATCTTTGAAACTCAATTTGTTGACATTTTGTTCTTTGAGACAGGTGTTGTTGTTAGGACACCCCTTCCCTGTCCACATCGACACTGTGGTTGTTATGGAGAGAGACCACCACCCTCTCTGTGCTGCTGGCGAGACCCCCACCCACCTCTGCCTCTTTCCAACACAGCTTCAGCACCATGATCTGTCTTGAGACCACCGTGAGGCACCTGAGCCCTCTTCCTGTCTGTTACTATAGAAGCTCAGGTCTCCCAGGTCTCCCCTTGCTCCTCCGGACTTGAATCCTCATGTCCCCCTTGCCGTTGTCCCCAGTACTGACCCTGTCTCCCGAAACCTGCCACTCTGTGTTCTGGACTCCTGTGCAAATCTCTAAGGGTCCCCGTGATTGTCTTACTCTGATTCCCAGGCCGCACATTCATATCACTTAGAGGGCTTAAAAACATCCTGAAGTCCAGGCTCCTCACCAGACCAATTAAATAAGATTTCAGACTGTGGCATCCAGGTATTGGCATGTTCTCAAAATTCCCTGGGTGTTTCTAATTTGTGGCTGGGTCGAGGACCACAGATGGAACAGTCCCTGGCTCTCACTCAGAGCTCAGCCGCCTCAAGTGGCTGTGTTCACTCTCTGCTGCCTCCGAGCCCTGGGCCTGAAGGTGCGGTGGGCTCCTCTCTCCTCTCTGCTCCCCCTTGCCATGGCCACTCTCTTCTCTATCGTTGTTCCTGTAAAACCTTCAGGCTTTGAACCTCATGTCATCAAAGTGCACCTCCTGGCCACCAGGTCACCCCTGATTGCTTGAGGGTAGCTCCTGGCTCACTGCCACTCTCTCTAACACTGCTCTTGTCCTGCTCTGTCCCCAGGCTGGCGTGCAGTGGCACGGTCCTGGCTCACTGCAACAGCTGCCTCCCAGATTCAAGCAATTCTCCTGCCTCAACCTCCTCAGTAGCTGAGATTACAGGTGTGAGCCACCACACCTGGCTACTTTTTGTATTTTTAGCAGAGATGGGGTTTCACCGTGTTGGCCAGGCTGGTCTTGAAGCCCTGATCTAAAGTGATCCACCTGCCTTGACCTCTCAAAGTGCTGGGATTATAGGCATGAGCCACTGAACCCGGCCCATCGCTCCTGTCTTAATTCTCAGTGTTTTCAATATCCAAACAGATAGATAAACCTTCTGAAACTCTGATCTCCTGTCCTCTAATCGCCTGTCTTCCACCCACCTCTGCTGTTCCTTGTGATGGCCTCAGTCCTTCATTAGCTCCTGGACCACTTACCACTTACACCTCCCATCTTTCCAGCTCACCCTCCCCAGGACCCAGACTCCAATTATCCTTGAAGCTCTGAATCTTGTCACCTCTCTGCTGTCTCACCTCCTCTCTTCTCACCTTGTCCAGGTTCAATTCCAAAGTCAGTAAGTGGAATCGATCGTTTATATCTCCCCCTTAACCCTCTTGACTTTCTCATAACTTGTAGCACCCACTCGGCCAACCTTCAGCCCAGGTTCAATCCAGCTGCCTGTTCTGCACCAGGTCCTGTGCCTTGAGCATGGGACAGAAACACAGCCATGCTGACGGCCTTCCAGTGAATTCACCATCATTAAGCACAAATGGGTTTTCCATTTGGCCGAGCAAGCCTATTATATTTCTCTTGTCTGGTGGTTCTCAAAGATGGTCCCTCAACCAGCAGCATCAGCATCATCTGGGAACTTGTTAGAAATGCAAATTCTCAGACCCCATGTCAGACTTACTCAGTCAAATACTCTAGGGGTGAGCCCAGCCCTCTGCGTTAACTAGGCCTCCAGGGGAGTCTGAGGCATGGACCGAAGTTTAAACCATTGCTAGAGTCTGTTCCTCCTCCCTCTCTCCAAGATGAATATTTCATGCCATCTCCTTTCCCTGCTGACATCTAATACTTCCTCACCCCTCCTCACAATCAGCTCGCTTCCTTAAATACTAAGAAAACAGGAGACATCCGAGGAACTCCCACAAGCTCCCACACCACACCTCTGCCTCCTCTTACTGCACCTGTGCCTATACATGCTGCCTGCTCTCTTTTATTGAGGGCCCACCAACCACCTTGTCTTAAAACCGGGCCCCATGACTTCTCTGGTCTAAGCTGCCACCAGCTAGCCACTGGATAGTGGCAAAAACTCCCAAACCAGTCTCCTTACATCTGTCCTTGCCCCCGACTTTGCCCAGCCAGAACAATTCCATCAAAATGCAATTCACATCCTTCCATTGCCCAAAACTCCTCTATGATTCTTCATCTCACTGAGAGTAAAGGCCTATCCCTACATGGCCCTATGTGATCTACCTACACTTTTGTTCCCGTCTGACCTTCTCTTCTCCCACGGTCCCCGCCCTGTCCACCTGCTCCCACCACACTGGCCTCTTGCTCATCCTCAGACATTCTGGGCATGGTCCCACCTCAGGGCCTCTGCACTTGCCATTCCTCCCAGCCCCCCATATCTGTACAGCCAGCTCTCCAGTATCCTTCAAGTTTACTCCATATCATCTTAGCAGGGGGGTTTTTCCCTGTCACCTATTATAGTTTCAACTACTGACACTTCTATCTGTTTTCTCTGCTTCCTTTTTTTCTCCTAGTCCTTAGCACTAATAGACTACATGTTTGGCTTTTAAAATCTTGTTTACTCTCGTATTCTGAATAGAACATGAAGTCCAGGACAGCAGGAATACCTTACTGTTTTCTTCTCCATCTCAGTGGCCGGCTGAGTACCAGGCATAGAAGTGGATCGGTGAATTAAGACCATCAACCTCATCAGTGATTCTCTTCCTCAGCTGTGTGTGGTGGCTCACTGCTATAATCCCAGCATGCTGGGAGGCCAAAGCGGGGGCACTGCTTGAGCTCAGGAGTTCGAGACTGGCCTGGCCAACATAGGAATACCCTGTCTCTACAAAATTTTTTAAAAAAATTAGCCAGGCATACCAGTGTGTACCTGTCGTCCCAGTTACTCAGAAGGCTGAGGTAGGAGGATTGCTTGAGCCTAGGAGGTCAAGGCTGCAGTCAGCCACGATCGTGCCATTGCACTCCAGCCTGGAAAACAGAGTGAGACACTGTCTCAAAAAAAAAAAAAAAAAAAAAAAAAAAAAAAATCCCTTCCTATTCTCTGTCTAAAACTTGGCTCTCTTCTGAGAGCAAGCTTCCACTGTAGCCCCCTTAGGTGGAGTTGTTTTCTGTCCCTCTCCCCTTGTGCCAAGGGGCCTGAGCGGAAGATGGTGACCCCTGCTCCCCATCACCACAGCCAAGCCACTCTCCTTCCCTTCTCTACCCCCACCCAGCTTAGAAATTCACATAATCAGACTAAGCCATCTTGCCCCTGTCTCCTGTGGACCCCCCCAGGTATTCCCCTCACTCCTGAAAGATTTGCTGCTGCAATTCCAACATTGCCTCATCAGAATTCTTGGTGATTTTGCTATCTTGGTAGATGATTCATCCAACACCCAGGGATTTTTGGCTCCTTGAAGTTCTCTCCAACAATCTTGTCCTCTACCCTAACTCAGCCGCTTACTCTGTGGCCAACACCCAGACTCTTCTGCTCCTAATAACTGCAAACGGTCCATTTCAGGAATCGCATGCTATGAGCACCAACCCCGTCCTGCCAGCCCACCCTTTAGGCATTCCACCTTTAGCAACCACCCTGCTCCAATTGTTCTCCGTCCATTGGTCCCTCCACCTTTTCACTGCCCTGCCCATGCTTGCTGCTTTACACAGTGCAGATTCCATGGTTCATCATTAAATCCTTTGGTTGCACGCGTGATCCACTAGGCTGCCTACTCTCAATTCACCTGGCAAAACCCCAGCCCTTATCAAAGACAGCACTCCACCTGCTCAGCACCTGCACAACCAGACAGCACAATAAAATGATACAAATCCATGCTGATGGCCTCGCTTTAAATCAATCATAGTAGCTATTCTCACAGTGCTCTCCATGGGTAAGGTACTATTATAGGTGCTTGACATATAGTAAGTCATTTAATCCTCACGACAAACTTATGAGATACTACTATTATCATCCCCATTTCAAGATGAGAAAACTGAGGCACAGAAAGGTTAAGAGACTTGCCCAAGATCACAGAGGTGGGTGGAGGAATTAGAACAGAACCAGCAATTCAGCCCCAGAACTGATACTCAGGCCCACTGCACTGGCCTCTCGGGATTCATGAACTTCACACACCCTCAGTGTTGTCCAGCATTTCTCGCATATTTCCTTTAGCCAGCCTTCTTACATGACACCCAGCCTCAGATCCACCTGGAGGGTTTGTTAAGCACAGATGGCTGGACCTCACTGCCTGGGCTTCCGAATCCATGACAAGAAGGGGTGGGCTGATGATCAACTTTTCCAACAACTGCCCAGGCGATGCCGCTGTACCATTCAGTGGCATTAATTACATTCACACTGCTGTGCAACCATCGCCTCTGCTTCCGAATATTTTATATATAGACCATACATTTTAGCCAGGCACGGGTGGCTCACGCCTGTAATCCCAGCACTTTGGGAGGTTAAGGGGGGCGGATCACTTGAGGTCAGAAGTTTGAGACCAGCCTGGCCAACATGGTGAAACCCCATCTCTACTAAAAATACAAAAATTAGCTGGGCGTGGTGGCACCTGCCTGTAATCCCCGCTACTTGGGAGGCTGAGGCAGAAGAATCACTTGAACCCAGCAGGTGGAGGGTGCAGTGAGCCGAGATTGTGCCGCTGTACTCCAGCCTGGGCAACAGAGCAAGACTCCATCTAAAAAAAAAATATACATTTTAATATGCCTGTGTATATATAATATAGACTATATAATTTATATATCTATTTATATATCTACATTTCATATGCCTAGATATATAGAATTTATATATTTTTACATATAGAAAATCCCAAAGAATCCACAAGAAAGTTACTAGAGTGTAGCTTCCTATTGTCTCTTGACCCTTCCCTGGGCATGTTCTGCCTCAATTCCTTCACCCAAAATGCTCTTTCAAACTCTCCTCGGATCACCACCTTGCTAAACCAAAGGTCCACACTCAGTCTGCATCATCTGATACGGTTGATCATTCCTGCCTCTTTTTTTTTTTTTGAATGCGGTCCCTGTTGCCCAGGCTCGAGTGCAGTGGCATGATCATAGCTCACTGCAGCCTTTGAACTCCTGGGCTCAAGGGATCCTCCTGCCTTAGCCTCTCAGGTAGCTGGGAATATAAGCAAATGACAACATGCCTATCTCTCTCTCTCTCTCTTTTTCTTCTTTTTGAAGTCTTTTTGTAGAAATGAGGTTTTGCTTTGTTGTCCAAGCCAGTCTCAAATTCCTGGCTTCAAGTGATCCTCTCGCTTCAGCCTCCCAAAGTGCTGGAATTACAGGCACGAGCCACTACATCCAGCCCCTTCCTCTTTTTAACAGTATCTTTGGCTTCAAGCATCACAGTCTCTAGATTCTCTTCCAGCTCTGCAGCAACCACTTATTTCTCAGTTTCCCTTACCAGTTCCTCCTCATTGTCCGCACTCCAAATACCAGAGTGCCCCAGGACTCTTGTCTTCAGGCTCTCCTCTTCTTTATTTGAATTCTTTCCCTTCGTGGTCTCTCCACAACCATGGTTTAAAAGCTGAGAACTTCTAAATTCATATTGTCAGTCCAGACCTCTTCTCTGAACTCCAGACTCACACACTCAACTACCCATTTGCCATCTCAACTTAGATGTTGATGATGGTCCTCAAAAGAATATGTCTACCTCAAATATCTGGAACCTGTGTATGTGGCCTTGTTCAGAAAAAGGGTCTTTGCAGATGTAATTAAAGATCTTGAGATGAGCAGGTCTCTAAGGGCGGCCCTAAATTGAATAGAAGTGTTCTTTTTTTTTTTTTTTTTTTTTTTTCCTGAGCCAGAAGCGTTATTTTATAAGACACACAGAGAGGAGAACCAATCAGAAGAGGAGAAGGCCGTGTGAACAAGGAGGCGGATTGCAGCAATGGAGCCACAAGTTAAGGAACTCTGAGAGCCATCAGAAGCTGGAAGACAGGCAAGGAACAGAGTCCACCCAAGACCTTTCAGAGTAAGCACGCCCCTGCTGCTGACATGTAGATATCAGGCTCTGGTTCCAGAACTGTGACAGAATCCATTTCTGTTGTTTTTAAGCCACAAAGTTTGTGGTAATTTGTATGGCAGCTGTAGGAAACTTACACAGATGTTTCATAGACATCCCTGACACGACATTTCTCAAAACAAACTCTATTTACTCACCTCCTTCTCCCATCTACAGAGCTACAGAGCCTACTCCTCCCGGGAGCAATCTTTCCCATTGCGGTGAAGGGCAATTCCAGCCTTCAAGTTGCTCAGGCCAAAACCTTTATGTCAGTGTTGACCCTTCACTTTCCATCACAGCCCACATCCAAATCATCAGTGAACGCTGCTGGCTCTATCTCCAAAGATGGCCAAAATTACATCATTTCTTACCTCTTTCCTGCAACCACTTGGGGCCAAGCTCCCATCATCCCTTGCTGTTTTTTTTTTCTTTCCCTTCCTTACTTCCTTCACTCCCTTCGTTCCTCCCTTCCTTCCTCCCTCCCTCCCTTTTTTCCTTCCCTCCCTCCCTCCCTCCTTCCCTCCCTTTGTTCCTTCTTTTTTTGAGACAGGGTCTAGCTCTGTTGCTCAGGCTAGAGAGCAGGGGCATGATCATGGATCACTGCAGCCTCTGCCTCCTGGGCTCAAGCGATCCTCCCACCTCAGCCTTCTGAGTAGCTGGGATTACAGGCTACTCAGCCTACCACCATGCTAATTTTTAATTTTTTTTTTTCTTTTTTTTTGGTGGGGGGGACAGAGTTTTGCTCTTGTTACCCAGGCTGGAGTGCAATGGCGCCATCTCGGCTCACCACAACCTCCGCCTCCTGGGTTCAGGCAATCCTCCTGCCTCAGCCTCCTAAGTAGCTGGGATTACAGGCACGCGCCACCATGCCCAGCTAATTTTTTGTATTTTTAGTAGAGACAGGGTTTCACCGTGTTGACCAGGATGGTCTCGATCTCTTGACCTCGTGATCCACCCGCCTCGGCCTCCCAAAGTGCTGGGATTACAGGCTTGAGCCACCGCGCCCGGCTTAATTTTTTTTTTTTTCATCATGTTGCCCAGACTGGCCTTGAGCTTCTGGGTTCAAAAGATCCTTTCGCCTCACCTTGCCTCCCAAAGTGCTGGGATTACAGGCTTGAGCCACCGCGCCCGGCTTAATTTTTTTTTTTTTCATCATGTTGCCCAGACTGGCCTTGAGCTTCTGGGTTCAAAAGATCCTTTCGCCTCACCTTGCCTCCCAAAGTGCTGGGATTATGGGTGTGAGCCACCGCACCTGGCTGCTGGGATTGTTAAACTAATCTCCTGTCTCCCTCCTTTGTCCTTGCCCCTCACAGTCTATTCTCAAATAGTAGCTGGAGCAATGCCGTTATAATTTAAATCAGACTTTATCACGCATCTGCTCAAGACCCCTCAATTATTTCACATCTCACTCAGCATAAAAGCCAAGCGCTTACCATGTCCTGCAGGGCCCCATGTAATCTGGGTGCCTGCAACCTTTCTGAGGTCATCACCCACCACTGTCTTCCTCTGTGACTCTGCTCTTGAGCAAATCATGTTGGCTCCCACCTCAGGGACATTTCATTGAGAAGGTTGGGGATTGGGAGGGAGCTAGTAGAGTTACCAGGGTACATTTTATGCCATTTGAGATTTGTGGGCATGATTTGAAAGTCGGACCAATCAGCACAGTTGTGTGTTCTTGCTAGCATTTAGTCAGAAATGACTGAATTGTGAACAGATGTGAAGCTGAAAGAACCAATCCTTCAAGATAGATCTTAAGTGGCTAACTGAGCCTAAATTTAAAATAGAGCCAAATGGCCATTTGCTGACTACAGGTCACACACATACTCTCAGTTCCCCAAACGCCCTTCACCTCTTTTTAACTTTGGGACTTTCAGAACTCACCGCAACCAACCAAAGCTCACCTACCTCAGCCAATCAGGGCTCAGCTGTATCAACCAGGCAGAACTAACCAAGTTTGAATCCTTCATTTGCATAAACAGATCTGATTGGGAACCTATGTAGGAACTTTTTCTATAAAAGCCAAACCCCGCTGGGCACAGTGACTCACTCCTGTAGTCCCAGCACATTGGGAGGCCAAGGCAGGTGGGTCACTTGAACCCAGAAGTTGGAGGCCACCCTGGGTACCATGTGAAACCCCATCTCTACAAAAAATACAAAAAAAGCTAGCTGAGTGTGGTAGTGTGGACCTGTAGTCTCAGCTATTTGGGAGGTTGAGGTGGGAGAATCTTGAGCCTAGGGGAGGCTGCAGTGAGCTGAGATCCGGCCACTGCACTCCAACCTGGGTGACAGAGCGAGACCCTGCCCACCCCCCCCCCAAAAAAAAACAAAAAAGCCAAACCCTCTCTTTGTTTTTGGAACATATCTCCATTTTACACTAAAGGTGGTGTCTCCTTGGTCTGTAAACTGGTCACTGAAATAAAGCCTCTTTCCTCCAAGTTCCTTTTTAGAAAAGTTTTATTCACAGAATGAAGAGACAGGAGGATTGGATTTGGCTGGATTAAGGTTTTGCTAGGAAAGAATGACGAGAGAAAAGGGCAAGGACATAAGGGTACTTGTATAAGGGAATGATTATAGTCTTGGCCCATGAAATCTCAGATAGGTAAGGACTTAAGTTAGGTAATGCATATAAAGCACTTACCATAGGGCCTGGCACATTGTAAAAGCTCACTAACTGCATTCATCCTAAGTATACTAAAACTGCTCTTTTTTTTTTTTTTTTTGGGAGACAAAGTCTCACTCTGTCACCCATGCTGGAGTGCATTGGTGTGATTTCAGCTCACTGCAACCTCCACCTCCAGGTTCAAGTGATTCTCCTGCCTCTGCCTCCCGTGTAGCTAGGATTACAGGTATGTGCCACCATGCCCAGCTATTTTTTGTATTTTTAGTAGAGATGGGGTTTCACCATGTTGTCCAGGCTGGTCTTGAACTCCTGACCTCAGGTGATCCACCTGCCTCGGCCTCCCAAAGTGCTGGGATTACAGGTGTGAGCCCCCACACCTGGACTAAAACTACTCTTAGACCTAAAAAAGACCTGGCAAAATTAACCACAGTGCCATAATCTAGCCTAACACTTGTAATTAAACCTCAATCCCTATAAACAAGAGATGGCTTTGAAGATAGAGCAGTAAAATCCAAGACATGGAAAATACTTAAGAAATGTGTATATATATGTGTATATGACATGTATAAATCAAAAGTATAATTGCCAGAGTGAAAGTGATTATCACTTTTTAACTTTAAGAGTTTACAATGAGCAACATGCAAAAAAAAAAAAAAAAACAAACCCCCAAACCCCAAAATACAACCAAACATGTGCTTCAGTTTAAATACATTAAGATTTACTTACTCCTCCAAGTGTTTGTGATAGTTCAGCCTGATAATATTGTGGTTTTCTTTTAGCTGTATGCTTCATTTTACAAATCTTCACTGACTTGCTTTCAGTCATCCATTAGCGCTGACAGAGAGAGTGTTTTTTCATCTGTTACTCATATCTGCCAAGTTGCAAGCTGTGGTTGGCTAATTGGAAACATACAACCAAACGGATCAACTTTATCAGTGCATTCCAGGTACCCAAGGCCATGGCCCATTTTCCTCAAGCTTCAATATTATTCAAAGATTTGGCTAAGAAAAACATTTTATTTTTATGTTCTTACAAATAGAGATGTTAATAAGGAGAATGTCAAAATCACATGTATTCGAAAGATTAAAACACATCAGCAAAATTCACGAGCTGAGCCATGGATCAAGAAATCAACAGATGGGAGTTATGGTAGGAGGCGCCATCTGCCAATTCAAGGTCCCGCTAATTCAGGACTAACACAAACCCTCTGTGACAACACTGTGGTAGAGGGAATTATTTCTACATTTTTGGGCCGAGCACCTGGGTGGATGGAGTTGCCAGTTATTAAAATGAGGGAGGTGGGGCTGGTAGAAACAGTTTCAGGTTCAAGCCCCTGACGGTTTACTTCCAACTGCAGGAGCCTCAATTTCATTACCTATGAAATAGATGTCCATTCCACATTTCCTCAATCGTATTATTGATTTTTTTGGCATTTCTACTACCGAGAATGTGTCTTAATTAATTAATCAATCAATCTGAAGGGGTAGTGCTTGTCTTTTAACAGATAAATTTTAAAATTGAAAGCATTTCTTTTACATGGTATTGATTTAAAACATAACAAAGACGATAGGACCCTGCTCATGAGGTTGCTGTGAGGATTACATTCCTTAAAGTGTGATGTTGTTTGTGAAGCATTTAGGAGTGTCTGGACCCCCGGGCAGATGAGGGGAGGTGAGAAGGGCTGCAGCCAAGTGAGAACGTCCCAGTTCCCAGTGCTGTGTGCCGCCAAGATCTCCACCATCACCTTGCCGCAGAAAAAGGCGAGGAAAAGCATCCCCACCCTACTCCGGGGGATTATTTCTTATCTATAATTTGTTCAGGGTTATGCGTTTTTCTCTTGAGCTGTTTCCTACCCTGCTCCCCTTTTCTTGTTACTCACTATGAAACCTACATCAGGACCGTGTCAGATTCTGGCCCACACAATAGGCATCTCTGCAGGGGGATCTTGAGTTCACATGTATTTCCTGTTTACCTGTGAGTCCTTTATCGTTCAAAACACCCGGAGGACTGGGCGAGGTGGCTCATGCCCTGTAATCCCAGCTCTTTGGGAGGCTGAGGTGGGTGGATCACTTGAGGTCAGGAGTTCAAGACCAGCCTGGGCAATTTGGCAAAACCCCATCTCTACCAAAAAGACAAAAATTATCTGGGTATCGTGGCGGGCACCTGTAATCCCAGCTACTCAGGAGGCTGAGGCAGGAGAATTGCTTGAACCCGGGAGGCGGAGGTTGCGGTGAGCCAAGATCACTGCACTCCAGCGTGGGTGACAGAGCGAGACTCCATCTAAGAACAACGACAACAACAAAACTTCAGGGGCCACCATCATAAATGCCATCCATGATCTCTCTGACCAAAAACTCTAGCCAAGGTGGCCCCTTGGCTATTCCTTCAACCTACCAGGCTTGTTCTTGTTTTAGGTTCTAGCCTGAAATGCTCCCTGCTACCCTCCACCCCTACCCTCAGACATTGTCATCTCACTCTCTAAAAGGTCTGTACTCAAACGTCACCTTTGCAGTAACAGCTTCCCTGACCACCCCCACAAAGCTGTAATCCACCCTTAACCAGCACCCCACTTTTCTCCCCTACTTTATTTTCTCTCCATAGCACTTCGATCATCTAACCCCATTTTATGTTTACTTGGTTTATTGCCAGGCTCTGTATTAAAATGTAAGTTCCCCGAAGGCAGGAATATTTCTCTTTCTTGTTCACTGCTTTATCCACAGTTCCCAGAACAGAGCCTGGCATATAAAGGTCCTCAGTAAGTGCTGTTAAACAAAACGTGTAGGAGGCCATTGGTTTAGACTGAGCTTGTGTGCTAGGCCCCACGGAATAAACCAAAATGGGGTCAGGCATGCTGAAGTTCCATGTCACTCAGCCAAAACTAAGTTGTTTATCTGACCTTCCCAGAAATCAGGAGCGACAACAGCCAAATTTCTAGACAAGCTAGTTTTAGCTGGTATGATAAGGAAGTCCCCTCTTCTTTAACCTTCACAAAGAAAGTAAGTTTGAGGCAACCCATCCGCTTTTTGCCTTCTGCTTCTGCTTTCCTCAGCCCTTTTCGGTCTGCAAAACCAACCTTCTCTGTTCCGATTATAGGAACACTCATTCTGTTTTGCAGGATATGAGATATTGCCCGACTCCAGAATTGCAAATAAAAGCCAATTAAGATCTTTAAATTTGTACTTTGACAGCATTTACTTAAATAACTAGTCTTTTATGTATTTAGCATTTCCCTTCTTCAGGTTGGGATCTGGGGCCAAAAGGGATGAATGCTTTCTACAGTTTTTCATCTAGGTTTTTTGAGTGTATCAATAATTTGTTTCTTTTCATTGCTGAGTAGTTCATGGTTTGGATGTATCACAGTTTGTTCCACCAGCAAGTGCAAAGGCCTGGAGTGGGGAATGAGCTTGTCACTCCTTCAAGTGACCGGAGACCAGGTGGCTAGAGAAAGAAGTTACTTATCACACTAGGCTCTGAGCAGCAGAGCCCCAAGAAGCCAGGGAGCCATAGAGGGCAGGGGAAGAATGTTCCCTCAGGTTTTTTTCACCACTCAGCTCTCAAGCTCAGTCTCATCTGATCTCTATGGGAACTTGGCTTTGGAAGGAATCCACCCCCCTCCACCGTCCACCTTCCTCAGCTTCAGACACGCTCAAAGGAGTGGATCAGATTCTGGCCAACAGCTACCAGCGTCCAGTCCTCGCAGTGCTGACTGTGGGTCAGCTGACTTCACTTCTCCTCTCACTGGTCTGCAGGCTTGGTCTGGGTCAGAGCGAAGGTGGTTGGCAGGGCACGGAGACACAGCCTTGAGGACTCTGCTCTCCCTGGTCGGCCATTAGAGCTGATACAGTATTACCAAGGTCCCTCAGCCTCCATCTGTCAGTTCTAGAAATTCAGTCACCTTGGGGGAAAGGCTTCTGGCAGCAGAACTGGTGAATCATAAAATCAAGAAAATATCCAAGCTAGAAGGGAACTCAGAGATCACTGAGTCCAGCCAGAGAGATGGCTCCTTCCTGCAACAGCTCTCTTCAGTGTTTTACGAGCTGTAGGCCTATGGGTCTCAACCTGGCTGCACCACAGACTCAGCTGGGGATCTTCCAAAAATTCCAATGTCCAGGCTGTACTCCAGACTAATTGCATTAGAGTCACTTAGCAGGTGGGAGACAGGATTAGAAGTTTTAACCCTCCACCCAGGTGCAATCACGGTTAGAACCAGAGCTGTGGTCCCTTGCAGCCTGGCTGTCAGGGTGCTGCAGTCATTATGAGCTTGACCTCTGAAATCTGATGGACTTGGATTTGAGCTCTTGCTCAGCAACTTCTCCAACTGGGTAACCTCAGTCAACTTTCTGAACCTCTTGTATCCTCTATTTCTTCATCTGTGAAAAGTGGATCACTGTAATACACCTACGTTGTATGTTGTTCTTAAGGCCAAATGCATTAATCCATGAAAAGCACACAGTGTTTCATTCCTAGTAAGAACCCAGTAAATGTTAGCTTTTATTGTTATTACTTTTTCAAGGTCTAGCATTCTATTAGAAAGCTCTTCTGGGCCTGGTGCAGTGGCTCATGCCTGTAATCCCAGCCCTGTGAGAGGCTCAGGTGGGTGGGTCACTTGAGGTCAGGAGTTTGAGACCAGTCTGGCCAACATAATGAAACTCTGTCTCTGCCATAAATACAAAAATTTGCCAGGCGTGGTGGTGGGTGCCTGTAATCCCAGCTACTTGGGAGGCTGAGACAGGAGAATTGCTTGAACCCGGGAGGCAGAGGTTGCAGTGAGCTGAGATGGCACCACTGTACTCCAGCATGGGTGACAGAGCAAGACTCCATCTCAAAAACAAACAAACAAACAAGCAAAAAACAATGAGAGCTCTTCTATAGGGTAAGTTGAAATGTTTCTCCTATAGCTGCAAGAATGGTCTTCTCAAAACCTAAGTCTACTTATGTCACTTGCCCACTTAAAATCATTCTGTGGTTTCCTGTTATTTTCATGGTCAAGATAGACATCTTTAGTTTGACCTATCAGCCTTCAAGGTCTGGGCTCTGCCCCCTCATTTTCTCCCCTTGCACCCTTTGCCCTCATGACCTGGGGAGGGGCTTCTTTGATTCCCTGCCTCGGCCCTACCATGGGGAATTTGCCTGCCCTGCCCCTCCTGGAAAGCCTTCTCCGCCCAGCTTCCTTTGCCAACTCCCACTTGCCCTTCAGCCCAGCTGTTACTCTACCAGTGCTCCTCCCTGACATTCTCACCAGGACAAATCCTCACCTTGCCATTCTCATGGCATCATGCCGCAGCTGACATCTTACATATATTAGTGTGGTCATTTTTGCAATGTCTGTCACCTGTGTTAGACTCTAAGCTCCAGGAGAACAGAGATCCTATCTGTTTTCCTGATCCCATGATCCCTCTGTATCTAACTTACTGCTTGGCACACAACTGAGGTTCAATAAATAGGTGTTGCATAAACAAACTGGCCCCAATTGGCTTCTTGATAAAGTCCACCAGTAGTTTAAGTTCTGCCCTCTGTAGCTCTTCAAAGTAGTCAGCGCCTTCTACCCCAAGACCACCTTTCAGGGGTGGGTGGGAGCCTTCAGGACTCCCAGTCTTCTCAAGGCTGAACACCCACCACTCCTTATGGCAGGTGGCACTTGTAGACCCTCTGTACCCTCCTCGGGTTCAGGTTGTAGGATGCCTAGAACCAGGCTCAGCACTAGGGAATAGGGAGATTTTCCAAGTGATTTGCCCATGCAGTTCTGCCAAGTGACTGGGAGCTGTGATGTGGTTCAGAATTAGTGCCCCTTAGCCTTCCACCTCTGAGGCCCTTGATCTCCATGTCATGAAGGTCATACATTAAATGTGTTTCATGGGATAAGTGAGCCCCAAATAGAATATGGGCATTTCACACGAGAAAGTCATTTCGGATGGCTGTCAGCATCAGCTTGAAAACCACTTGGGGTGGAGATAAATGAGTGTTGGAAGTTTGCAAGGGCATCAGCAAAAGTAAATACCAGTGACGAAGTTGAACTCTTCATTCTTGTTTTTAACTCAGGGCCAATCTGAGGCAAAAATATAAGGTAGATAGAGAATGTCTAAAAACAACAACAAAAGCCACCATTTTCTGGAGCCATCTTTGGGCTCTTTCTGAGAATTTTTTTTTGAGACAGAGTCTCACTCTGTTGCCCAGGCTGGAGTGCAGTGGCAAGATCTCAGCTCACCTCAAACTCTGCCTCCCAGGTTCAAGTGATTCTCAGGTCTTAGCCTCTTCAGTAGCTGGGATTACAGGCATCACGCATTGCTAATTTTTTTTTTTTTTTGTATTTTTAGTAGAGACGGAGTTTCACCACCTTAGCGAGGCTGGTCTTGAACTCTTGACCTCAAGTGATCTGCCCGCCTTGGCCTCCCAAAGTACTAGGATTACAGGCATGAGCCACCACGCCCAGCCTCTTTCTGAGAAATCCTTTTTGGGTCTCTGTCTCTGGAGCGGGGAGAGAGGAGTGTTGGAGAAGCCACAGAGGTGGCTGGGAGCACCCTCAGATGCTGTGGTTGAGGTGACCTTCAAACCCCCACTCAGCTCCATGCTCAACGCCACCCTGGCCTGAGGACAGCTGTGGAAGTGACACCAGTACGGGGAGTCACACACAATGTCCTCCTTTGAAAGGCAGAACTGGAGTCTTTCCTGTGTTAGTTTTCTCCTCAGCCTGGCCTAGGGCTTGGCAAAGCTGGCTGTGGGTTAGAATCAGCTGAGGAGCTTTTATGAAAGCGCATGGCAGCTGTCCCCACAGGGGGTTCTGCTGCTGCATGAGGTTGTGGTGCCAAATAGATCCAACTCCCCACCCGGCTTGGGGACCCCAGGTGCATTCTCCAGCCTTGCCTCAGTGAATACTCAGATCATGTCTGCTGAATTGAAATAGACCAGTGGACTGGACAAGAACCTGCTTTGAGGGAGCGAATCTAGAAAACAGCCTAAGAGGCCAGGGTGGATCTCGCAGCCTCCATGCCGCAGGCCTGGAGGTTTGTGTAGTAGACGTTCTCCCTCTAGTGGCAAAAGTGAAGATGACAGGCAGGAGGGGAAAAAAGCTTTTCCACCTGCAAGGCCTGCCTGCCAAGGGCTCCCGAGCTGCGGATGGACACCAGGATCCGGCTGCTCTTGCATGGCTCGCCCTCCCTCAGCTCATCCTGATCCCAGCCCTGTCAGATCTTATCTTCACTTAACGTTTTGATATTTTGTTTATCATAGAGTTTTTTGGGTTAATTCTGATTTATTAAAATATTGTATTAAAATATTATTTCTGGCTGGGGTCAGTGGCTCACGCCTATAATCCCAAAACTTTGGGAGGTCAGGCAGGCGGATCATTTGAGGTCAGGAGTTCGAGACCAGCATGGTCAACATGGTGAAACTCCGTCTCTACTAAAAATACAAAAACTAGCTGGGCGCAGTGGCGTGCGCCTGTAGTCCCAGCTACTCGGGAGGCTGAGGCAGGAGAATTGCTTGAACCCGGGAGGCGGAGGTTGCAGTGAGCCGATATTGTGCCACTGCACTCCAGCCTAGCACCTGGCAACAGAGTGAGACTCTGTCTCCAAAAAAAAAAAATTATATTGATTACTGAGGTTTCTGTCACCCTCTTACATTTTGTGCATGAGGTGAGTGCCTCAATTGCCCTCCCCCACCCTCATCATAGTCCTGATGCAGAAGTCAGCCCACAAAGCACCTTAGATATATGGAGTGGAACCCCCACCATTTGTCAGGTGAACCCTGAGGTTCCACCCAGGGTGGGGCTGGCCTGGTGGGCCTTGTGGGTCTGATGCTCTTTGCACTGTAATAATGGCAGCTGCAGATTTCTCCAGAAGGGGAATGGCTGCCTTTCAAAGTGTGTCCTGAATAAGAGGAGACCTCTGAATCAAGGGGGATTTGTGTGCATGAAGATGCACTGGGTTCTGTGGTGCTTACAAACATGGAGACCTGCAGTAGGCCCTGGTTGCTGAAGCCCATGAATCAGCCCTAGCGAGGAAGAAGGGCTGGGGCCCAGTGCGTCTGGGAAGGCCACTGCCCTGGAGCCCCTTCCTCATCCAGGCCGCCTTCCTGCATCGTCAGCCTGAGACCTCCAAGTGGCTCACCAAGGAGGCAGCCATCTTTCAAGTGTCAGGGGATAAAGGAGCACTCATCCTTGGCATCACTAGTTACCAGAGACCCCCCTCAACTGCATCACCCGCTTCGGCCCCACCTGCCACAAACCCACCACCTGCAGTAACCCTAGACCACATCCAAGGAAGACAAGACCCCAGCCCCGAGCCCTAGAAGGTCTCTGCCATCATCTGCCCCACCCTCTCTAGGGGACATTGGTTCAATATGGGCCAAAAAGTGGCAACCACAGAGCTCTGGGGTCCAGCCCATCTTGCTGAGTTTGAGTTTATTACCTGGGCTACAAAGGGTTAAGTCAAATGCCTTCAAATGCCTATATCCTTGGGGGAAGGAAGAGGAAGTAGCTAAAGGCACTACTAAAATTTATTTTTGTAGGAAAAAAAGAAAAAAAAAACAAAAGAAAAAAAAAATTGTTCACTGACCAAAGCTGACCCCTTCCCACAGGGGTGCTGCAGGGGACCCCAACCCACACATCGATCTGATTGGGCCACAAAGCCCTTCCTGAATTTTTCAGACCCACCCCAATCCCAAACCATTTATGGCCCAGAGAGTGGCGTTAATTTAAATAAATCCCATTTTTTTCTGGAGATGACCGCTCCTCGCGGAACCATCCCGTGCAACGTAACGTGTCCCTGAGGATCTCACTAGACGAGCAGCCAGAGAAAGCTGCTAGGGAGCTGTAGCTCCAACCGAAAATTCTCTCCAGCAATCTTTCCGTGGGGCTCTCTGAGTAACTGCCTTTTTTTTTTCTCCTTGAGACAGAGTCTTACTCTGTCATCCAGGGTGGAGTGCAGTGGCATGATCTCAGCTAACTGTAACCTCCGACCCCTGCGTTCAAGCGATTCTCCCGCCTCAGCCTCTCCAGTAGCTGGGATTACAGGCATGCACCACCACGCTTGGCTAATTTTTATATATATTTTTTAGCAGAGATGAGGTTTTGTCACGTTGGCCAGGCTGGTCTCGAATCCCTGACCTCAAATGATTAGCCCGCGTCAGCCTCCCAAGGTACTAGGATTACAGGCGTAAACCACTACGCCCGGCCAGCACCTGCCACTTTTACTGTGGCTTCTTAAGCCTTCAGATCCCTGTACTGGAAACACCTGGGCTTGGGGTGAGAGTCATTTGGGTGGAATCCATTCCTGCCATCTTAGAGCAGCGGTTCTCAGGCACATGTGCATATCCTGGTGTATCTCATTCACTGAGAAGTGGGCCTGCGAAAGATTAACTAATAATAAAGTGCTCAAATCCGTGGCCGACTTGACTCAAGCATTGAGCAGATTCAAGATGATCTGCTTATCAGGGTTACGCTCACTTTGCATTCTGATAAGCCTTTGTAAGCAGAGTGAGCTCTGCCAAGGTCTGGGAGGTTCTGTATTACTTTCCAGCCTCACGCCTCATTCCTCCCTTCTCAGTTCTGACCTTGGCCTCTCCCTCTTTTCTCTCAAGGTCTTTGCACTTACAGAGCCTTTTGCTGGGAGACCTCTTTTCCAACACCTTCGCATACTCTATCTTCTTCTTTCGAACTCAGCTCAAAAACGGAACTTCGCCAGGTACTGAGTTAGAGGAGTCTTAAGAGACTTCGGGGAAGGGAGGTGAGAGGCTGGAAATAGTTTGTTCCTTGATCTACATGGAGGTTCAAAGGTGTGCACATAAGTAAAAATTATTCGCTGAGCTGTCAACTTAAAATTTGGAGAGTCACTGTATGTAAGTAAACCTAAAAAGTCAAAATCTAAAAAAACCAAAAAGAACACAGATGTCTACCTCTTCCCTGTCTCCTGTTATTCCTGTTACTCTCAACCATGGCATGTTCATGTCTGTGCTGCCATAATATTATCTGCTCGTTTATTTGTAAATTGTGTCTCCTGCTAGAATGTAAACCCCATGAGGACAGATACTCTGCCTTGTCCACTGCTATGTCTTTCAGAGAATAACATAGTGCCTGTTATGCAGCAGATACTTTAAAAAGAAGTGAATAAGTCGATGGTTGGATGAATAAAAAGGTTTGGATTTAATGATGGGGAATAAAAGAGGGAGAGGAGGTCAGCTTGAGGCTAGAACCGCTCACTCGACACCCCGACCCCAGCCTACAGTTGAGGGGTCTTGCTCTATAAGTCCGAGTCCAGAAGCTTGTTCCCTGCCTGGAGGGTGGCCCTGGTGTGTCTATACCTCATTGGGGTCATCCTGGTCGGCATAGATGAGGAAGCCTGTGAAGAGGCTGTCTGTCCAGTAAGGGTCGTAGAAGAGCCCATTCTGCTCTGAGTAGAAGATCTGTAGCCAGACTTCGTCACCCTGCTTGAGAGCCAGGATGGTGGAGCCCGAGGCCACGTCGTGGTTGCCAGTATTGGCATCAAAGGTCCGGATGCGGTACTGGCCGTTGTGGACCAGGCCGATGGCCAGGTGCTTGTTGGCCAGCGTGATGTCGTAGGTGAAGTAGTAGATCCCAGGCACGCCGCAGACAAACTTGCCACTGGAAGCATTGTAGTGGCCACCCTCGTTCATCAGAATCTTGTCAAACTTGATGGGCAGCCGCTCCCGTGGGTAGCTCTTGGTCACCGCCACCGAGAAAGCTGACTTGGTGTGGCCACTGCCGCAGCTGCATGGGCCTGGGAGGCCTGGCTCCCCCTTCTTGCCCTTGGGCCCCTTCTTGCCTGGTATGCCATGCTTCCCGGGGGTACCACTGACCCCCTTGGGGCCACGAGGGCCAGCCCGCCCAATGGCCCCAGCTTTGCCCTTTGGTCCCGGCTTTCCCCGGTTACCTGTCCGGCCAGGTGGACCTGGAAGACAGAGCAGCTGGTGTTATGGAGGATCGTCACAGACCTAGGCAGAGGTGTACACCTTGGCTTCCCATCCTTGGAGAAGGAGTGCTTGGGTAATGGAAAGAACAAGATGGCTTTGGAGGCACATAAAAGTGGGTATAAATCGCAATGCTAGCTATGAGGAAAATGGAAATCATGATACTAACCTTCAAGAATCACTGTATATCAGGGCAAAAAGAATAACTTGTAACAGTTCACACCCTTTCCTTCTCCTGTTTTCTAAGGGTCTGGTCTGTCTGCCAGATCAATCCTTCCATCGGCTGTGCTGGTAGTGGGCTGAGAACTGGAAAAAGCCTCTTGACTTCAACACGCTGACCTTAGTAAAATCCCTGCCTAGTGCAAGTGAGCCCTGCCCACGAGTACAAGGATTTTATTGCGACATTGATTATAATAGCAAAAAATAGGAACAACTAAATGCCTATCCAAAGGGAAATAATAAAAAAAAAATTATGGTTCATCCATACTGTGGATTTCTATGCAGGACTTAAAAAAAAAAGGAGAGTTACGTGTGCTCTATGAAACCTTCTCTAACATACACTAAGAGGAAACAGCAGGTGGCCAAACCTTTTATGTTAAAAGGCAGCCAGGCTGCGCATGATGGCTCATGTCTGTAATTCCAGCATTTTGGGAAGCTGAGGCTGGAGGATCGCTTGAGGCCAGGAGTTTGGGACTGGGAAATGTAGTGTGACACTGTCTCTACAAAAAATACCAAAATTAGTCAGGCATGGTGGCATGTGCCTGTAGCTCTATCTACCTGGGAGGCTGAGGTGAGAGGATCCCTTGAGCCCACGAGTTCCGGTTTACAGTGGGCTATGATTGCGTCACTGTATTCCAGCCTGGGCAACAGAGTGAGACCTTGTCTCTAAAGAATAAGAATTAGAAAAACAAAAGGAATCCACAATGCTAAATATTTCTACACCCATTTAAACATCTGGCCTATAGCAAACATTCCCTAAATTCTAGCTAGCATTCCCTGCAGAACAATTCCCCCAGTTGTGTTTTCCTTTAGAATACTTTTTGGTGTTTCATACTCATATTTCATAAAATATACATTTCTTTCAAAACACCATTTTTGGCTACTGATTATATAAAATCAATTTAATTTGTCCCCTTAACTCAGTACAACATTTTCAACAAAACCTATATGGATAACAATTTGAGTTCACTTGACAGAAGGTTGTTACAACCATATGAACTGGGTGATCAAGGAAGAATGTTTCAGGCATTTTACATCCTAACAAGGTACTTTGTTTCTTACATGTATGCATGTAGGCATTTCACTGTGTTTTAGAGCTTTGAGTTAATCTGTAATGCATCTAAATTTTTCCTATTTTACATAATTCAGAAATGGGTTTCCAAATTGCATTTTCTTACGGAACATTTATTTTCAGGAACAGATTGCTTATGTTAGGCTCCTGACAATGCCTGGTATTGTTAAACACACATAAAAACACCAGGAAAGATACACACCTAACCAATTAATAGTGGTTACATCTGGAGGGTGAGGGGAGGAGAAGGGGTAGTAATTAAGGAGGACTTTTGTTTTATGTGTATTGTTTGAATATACTACAATAAGACTGTATTTATATATTACTCATATAATTAAAAATAAATAAAAAGAATGGGAAAAAATAAAACTAGGAAAAGTCACAAAGCTATTCCTTGAAAAAATGAAAATAAACAAAAGGTGGGAAAAACGGCCAAGAGAAGAGGAGAGACAGAATTTTTTTTTTTTTTTTTTTTTTTAAGAGACAGAGTCTCACCCTGTTGCCCAGGCTGGAGTGTGCAGTGGCCCGGTCCTAGCTCACTGGAACCTCAAACGCTTGGGCTCAAGTAATCCTCCTGCCTCAGCCTCCTGAGTAGCTGAGACTACAGGTGCACCCCAGCACGCTTGGTTAATTTTAAAAGTTTTTGTAGAGGCACGGATCTCCCTATGTTGCCCAGGCTAGTTTCGAACTCCTGGCCTCCCAATCCTCTTGCCTCAACCTCCCAAAGGTCTGAAATTACAGGCATGAGCCACCACACAGCCCCCAAGTCATTCTGAATTGGGGTTTTTGGTGGGAGACAAATAGGTAAGAAAGCTTACCAGGAAGTTCTACCATGTGTTATATGATGTGGTTCCCGCTTCACTATCTTTTTTTGAGAAACTTCAGGAAAAGCTGCCTTTACTCTTCTGGAGGTGGATTTGAGTGTGTGGTGATGTGTGGGTGGTTGGATGTTATCCTGAATTGGCTCCAGGGTGACAAGCTTTGTCTGGGTTATATGTGCTGGGACTCTCCCAACACTGCCTTCCTTGGTGTGGTGGTTTCCTTCTCTGCAGAGACTCAACACATAGCAGAAGAGATGACCAAAGGCAGCCCCAGTACATGGCAGAACTTCCTGGTAAGCTTTATCTATTTGGGGAAAAGTCAACAGCAGAGACTCTGTCCCTCAGGATCCATAGGCAAATTTCAGGGAAAACTCTAGCTGGCCTGCTTGGAGCACATGTCCAGAACTGAGCCTACCGTTGTGGTCAGGAAATTGGATACTGTGACACCAGTGCCCAGCAAGCTGGATGACCTCCCCAAGTCAGAGGTATCATCGTTACTTTTTTTTTTTGAGACAGAGTGTCACTCTGTTGCCTAGGCTGGAGTACAGTGGTACAATCTCAGCTCACTGCAATCTCTGCCTCCTGGGCTCAAGCAATTCTCCTGCCTCAGCCTCCCGAGCCTCTGGGACTATAGGCGCGCGCCACCACGCTCAGCTAATTTTTATAATTTTAGTAAAGACGGGGTTTCACCATATTGGCCAGCCTAGTCTGGAACTCCTGACCTCGTGATCCACCTGCCTCAGCCTTCCAAAGCGCTGGGATTACAGGCGTGCGCCACTGTGCCTGGCATGATCGTTACTTTTATACTGATATCCTGGGGGGAGGCACTTTGGAAGGAATTAGTTTGATGTGGTAGGAAAAGGCCTGGATTTGGAGTCTGCCGCTTATGGGGGCTCAACAAGTCAATTACAGGGTGACTAACATTTATTGTATGTCTGCACTGAGACTGGTGCTTCACACATTGTTTTATTTCATCTTTACAACCCTGTGAGACAGGTGCTATTATTATTCATATTTTAGAGATAAGGAAACTATGGGTTGGAGAAAGTTTAAGTAGTTTGCCAAAATGAGCGTCCAGGTTTGTTTCCAAAGTTCATGTTCTTGCGGCGGTGACATTTTGCTCTCAACTGAGTCACTCTGACTCTCAGTATCCTCATCTGTAACATGGGGAAAATAAGAATCCCTCTGGCACAAAATATGGATGGTCAGATGGGCAACATGCTTAAAAGTGCTTTATCAATATTAAAATGCCATACAAATAAAAATTATTAAATTTCTCCACTGCTTAAAATGTAGACTTAGGGATGCTGCTGACACTGAAAAGTGCTTGGTTGCTGGGGTGAAAGTTTGGAGACATAAGGAATGTCACAATGGAAAGGTCTGTACAGTATACCCATTCTGTTTGCCATCTGCCTGGCATCCCTTCCTTTGGGGAGCTGCCCTTCACCATTTCATTTCATATGGTCCTAGTGGGGCTGTCAGTCACAATGACTGACTGCCCTCACCACCCACTCACACACATGCAGGGGTGGGCACATGAGCCTGTCCTGCAGATGGCAGCACCTCACCTCCTTGGTCACGGGAGTTGGTCCAGGATACACATGTGGCCAAGAAGAATTGGCTGTTCTGAGATTTGCTCTGTGGATGAAGCCAGGAAGATGTGGGCCTGTAGCCAGCAGTTGCTATTTCAGAACTTCCAGCCTTTGTGAGGATGCAACAATCACAGAGAAGCAGAGCTCTGACAATGATATTTGAGCTCCTAGACTCAGCTATTCCTGGAGCTCTGCTCTTGGACATCTCAGTTTTGTTTTTTGAGGTTTTTTTGAGACAGGGTCCTGCTCTGTCGCCCAGGCTGGAGTGTGGCAGCGTGATCTCAGCTCACTCAACCTCTGCCTCTCGGGTTCAAGCTATTTTCCTGCCTCAGCCTCCACAGTAGCTGGTATTACAGGCACACATCAGCACACTGGGCTAATTTTTTGTATTTTTTAGTAGAGATGGAGTTTTGCCATGTTGGCCAGGCTGGTCTTGAATGCCTGGCCTCAAGTAATCTACCCACCTCGGCCTCCCAAAGTGCTGGGATTATAGGTGTGAGATGCTGAGCCTGACCTGACGTCTCAGTTTTATGAGTGAATACATTCTATTTGGGACTATAAATTGGGTTTCTGTCACTTGCAATCGTCAAGAGTTCTGAGTAATATTTTGGGAGACTTTTCCAAAGTCACTTAGCAACTCAAAGGTGCACCCGGGGCAGGAGCACAAGATTTGATACCCATTGTTCCTTTCAGAAGATACTGCTCTGAGGCCCACACCTGTAATCCCAGCACGATGGAAGGCCAAGGCAAAAACAAAAACCAGAACTGATTCCAATAGCCGAGCTCCAGGAATACCTGAGTACAGGAGCTAAATATTGTCAGGGCTTTGCTTCTCCTGAGGTCAGGAGGCTGAGACCAGCCTGGCCGACGTGGTGAAACCCCATCTCTACTAAAAAAAAAAAAATACAAAAATTAGCCAGGTGTGGTGGGGTGCACCTGTAGTCTCAAGTACTCAGGAGAACTGCTTGAACCTGAGGTTGGGGAGGAGAAAGGTTGCAGGGAGCTGAGATCACACAACTGCACTCCAACCTGGGTGACAGAGCGAGCCTCTGTCTCAAGAAAAAAAATATATGTATATACTGCTCTGTTTATAAGGAAACAGTAATTTGACTTATAATGAAGAAGATTAATACTAGTTTTATTAACCTTACAACACCCCCACCAATGCCAGATGGCTGTCAGCCAGGTGGGAACAAGAGGAGCAGGTATAGGCCTCTTACCTTCCTCTCCGCTGTCCCCCCGGTCGCCATCTTGGCCATCTTGGCCATCTTTGCCAGGAAAGCCCATTCGTCCCATCATTCCTGAGGGCCCTGGGGCTCCTGGGGGGCCGGGTGGGCCCTGGGGGCCAGGCAGGCTGCAGACCAGTTGAGGGGAGCCTTTCCGGAAGTCCCTGCGAGCAAAGGCTCCAAGCAGTGGGTCAGCAGCACAGGGGAGGGCACAGGCCAAGAGCATCCAGGGGATCATGGTGGTCACCTGTGGGAGGCAAGAGAGCTGTGACAGGTGAGTGTGGCCACCAAGCTGACCTGGGGCTGGTCAGAGGGGATGCAGAGGAGGAGGCATGGGGATACACTCAATCGGATTTTTGTCTCTTGCTCTTTCCTGCATCACATACAAGTAGATGTGATATGGACAGAGTCGTCATATCTTGAGGACATATTTGGGTGAGTGGAGTCATTACCCAGAATATACTTTGAAGGGGTCTTGGGGGTGAGGCACTCATCATCAGACCATCGTCCTCCAGAGTGGCTGAAATGGATGCAGGATTATGACCCAGAGACTGATGACTGGGAGGAGCTGTGAATGGAGAGAAATGATCCATGGTTTCAGCCAAACATATGGCATGAATAGAACGTTAGAGTTTTACAAGGGTAGAAATGCTCGAATTGTAGGTGACTTTGCAACTAATCTGCTTCTCGCGGGAGACTCAGGGTTGCACATTAGGAGAGCTGGAGGATTCAGTTACTGAGTGGAGGTCAACCATCACCTGAGCAACCCCAGCAGGCCGTGGTGGCAGCTCCTGCCCCAGCGCTTCCTGTGTGCCAGGCATGTGCTAAGCACTTTCCACTCATTACTTGATCTGCACAATGCCCTTACAGAGTAGATATGGGGAGGAAATGGAGGCTCAGAGAAGTTGGGCAATGTGTCTACATCACGCTTGTCCAACCCAGGGCCTGTGGGCCACATACGCCCCAGAATGGCTTTAAATGCTCCACAAATTTTGTAAACTTTCTTAAAACATCATGAGATTTTTTTTTTTTGCAATTTTTTTTTTTTAGCTCATCACCTATCGCTAGTGTTAGTGTATTTTATGTGTGGCCCAAGACAATTCTTCTTCCAATGTGGCACAAGGAAGCCAAAAGACTGGACGCTCCTGGTCAATATCATGTGATTAATAGATGGTAGGGTTAAGGTTTGAACCAGGCTGTCCAGATCCAGGATCTGTGCCCTCCTGTCCCAGGCTAGACCGTGTCCTTAAGACTGATGGCAGCAATGGCACAATCCTACTGGAGAACAGTGTACTATGCACCTGGAGGTTTCTACTTACTCCCTGCCCTCACTGTGCATACGCAGAAACTAAGACCCAGAGCAGAAATAAGCAACTTGCCCAAGACCTCTCAACAAATCAGTTCCGTTGATTTGTAATCAATAGCCTCTCTCTCAAGAATGAAACCAGGAGGGGGAACATTCCAGGCATGACTTCCTGCCATGGCGATGAACTATGAAATGGTAACTTGCTTTGTAACCTTAGGCAAATCCTTTTCCCTCTCTGGGCCTCAGTTTCCTCACCTGAACAACAGGGGCTGGACTGGAGCAGTGGTTCCTAAACTTCAGTGTACGTCACACTCACCTTGAAGGCTTGTTAACACACAGGATGTTGGGCCTTACCCCTAGAGTTTCTGATTTATTAGTTCTGGGGTGAAGCTGTGCAATTTGCATTTTTTTATTTTTTTTATTTTTTTTGAGATGGAGTCTCACTCTTGTTGCCCAGGCTGGAGTGCAGTGGTGCGATCTGGGCTCACTGCAACCGCCGCCTTTTGGGTTCAAGCGACTCTCCTGCCTCAGCCTCCCAAGTAGCTAGGATTACAGGCATGTGCCACCATGCCCAGCTAATATTTTTGTATTTTTAGAGATGGGGTTTCACCAGGCCCGGGAAATATTTTTGTATTTTAGAGATGGGGTTTCACCATGCTGGCCGTGCTGGTCTGGAACTCCCGACTTCAGGTGATCCGCCCGCCTCATCCTCACAAAGTGCTGCGATTACAGGCATGAGCCACTGTGCCTGGCTGGCAATTTGTATTTTGAATAAGTTTCCCAGCGATGCTGCTGATGGTGGTCCAGAGACCTTGTTTTGGGAACCACTAGAATAGGGTTCCTTCCAGCCCTGATGCTGAGCCTTTCAGACTTCAATCTATTCTCTTTCCAGATACAAAGTTGGCTTCATAGTTCTCGCTCAGCCTGTGGCTAGCCAGTCAGAGCCTTTGAGTATTAGGGGATCCTCGGCAGCTATGGTCCTGGTTGCATTGCTCAGGCATTGACCTCTGGAACTCATTTTTCCTTCGGGCCTTCGATCTCCTTTCCCTTCAGACTCTGCTTGGCCCCTGGCTATTGGAGCCTGTCCAGGCTTTTGGGCTGCCTCTGGCTGCTCCCCTCAGAAACAGGCTAACTATATCTCTCCTCCTGCCCCCTCCAGGATCTTTAACCCTGGAAACAGATGCTGAAGGGAAGGCCTGGACTTGCAGAGAAAGGAAAATGTTTATTGCCCACATCGCAGCAGTGTTACAATCACAGGGCCCAACATGGTCACTCCCAAAGAGCCTGCAAAAGGCCCCCGTGGAAAAGACAGCTTTAAATGTCTGCCAGGCACAGAGATGCAGAGCAATCTAGCCCCTCCCCGGTCATGGAACATATAGAAATCCTCCTCCCGTCCCTGTACCTCCCCTCCCTTCAACCTGGAAAGAGGTGAGCTGACAAGGGAAGCAGATGGCCTTGCCTGTTTCACACCTTCACTGAGGCAGCAGGGAGAAACCTCACTTTCTAACGGAAATTGAGGTGTGGGTTGCCTGGGAGTGGAGACTGCAACCGGGGGGTGGGTAGCCCCTCACTGACTAAATTGTAAGTCGGGAGGGGTAGGCAAAAACAAGGATGCAGTTTGATTGTATTTCTGATGTCACACTTGCTCAACTTAGGTTGCGTAAATAATAGTAGAGATGGTAGGCAGATACGGCAAACATCACGGAAAGGTTGCCTGAATGACAGGTGCTTTTGGAAAACTATGGCCTAGACACTCCCCAGGCCCTGTGAGTGCCATCTCTTTCCCTTGTCTACTAGATGAGAGTCTTGGAACACTGGTTGGCCCTATTTGTGAGCTGCAGCACATCTGGGACCCCCAGAATAGAAACTGAATTTTTAATGCAAGTTCGAAATGATTTGGAAAGTTTCAGTCTACAAACATTTTGCAGTAGGGAGAGACGGAGGCAGGAAGTGGAAGCGAGTCTTTGAGGCAGATGAGAATCCTGCAAACAGCTAGCTGAAGACAGGCAGAAAACAGCCAGACGAGAGAGAGGGAGAGAAAGGGAACCATCTGTCACAGTTGACAACTCCCCTCTCTCTTCTGACCTCTGTGCCCAGCCACACAGGCTCCACCAGCGGAAAAGGGATTTGCTCTCTTGCCCACAAAGGTCTTGCACCAGCTTCTCTGGACAAAGAGGGAATTCCTCTCTGTGAAAGCCGGTTCGAGGCAGTCCCTAGTGTCTGGGTGGAGGGGTGTGTGTCTGGGAGGAAGGATTTTCTGAGCTGGAGTCTGAAGGCTCCTGCAACCCCAGAGGAGTCCTGGCAGCTCGAGCCAGGAACTGTTTTGGAAATAAAGGCGGGGAGACTAGATTCTAGTTCCAAACCCAAAGGGAGGGAGGGAGAGGAGAGTCTCCTTGCCTCCACAGCACCTCCAAAGAAAACAAGCCTCCAAATAGCTCTGGTCCCAGCCTGTGCCTTGCCCCACCCTCACCTCAGTCTCTGCACCATGGTCTTGAGAAAGCCTGGGGGCAGGGTGCTTAGAGGGGCACTAAGGCCCCAAGGAATCCAGGCAGGTTAACTTTTCCCGGGCCTTTCTTTAATATTTTTTCTTTTTGGAGATGGGGGTCTTGCTCTGTTGCCCAGGCTGGAGTGCAATGGTGCAAGAGCTCACTGTTGCCTTGAACTCCTGGGCTCAAGTGATCCTCTTGCCTCAGCCTCCTGTCCCAAGTAGCTGGACCTACAGGAGTGTAGGCCACCACCCTCAGCAAGGACCTTTTAAATCCATTTAGAATCACGAACTTGGGGAGGGCCTCAGGGAACCGTCAAATCCAGTTACAGATGGGGAAACCAAGGCAGAAGCAAACTGACCTTATTACACACCTACGATGTTTCAGGCACCATGTGAAGCCCTATATCTGCATTACTTTTTTCTTCTTCTTCTCACTTTGTTGCCTAGGCTGGAGTGCAGTGGTGTGATCTCGGCTTACCGCAACCTCCACCTCCAGGGCTCAAGTGTTCCTCCCTTCTCAGCCTCCCGAGTAGCTCGGAATACAGGAGTGTGCCACCATGTCCAGCTAATTTTTGTATTTTTTGTAGAGATGGGATCTAGCCATGTCACCCGCCGGTCTTGAAGTCCTGGACTCCAGTGATCCACCCATCTTGGCCTCCCAAAGTGCTGGGATTATAGGCATGTGTCCACCGCATCCAGCCCACTGCATGGTTTTATTTGAAGCTTACCTAAGCCCTATGAATGCAATATACTTACAGTCCCATTTGTTTCAGAGGAAGAAACAGATACTCCAAGAAGTGAAGTTATTTACCCAGAGTCACACAATCAGGGATTAATAGAGATGGTGTTCAAACCCATGTCCGTGTGTCTCTGAAGACTATGCTTAATCCACACCACCTTGCTTCTTGCCCCTGCCATTTCCCCCCATTTTATAGAAGACACCGAAACTAGGAGATGCTAATTTACTTATGTTTACACAACTAGTTAGTGGCAGAAGTTATATTTGAACTTGGGTTTGGCTGACCCTAGTACCCAAATGCTTTCCATTATGTCAGCATTTCTTAGATTTTTCCTCTTAAATATCCCACATTACAGAAAAGACCTTGAAGCATATGCCAAAACCACACACAGCAATAGAGAACTCTCTTTGATGCCCTGTGTGTTATTTTACAATTTGTACACAAACACACTACTTGACTTTGAAAATGTACAAGTAGCTGGGTGCAGTGGCTCACACCTATAATCCCAGCACTTTGGGAGGCTGAGTTGGGCAGATCACCTGAGGTCAGGAGTTCGAGACCAGCCTGACCAACATGGAGAAACCCCGTCTCTACTAAAAATACCAAGTTAGCCAGATGTGGTGAGGCATGCCTGTAATCCCAGCTACTTGGGAGGCTGAGGCAAGAATTGCTTGAACCTGAGAGGTTGCAGTGAGCCGAGGTTGTGGTGAGCCGAGATCACGCCATTGCACCCCAGCCTGGGCAACAAAAGCAAAACTCCTCAAAAAAGAAAGAAAGAAAGAAAGAAAATGTACAAGTGATGCTTTTTCTCTCTCCAGGTGCTGGAGTAAATCAATGTTTCAGGAAAACCTCCTGTCCTTTGAGAGGCCCATACTTGAATTAGACAAGGTGATGAGAGGCGTGGAGGGGACAGCCTCCTGAGCCCTGGGTCCCCACCATAAGCCCCTTTGGTGTGTTAATGTGGGTGTTTCCAAGGCCTGAGCCAAAAGATCAGGGTGTATTCCCCAAGACCCTCCAGTAGATGCTGGCTTAAACAGCAAACATCAGAACCCCTGCCATGGCTTACAAGGCCCCAAATGACCTGGCTCCAGCCTCTGCCCCAACTTCAGCTCCTCCCTGGCTCCCTCGGCTTCTCTGGCCCAGCATTCCCCCACCACCCCACCTACCTTTTCCAGGCCAAGCTCCATTCAGCCCCAAGACGCCAGCCACTCCACCAGTAACTTCACGGCTCCACCCTCTTGGTGTGCTGGCTCTCCATCTGCTGAATTTCAGTTGAAATACCACTTCCTCCAGGCATTCCCTGGCATGCCCTCTCAGCGAGCGTCCACTTCCTGCAAGCTCCCTTTTTCCAACTCCTCGTTTCTTTTCCAGCAGTGGAAAGCACTCACTCATATTCACGTTATTTGGTTGCCTCCCCCATATGTCTCCAGTAAAATGTAAGCTCCATGAGAACAGGGACCCCAGCTGGAACCTGGCTTCAAACTTCCTCACACACAGTGGGTGTTCAAGAAATACTTGCTTAATAAGTAAGTGTTGGAGACTTGGACTCTGCCCTCAAGAAAATTCACAGCGAATAGAAAACCAGTGGCTGAAATCCAGAAGAGAGGGCACTGACACCGCTTGATACAAATCAGTTCTTTTTCCCCCTCCTTTTCTTACCCAGAACAGATCAAATCCCTCCTTCCTTTTGACCCCCTGCAGTACAGGGGCTAAGTCCTTCTCTCTCTGGCCCCTAGGGTGGGCTGGCCTTGCAGAATGCCTTACATATAGCAGGTGATCCATAGATAGCCGTCCAATTATCCAGAGGAGAGGTATTAGTCCTTTCTCGCTTTTAAAAAAACAGTCTCAGTTCCTAAGTTGACCTTTCTGGGGGTGGGAAGGTGCTTTTTGAATATGGAAGCCTTCATTACAGCCTTTCTGCTGAAAGGATAAAAAATATTAGTTGGTTCAACCCCAGAAATGGAATCATGGCGTACTGAACTTGGATAAGCTTTTTTCTTTTCTGTTTTAGATGGAATCTTGCTCTGTCACCCAGGCTGGAGTGCAGTGGCGTGATCTCGGCTCACTGCAACCTCTGCATCCTGAGTTCAAGCAATTCTCCTGCCTCAGCCTCCCCAGTAGCTGGGACTACAGGCACCCGCTGCACGTCGTTCTCTGTTGTGCTGCCAGAGCCTAGCGCAGCGCATGTTTTATATTTTTTGTAAAGACGGGGTTTCACCATGCTGGCCAGGCTGGTCTTGAACTCCTGACCTCATGATCTGCCCACTTCTGCCTCCCAAAGTGCTGGGATTACAGGTGTAAGCCACTGCACCCGACTGAATTTGGATGAGTTCTTTCATCTGCCCAGTCCCTGGGCTTCTCACCTCACTATTAAGTAGCTAATGATTCATCAACACATATGTTCTAGAAAAGCTCTAGGAGCTAAAGTGCCACAGCCCGGCTGCACTGTCAGGAAAGTGTTCCTCCTGCCCCCCCATCATGGCCCCCTGGTTTATTCCCAAGGGCCCTCTGCCCAGACTGTGATGTGAGAAGGGCCAGAAGTAGGAACATGGGCTTCTCACTGATCCTTCTTGAGCTTATCTGCCAGTGGAAGCTCCAGGAATACTTGTCTGGGCCTTGAGCAAGCCTGCTAGGCCTGGGAGCTGAACAATCTCCCCTTGCAGATTGGAAGATGTAAATCACGCGCAAATAAATCTGACCTGTTGGTTGTCAGATTCTGACACACCGACAAGTAGTAGTGGCATTTAACTCTGTGGTTAAGAGCTACGGAACACCCAGCCACTTGCTCCCTCAACTATGCAATGAAAATAATAGTATACCTGCCTCAGGGAGTTAGTGTGAGAAACAAGTGAAGGAATGCATTCAAAGATTCTACCTAGCCCAGTGTTTGACCCTTTGGAGGAGAAAGTGGCTGGCTGAAGCACGGTTGGAAAGAACTGTGCCTAAAATGCCTCCAATCCTTAACTGCCTCCAGGAAGCCCTCAGGTGGTGCCAGTCTCATCCTTCAAGTCTCAGGTCTCCTATCATCTCTGCAGAGGGGCTTGCCCTGATCATGTGATCCAAAGCATTCCACTCACCCTGCGTGTGCTCTTATACCATCCTGTTCTTTCAAGGCCTTGGCCCAATTTGTGATTATGTATTTGTTTGCTTCTTGGCTTGTTAACTCTCTGGCTCTTTCCCCGGAATGGAAGGTCTAGGAAAGTGTGGGCCTGCACGTCGTTCTCTGTTGTGCTGCCAGAGCCTAGCGCAGCGCATGCATAGAGTAAGTGCTCAGCGCACAGCTGCTGAACAAACTGGAATGAACTAGTCACTCCTACTGAGACAGGAATAATCCAGGGTGATCATAGGAGAATAAAAATTCCAGGCAGAAGTTTGACATGACTAGAGGCTATAGGCCAATAAGACCCTGAAAAACAGGGTGTGGACCAAGCTGGCGAAGATCCACTGGACCCAACATGGTGATGGATTTGACCTAGGTTTCACCTAGGACCTCTGTATACCCTCATCAGTGTATTCAATCACACATTCAGCAATGCCACAGCAGCTCCAAGAACAGCCATATTTGGTGTAGAAATGGGTGGCACTACAGTTCTGGGAAATCTCCACCTTTTTCCAGGAATTTTCATGAATATTCCACCCCTTGGTTAAAGAAACTCATAAAGATAGAAACTCCAAACCCCTCTGCCCAACTCTCTCTTGAGTATGCTCACACCTCCCTTTCCTGAGGGTGTACTTTTTTCCCGTGCACTAAATCTCCACACTTTCACAACTTCCTGACTCATCCGTGAATTCCTCCTTGAGATGGTGTCAAGAGCCTACATACTGGCCGGGGTGGAGGTCCAACTGGCATTTGAGCACCTCCCCAGCCCACCAGCATTATTATAATTTATAAAACAAGGGGATCACAAGGGTCTCAATAAACATGTGGATGACAAAGCCTCACTTGGCTACTGAGGAAAACCCAGTGCAATGATTGGACTTGGATTCTAAAGACCAGGGTGCCAGTCCTAGCTTTGTAACTTACTAATCATGTGACTGTGAAAAAGTCATTTAATCTTATCTGGGCCTTCATTTCCTCACCTGTAAAATGGAGAAATTAACGTTTGTCCAATCTGCCTTACAGGGTTATTCAGAGAATCAAATAAAATAGTGGATTTGAAAACAAAACATGATACAAAAGTTAGAGCTATATTTAAAATTGTAATTGTCACCAATTGCAACTGAACTAAGGGATCCTGAACTCCCAGTGGGAGCCCCCAGAGTGTTTCAGGGGAGACCTCATCCTGGGTGGAGGAAGACACCCAAATCTCACCCAGCAGGGCAATTCTCCCTGTGTTTGGCATTAAAAGGGACAGGCTTGCTTGCAGATGAAGCTCACGGAAAGTTTGCTTTGATGGGAGAATAGAATACTATAATAAAATATACTCCATGCCCTCTCTGAATTCCAGGAAGTAAATTGGAAACAGTCCTCTCCAGCTTCTCTGAAAAGCTAAAGAGACGCTTTGGAGGAGAAAGCGGCTGGCTGCCGCTCCTCACACAGTGCACACGAAATGTCCCCTCTCTCCAGATTTCAACATCAGTGCCCGTCTGGAAATTGTCCAGAATCCAGAGTGTAAATACAGAGGCTTAAAAGTCATGGGGCCCACTTGCCAGGATGCCTCAGAAAATTTTTGATCTCCTCTTTTCTCTCTTTCTCTCTCCCCATTTCTGGTTTAGCCTAGAAACAGAGATCCAAGGACACACCATGATCTAAAAGGGTCTCGGAAGCCAGGGCTTTGTCTGAGTGAGAATTCCTGAAAGCACACAGGAAATCAGCCTGTGTGTTAAAGCTGAAGAATTGTATCTTCCAATATATGCACGCCCAGCCTTTACAAAATGACAAATGTGGTGTATAACGTGGCGGGCAGTGGAGCCCGCCCCTGTGGGCCCTGGCCTGCTGCACCTCTGAGCCTCAGCTGCCTCCCCTGCACAATGAGGGCAAGAGTCAGGCCTGGGGGTGGCTGAAGACAGAGCCATCAAGCTTTGGCACTGTCTGCAGCTGTTTTCTGCCACGTGGAGACCAAGCACTGCTGTGGGAGAGGAGAATGCAGCAGCTGTGCGAGATGTGAGGGGGAGACACGGCGGCTGAGGGTGTTCACATCCCTGTGTGGCATCCCTAGGGCCAGTCTCCACGTGCCTGACCACAGTGGTGGGGGAGTGGGTGTGAGCAGCACGGCCCAGTAGGAAAATGACGCAAGTCACACGTGTCAGTTTAAGTTGTCTGGTAGTCATATTAAAAAAGCAAAAAAGAAGCAGGTGAAATTAATTTCAATGCTATTTAGCCCATGATTTCCCAAATATCATATTTCAGCAAGTAATCACCATAAAAATTATTAATGAAACACTTTACATTCTGAAGTTAGTACTACGTCTTTGAAGCCCAGTGATGTATTTCACACTTGCAGCCTATCTCAATTCAGACTGGCGCATTTCAACTGTTCAATAGCCGCATGGTGGCTTCTATAATGGCCCCAGCATAGCCGCGTGAGTTCAGATGCCATGAACTAGCTACAGCACCTTCACACATTATTTAATCTCTCCTCTTCAGTCTCCTCCTCTCCAGCATGAACACAATCATAATAGAACCTACCTTAGACAGTTGTTATGAGGATTTAGTGTTTCCAGAATAAGGCCTGGCATATGGCAAGAGGCATGAAAACATTAGCTTCTATTATTTTATTATTTCTTGCCCTTCTGAAAATCAAACAAGATAATGGATGTTGAATGTAATGATACAAGTTTGAAGACCTTGTTTAGAATTGTAATTGCCACTAACCGCATTGAACTCACAAAAACCAGTCCTGATCTCCCGCCCTGAGTCCTGCAGCATTTCAGGTAGGGACTCCTATATCTTCTCTCAAATTCCCATTCTCATTTAGGTTAGCTTGAGTTATGGTTCTGTCAGGTATTACAAAAACAAAACAAAACCAAACCCTGCAGAGGCTGGGCCTTTGTTCCTGCCCTGCTGTTTCTGCTCTGAGGGAAGGATGGTGTGTCCACGACTCTGAGCCACCTGGCGTGTCCATGCTCCATAACACAAAGACCAGGGAACAAGTGGGATGGTGCTTATCTCACCAAGTGACAGGGCCAAATGGGGTATCAGGTGTGCATATGTGCATATGTGCATGATACTGTGGCTTGGCACATGGATACCCAATAAATAGTATGGTTTATTATTGTTGCCTTTGTGGTCAGACACCGGAGATTTGGAGGCGAAAAGATGTGGATGCCATTCCTGTAGGGCCCCTGTGAGCCCTAGAACTACTGGGCAGATTTTAACTATCTGCTTATCCTGAGCATCCAGCTGCACACCTGTGAGACCAGGAAAGAAAATCAAGCCTCACTCTGCTTTTCCTTTGTAATAGGTGCTCCAACAGCGTCTAGATGTAACAGCATCCAAGACCAGGCAGGTGGCAGGGAAAGAAATTTTGGGGCTAGACAATGATCTCTGGGAATGACATAGAAGGGACCATACTTGAAGATCTAAGAACTGAAGGGAGGGAAATGAATTCTGAACTTTGAAGGGGTCAGGGAGAAAAAGCTAAGTTTTCCTTGACTTTTCTGGGTGAACTCAAGAACTTCCATGGAGTCATTTCTGGTCAGGCCTTGATGGGCCTCCAGGGTAACCCTAAATATCTGATATAGGGCCAGGCACAGTGGCTCACATCTATAATCCCAGCACTTTGGGAGGTTTAGGTCGGGGGATCACTTGAAGACAGGAGTTCGAGACCAGACTGGGCAACAAAGTGAGACACCCCCCCCCCC
>NW_016107606.1:4008236-4020764 GCF_001604975.1 Cebus imitator
AAAAAAAAAAAAAAAAAAAAAAAGAATAAAAAATGTGCAAAGACTGTCTGAGAAGGATTAAAAAGCTATGAAACATGCCCTTGCCAGTGAGGAAATGATAGCCCAGACAAGCAGGGATCGGTCCGGCTTACCAGCGGCCTCACGTGGATCACAGAATACTCTGTACTCCGTACTGCATACTTTTGGTTTTGGGTTTTGAATTTTAAATTGTTGCCAATGTAAAACTTGGGAGATTTTACATTTAACATCGGCGTTTGCTGCTTTTCTGGAGCAGCAGAAGGCTCCGGCAGCATTGAGCCTGCGTTTGGGCAGGTCACCAGGTGGCTGCCCTTTGAGACAAGATATTACAAGCTGACTTGTGTCTCCCCAGAATTCACACATTGAAGTCCTAACTCTCAGATTCTCAGAATGGGACTGTATTTAGAGATCAGACCATAACAAGGGTAATCAAGGTAAAATGAGTCATATGGGTGGGCTCTAATCCAGTATGACTGGTGTCATTATAAGAAGAGGAGATCGGGACACAGACACAGAGTGACAACCATGTGAAGACACAGCAGATGGCCACCTGCAAGCCACAGAGAGAGGCCTCAGAAGAAACCAACACTGTGGACACCTTGATGATGGGCTTCCAGCCTCTAGGATCATGAGAAATACATGTCTATTGCTGTAGCTCCCCAGTCCGTGTATTGTTATGGTGCCCCATGCTGACTAGGACAAAGAGCCTGAGTTCTTCAGTGTCCACAGTCCTCACCACTCCCAAATGTCATGCATCCCACTCCTGTACACATGGTTCACAGCCTCTGTCGGTATCTGGGTTTGCAACCCCTGATCCACAGGAAAAGAGTGATGATGCTCCATGTATGTTGTGTGTTCTGATTTCAAAGTTCTGATGTTCATATCTTCTTTAATTCTCCCCACACTTCTAAGAGGCTGATACTGTCATCTCCACTTGGCAGAAGAGAAAACAGAGCTTGGAAAAGGGAAAAATGATTTTTCCTAGGTCAGAGGGTGGAACTCTGACCTAGGAAAAGTTCAGAGTGGGGTGGAACTCAGGCCTGCTGGCTCGGGGCCCAGAGCTCATGTTCCTTTACCATGGCCCCTCAGCTAACAGGGGAGTTACTAACAAGGCAGAGATGTGTATGCATATGTGTATGTCTGTTATAGAAGTAAGCTATTTATAGAAGTGAGCAAATCCAGGGGAAGGTTATTTGCTGGAAAAAATATTTGGCACAGAATTCCTTTCAAAAGAAAAGCTAGAATAGAATATAATTAAGGGAAGTTTGATTTATGCAAGAGTTCAGCTCATGGAGGCAAAGTAAGGTGGGCAGGCCTTTGACCTGGAAGATGGAGTGGCTGTGAAGCTGTGGGTGTGGAGAGGACTCTCTTACCCCACAAAGAACATTCAGGAGCAGGAAGTATCAGTGACTGAGACTGCCGGAGAGACTCTGCGATCAGCAGGGTCAGGATAAGAAAAGGAATAGAGAGACAGGGGAAAAGAACAGGGAGGTTTGCATAGAAAAAAGTGACATCTTGGATGAATATTCCATAGAGACAGAGTGGCTTCAAAGATGACTCCAGCCTTGTGAAAAGTAGTCTCAGTTCATCCATACAATGACACAGTATGACACCATTAGAAGAACAAAGTAGGCCTGTATATGCAGATATGAACATGGAGAAGACACACTATTAAGTGAAAAAATCAAGTTGTACCATGGAACATAAAGTATGATTCTCTTTGAGGTAAAAAAAAAAAAAAATGACCAGGTGTGGTGGCTCATGCCTGTAGTCCCAGCATTTTGGGAGGCTGAGGAGGGTGGATCACGAGGTCAGGAGATCGAGACCATCCTAGCTAACATGGTGAAACTCTGTCTCTACTAAAAATACAAAAAATAGAAAAAATTAGCTGGGTGTGGTGGCACGCAGCTGTAGTCCCAGCTACTTGGGAGGCTGAGGCAGGAGAATCGCTTGCACCTGGGAGGCAGAGGTTGCAGTGAGCCATTGCACTCCAGCCTAGGCGACAGAGCAAAACTCTGTCTCAAAAACAAAACAAAACAAACAAAACCCAGCACAAATACAGTGTGTGTGTGTGTGTGTGTGTGTGTATGTATATATATATGTATATGTGTATATATATATGTATATATGTATACACATATATATACACACAGAGGGGTTGGAGAAATAATTTCTGAAAAGACACAAAATCTTGTTAAAGGGGTTACACCTTTCAGGAGGGAGTGTGTGGATTTTTACTTTTCTTTTCTTTTTCTTTTTTTTCTTTTTTTTGAGACGGAGTTTCGCTCTTGTTACCCAGGCTGGAGTGCAACGGCGCGATCTCGGCTCACCGCAACCTCCACCTCCTGGGTTCAGGCAATTCTCCTGCCTCAGCCTCCTGAGTAGCTGGGATTACAGGCACGCGCCACCATGCCCAGCTAATTTTTTGTATTTTTAGTAGAAACGGGGTTTCGCCATGTTGATCAGGATGGTCTCGATCTTTTGACCTCGTGATCCACCCGCCTCGGCCTCCCAAAGTGCTGGGATTACAGGTGTGAGCCACCGCACCCGGCCCTAATTTTCACTTTCTACCTTTTTGAACTGTCCGCATTTCTTACGATGAGTATCGTTACTTTTATAACATTTAAAACAAAAGGTAACCCTAAGGTTTAAGGATTGGAAGACAGGTAAGTGTGGTTTCCCTGCTAGGAGGTGGAGAGAAGTCAGACATTTGGCAGGAAACAAATTCCGCAGTGAATCTGATATGTTAGAATGAAGGGCTCTAGTGATTTTGGAAACATGTGGAGAGTCTGAGGAGTGGGCAGTTGAGAGCAGGAGTAATTGATATAATTACTCCCGATGACAGAATAAAGTAGAGAATGGTGCAGAGGGAGGGCAAACATAAGGATGTGAGAGGACAGATTTTTAACAATGCTAACTGAGCACCCTGGGTTGACCTATGTAGGACGTTGGCTATTATTATTGCTAGTTCAGCATGGTGGAAGCACAGGGTCTCTGAGAGATGGCCAGCCTAAGGAAGGGACCCCTGAAGAGTTCCAAGCACGGCAGTTTTGTGGTCAAGGAGCAGCGAAGGATCACAGTGAGGCTGTGCAAGGGACTCATGGTGTCAGAGGAGAGACCTGGGCTGGGAGACTGTTAGGGGCCATTGCAATTGTTCAGCTGAAAAGTGAGATCCTAGAAAGGGGCAGCAGCAGTGGGGATGGAGAAATAAGAACAAAGCATATTAAGACAAGTAGTTTGGGGGGAGGAAGGAGAGTGAAGAGAGTCATGAAGCACTGGATACAAATCTCTGCCTGACGTTCAATACCTTTTGAGCTCAGTTTGACAGTCTGTATCATATATTTAAATAAATGTGACAATCAAATGAAATAATGCATTCAGTAAATGTTAACTGTGACTGTTAGCTCGGGTATTGGACTCAAACGTACCAGACTTCAAGTCCCTTTTTCATCAGTTACTACCTGTGCAACGCTGTTGAAGTCATTAATGTCTCTGAGCCCAGTTCCTGTTTTGTAGACAGGGATAATCTGTTGTCATGAAAATGAAAGAGCGCAAGTAAAGTGCGGGCAGGACTTGGCACAAAGTAGGCGCTCAATACGGGTATGACTACTGTAACCGGTAAACCACTGGGCACGGAGCTTGGCATAGAGTCAGGACTCCAAACATGTTAATTTGTATTATGACACAGAAGGCAGCAGTGAGAGGCAGGAGTGAGGGAGCTGCCCAGCCCGCAAGGAGGGCGCGCTGGCAGCTCTCCCGCCTTCGCACCCCGCCCCGCCCGCAGCAGTGCGATCCTCCTCCTCCCGCGCGCACTTCCCGCCCCTCCCGACCGCGGTGCGGGACACTCACCCTCGCGGCTGCCCGCCACGTCCCGGGGCGTCCGGAGCAAAGAAGCTCTCGGCGGCGCTCCACGTCCCTGCTTTCCTCCGCGGCGGCAGCCGGGCGGAGAGCTGGCCCCAGGCATAGTTTTCCCATCCCGTCATGGGCGGGAGAGCCTTCCTCCCGGTCACGTGGGCTGGCCCGCAGCGCAGCACTCTCTTTTTAGCAGCTGTTTGGAAAAAAACTTGCAGCGCTGATGACAACTCGGGTGTGTCGATGCATCTCTGCGTGTGTAGAGCTTGTTAGTGTATTTGGAGGTTTTGTGGGCCAGAGTGATCAGACTGATGGATTCCCACGTGTTTATAAAGGTGTGCATGTACTTGAATGTGATGATAAATCGTATATATGTGTTTAGTTATGTGTGTGCATACGTACATTTATTAACATTTTCATCAGGGCTGTTCGGTGTATCCACACATGCATGGGCATGTCGAAGATGGCAGCTCGGTGTGTAACTGGAGTGCTCATCAGCGGCTGGACGTACACCGCAGTGGCTAGACATCTGTATGTGGGGTGCATGTTTAAATGTGTGTATGACTGTACAGTGGCTCATTCTGTGTGTTGATTTGTATGCATGCCTTTGTGTGGATTTTGTCTGGAGTGTGCACATATGCAATAGTGTGAGCGAGTGCCCCTGTGTCCCAGCCCTCATTTCTCCCCTCCCCAGCAAGTGAGGCTTCACTGGTCTCACTCACTCTCTGGCCCAGCCTCAAGTCATTGAGAGATGTATGGAGTGTCCTCAGCTCCCAGGACAGGCAAAGCAATCTTGTTAAGGAACCAAGCAGGCACTGGAGGAAAGGAAATCCCTCCAAGGCCTGGCTTTTGCTTCTCCCTGTTCCTTCCACTGCTCTCTTCCACTAGCTACCCATATTTCACTCCACGGCCAGAGCATCTGGTTAACAGCTGGTAAATGACACAAAATTTACAGTCAGAAATTTAATACAGATATGCATTCAAATTCTAATGTTGGATCCACTGCCTTAATCAAGTCAGATAACCTCACAGATAGTGATTTATTTTCTGAAAAATTGGGAGAATAATATTACCTGCATTGTCTTTACCCCAAAGTTGGGACACTCACTCATAAAGATGTTTGGTAAGCCATTGAACTATGTAGGGAACTATTACTAATATTACATAAATACTGTTTAAGAATGTAAGTTTGTAGGCTCAACAAACATTCATTCAACAAATATTTAATAAGCATCCATTATGTGTCAGTCCCCAGGCAAGGTGCTGGGGATATAGGGGGAAACAAATAGGCTTGATGCCTACCCTCATGAAACTTAGAGCCCTCCATCTGGGGGCGATAAAAGTGGTTACAAGCGAAATGAGTGTTACAGAAAAGAAAAACTTAAAAGTATAAACTGGGCGGTCAGGGGAAGGCCTGCGAAAGTGATGTTTCAGGTGAACCCTGAGAGACGACTGAGACTTGTCTGAATGTAGGTGAACTGTGAGCTCTAAACATGAATGAGTGATAACATGTGAAGCAGAGTTTAGGGTGTTGATACACAGATGTCTGGAAAGGAAACTTTCATCCACAGCCCCTTGTGTCAGATGTGTCAGAAATCTGAAAGGTGAGGAAACTGCTTAAGATGCCTGGAGGCCATTCAGAATCTAAAGGGTTCAGGAAAGCCCCTCTCCTAGGGTACAGTGGGAATATCTGTGTGTTACCCATGTGGCTTCATTATGACAGAGGTTGAAATCACTGGCTTACTCTTGTTGGTTTTTTAAAAAAAAGTTAATGAAAAGTATAAGAAAGGAAGTGATGCTATACTTGGCAATGTGAAACATTTACTGACTGAATGAATGGGGACAAATGTTTTCTCAACTTTTGAAGATACCTGGAACCTAGGTTTCCTGAAGCCTAGCAGAGTTCCTTAGTCCTTGTCTTATGGGTCCTTGCAGTGGTGATGGCTTCATGTAGCAGGCAATCCAAAATACTTGTTCAGCTGCAGTTCCACGAGCTGCAAGAACTGTGTCAAGCTAGACTGGGGCTTAGGACTTCCTCTCCCTAGTTTCTCTTTGTCTTGAACTCAGTCTATGAACATTTGTTTGCTTGAGACAGAGTCTCATTCTGTCGTCTGGGCTGGAGTGTAGTGGTGCAATCTCAGCTCACTGCAATCTCCGCCTCCCCGGTTCAAATGATTCTCCTGTCGCAGCCTCCCAAGTAGTTGGGACCACAGGCGCGCACCACCACATCCAGCTAATTTTTGTATTTTTAGTAGAGATGGGGTTTCACCGTGTTGCCCACGCTGGTCTTAAACTCCTGGAATCAGGTCATCCACCCACATTGGCCTCCCTAAGTGCTGGGATTACAGGTGTGAGCTACCACACCTGGCCACAGTCTATAAATATTTACCAACTATTTTGAGTATGGGGACAAAGAGGTGAACTTCTGAATGAGAACAGAAATTACACTAGGAGGCAAAATAGAATAAGTGCCACAGGAAAGGTGCAAAGTGTGAACATGAAAGAGGAGGATTTTCCCCTTCCATTCAATTCATTTCACATCCATTCATGTCTAAAGAACATGCTAGTATCCATCTAGAGAAGATGATGACATTATGACATTGATGGCTACAGAGCCGGGCAGCTATAAGCCAGATGTGGCAGACTGGTTTGTTCCACAATTGTCCAAACTTTTCTTGGTGTGCCTTCCTATACAACAGAGACTAGAAAGCTAAAAATCAATTTCCTAGACTCCTTGCTGTTGGGGCTCCCATTATAATTTAGGTTTAGCTAGTCCTGAGCAACTGGGCAAGACCTGAATTCAAAATTGTGTTCAGAAAAAAAACCCAAAAAACAAAAACTGAGTTTTGTGAAGAGCCTGGGAGGAATCTACTTTGCTGTTGCTGACTTGGAAGGTGCAATGTGACTCTGGAGTTCTGGCAGTTCCGGATCCCCAGATTACACCTAAGATGTTGTGTTCCTGTAGTCAACTGGGCCAGTCACTGGCCTCCTGATTGTGGCAGAAGTAACTGTTCCCTTGGGATGGTGGGGTTAGTAGGATGACGGGTTTTGAGACTCATTCCTGCAAACCCAAGTCAGAACTTGTTCTGCAATGGTTCCGAGTTTGATTCTTTTTATTACATTCATGTTTGCTTAAAATCCTAACTGACATATCGTGTTATGAACTATAGGTGCTGTGAAAGTCAGGGAAGGGAGATGAGTGTGGATCAGAACAAGCAGGGAAGAAAGGACTGCCTTCTTTCCTCTTTCTATCCACCTCCTACGCTCAGCCCCATTTCAATCCTACCATCAACCTTCAGATTAATCAGTTGATTAAATATAAGCAACTACAATGCACCAGGTACTCTGCTTGACATTGGGGTCACAGTGATGAACAAATAAGGAAGGTCTCTGCTTCCACAGGGCTTATGAGGAGACAGATATTAAACCAGCAATCAAATAAATATATGATTCAAAACTGTGGTAAGTTATGAAGGAAAATAAGAGGGAAACATGGGAAAGAATACTGATATGAAGTCTGTGAGATAACCTATTTTGATTGAGAAGTCTAGATGATCTCTTCAGTAGGTGATATTTAAGCTGAGCCCCAAAGGATAAAAAAGGGCTAGTCATACAAAGGTGGCCAAGGTGTGGGGAGGTGCCAGGCAGAAGGAGTAGAGTATGTACAAGCTACCTTACTCTTTCTAATGCTTCCCTGTGTAACACTAGCCTAAACACAGCCTTTTTTTGTTGAGGGTGCTGTCCTGTGTGTTGCAGGATTAGCAGGATCTCTGGCCTCTACCCACTAGATACTACCTACTAGTAGCAGACCCTCTCAACCCCAGCTGGGACAATCAAAAATGTCTTCAGACATTGCCAAATGTTTCTAGAGGGGCAAAATTGTCCTCTGTTGCAAACCACTGTCTTATGGGTAGCTCTGCTTTAGTCAGGGTGGTTTTCTCACTGACTCCCAAATGCACCATCAATGTTTACATTTCTGCACTTATATATGCTGTTCCCTCTAATTACTCTCTCTTCTTCTGCCTCTGCACAAAGCTTACCCATATTTCTACCACAAATTCATGGCTTTTTCCATTAGGGAGCTCTGTTTGGATGACTCTCATGTGTTTTGGGTGGTAAGGGAAGAGAGGTCCATCCTAGTGCTCTGTCTGCCCTCTGGCTACAGTGGCAAGGGAGTGTGAATTACGTACCTTTTCCTTTTCTGCCCAGTTAGTAGCTGAATTGGTGGGCATGAGACCAGAGTGAGCCAGAGTCTTTCCATGTGATCTCCATAAGATTGCATTGCTTTTCTTTTGAATTGTTGACTGCAAAGAGGTAGGCCTGGGCTGCCACTAGCTATATTTTCCTGCCACTTGGAAAGACCCTGCTTACAGCAGGAGACAATACACAAATAGAAACAGATTCAAGAAGAACTGAAAGGTGGAGCAAGTGCCATGACTACGTTATTAAAGCCCTTTTCAGATACTTGTGCTAAAACAGTCTCATTCTTATATTCTTTTTCTTTCTTTAAGCTAGTTTGAATTGTTTCTGTCAGTTAGCATGGAAAGTCCTAATCAATATCCTTCAATGCCTAGTTCAAATCTTCCCTCTTTTATCAAGTCCTCTCAGCATTGAACAGTATGAAGAAAATGCCTTCTTTGCATTCTTAACTGGTTTGCTGGATCCCAGCAGCCAATTCTGTGCATCTCTTCCCAACTCTGAGTTTAGTGATGTCATGCTGGTAATGTGAAAGTAATTACAATATGGAAATCAACAAATTCTACAAATCAGAGCACTTTTCTCTCTACCCCAGCCCCCAGCCTGTTCGTCAGCACATCACTGTCTAAATCCCTTCCCAATGGTATCACCCATTTGGATAGTAATCATGTAGTGATTTGTGACACTTCTTGCATTTTGAAAATGGTGAGATTGGGAGGACAAGTACCCTGTATACTGCATCTGAATCTTCAGAATCTCAAAGGAGGAAAGGTCCTGAGAAATAATTTGGTCCATGATCTTCATCTCATACAGGAAGACAAAGAGGTACAGAGACCTTCAGTGACTTGATGGTTGTGCCAAGAAGAAGAAAGTCTTCTGACTTATATTCATTATTTCAATGTAGGCTTTCCCCCTCCATTTTCAGCCTTTCATTTTCTCCAATTTTGGTATAAAATAACATTTTAAAACTATTGTTGAATCATTCCTAACAGCTGATGGCCAAGACCCAAGTTCTCAGATCCTTACTTTTAATAAGGGGCTGTGAGGTTCTCCAGAATGAGATAATTCCAGATGGTGCTCACCAATGTGGCAGTAACGGGGAGACAGCTGTTCATAGAGAAGACCTGCTGCCATTCCACAGACTTCTAAGCCCTCAAGCCTGGAGAACCGTACTCACTATTGTAATGTCATATGAGGGAAAAGATTAAAATCACCCAGGTTTAAAAAACCATGATGTTGAAGTGAGCGTTGGCTCTCTGTGTATTATGCCACTTAGAATGAAACAAGATCAACCCAAACAAAAGCTTGCCAATTAACAAAAAATTAAAAATACCCAATTTATTTTTTGATGTAGCCATTATGTTTCCAGGAACTTATTCTGGAAATGTGCATATGGATATTCATTGCAACCTTGTTTAATAAAGGATTAAAAGCCATCTAAATGCCCAGTAATAGGGAGCTGATTAAATAAATCACTCTATGTATCTACAGAGGCAGAATTCTGTCTGACATGGAATTATCTCTGATATATACTGTTTAGTGAGAAAAATAAGGAGCAGAACAATGTATACAGTTCGCTACTATATATGTTAATAAAGGAAAGGAAAGGAAAACACACAAACACACACGGGAATAAAAACAATTATTTCTGGAAGGATACACAAGAAATTGCAACCCATGAAGTTGTCTCTGGAGAGGGGAACTGGAAAACAGTTATGAGAGGGGGCCTTATTATTCACTGCTTTTCTTTTGGAATGATTTGATTTTTAAAACCATGGGAATATGTTACTTATTCAGCATCCCTCCTTCCAATAAAATAGAAAATAAGTAAATGCTGTGTTGTAGTTTTTGGAAATTCTTATTTTCCTCTGTGGATGAGCTGGATCTGGGGATGTGCCAGTGAGTTTGGATAACAGTAATCCTTCTACAGTAATATACTTTCTTAAAAAAATTTTAAAATAGCATTTTGTTCCATCTTTCAAAAAATTTGTGACAAGTATTTCCCGCATTATACACCTGAAGGAACCGAGGCACAGAGGCAAGCCATCTTTCCAAGATTACACATTGAATGAGGATCAGAGTTGGAATAACCCAAATCTTGCACCTAGCCATAAGTTCCTTCTACTAGACTATATTTAGCTGAACAGAAGGTTTCAACAAGTAGAGTAGTTTTCAAGAGAAGGAAAAGAAGAACCAGAGAGTTCTCAGAGGCTCTTCTTGCTTTAGGTTTTAAGAAAGTTAAAGCTCTGAGACAGATAAGAGTCCTAGTGCAGATGAAATCAGACCAAAATAGATATCACTTGCATTCAACAATAATTGACCCAGAAAAGCTCCAATTGGTTTCCCCAAGGGCCTCAGCTGGAAAGACTTCATTTCGGAGTCTGATGCAAAAAGCTCTTGATGAGGTTTCTCAACTCAGTGTGTGGATCAGAAATGAACTAATGTTTGATTTGAGAAAATGCCCTGCTAAGAAGTTCTAGAGGTTTCTGCTTTGCAGAATCAGGTTCTGAGGAAAGTAACCTATGAATGAGTCCAGAAACAGGCGTTGCCACATTTTGCCGGGGTGATTTTGGGAAGGAATATAAGAAATAAAGGATTTATCTTTGCTTTTTGGCTGGGAAGAAAAGTAGAAATCCCACATTAATGAGGCATGATTAAACGGTGTAAATGAGATATTGGTAGTGGCTGGAAAGGGGTATTTTATCCGTTAGCTGTTCTGAAGTAGAAGGAGACTAATTTCTCTAAATCTTATATTTCAAAAGACTTCTACAGATTTCCTTTAAATAACACTCAGAAGACTATGCCTCATCCACTTAATTTACATCCAGTAAGTTTATTTTATTGACAGTAAATTAAAAGTCTCGAAGTATTCAAGGGTGTCTAGTGTGCTACTACTTGTGAAGACACACACACACACACACACACACACACACACACACACAAAGGTACCCATGCACATACTTGTTTATTCATAACCATCTCTTTAAAGATACATATCTGGATATCTGGTAACAGTAGCTGCCTCTGGGGAGAATTCTGGAGCTGGGGGATGGGACGGGAGTCACAGCTTTCACTGTACTGTTGCAATTTACCATATGCCTATATTACATATTAAAAATAAAACATTAAAAAAAGTTCAAAGAGAAAAACATAGATTTGGTGGTTATTCTGTAATCAATTAAGAAAATTTAGCATTACCATGGATGTAACAATTTGGCATTATATACCTATTAATCTGAATCAAATTATACTAACCTAACTTGAATAAAGACTTTTGACCTAATCTCTGATTAGCAGAAAACCTAGAATAATTAGTTAAATAGCATATAAGAAGACAATCAAATCAAGTAAGTGGGATATTCTTCAAAATTTTACTGTCATGAAAAAATAAAAAGGTGGTTCAGAAATAAAAGATAATAAAATTAGAAATGAAAGATATTGGGGGGACTCTGAATATGGTCTGAGTATTAGGTAATATTAAAGAATTATTATTAATTTTTCTCAGGTGTGAAGAATGGTTTTGTACTTATATAGCATAATGTTGGCCAGGAGCGGTGGCTCACGCCTGTAATCCCAGTACTTTGGGAGGCCGAGGTGGGCGGGTCACCTAAGGTCAGGACTTTGAGAACAGCCTGGCCAACATGGTGAAACCCTATCTCTACTAAAAATACAAAAATTAGCTAGGTGTGGTGGTATGCGCCTGTAATCCCAGCGACTCAGGAGGTTGAGGCATGAGAATCACTTGAACCTGGGAGGGAGAGGTTGCAGTAAGCTGAGATCATGCCATTGCACTCCAGCCTGGGCAGAAAGAGTGAAACTCTGTCTCAAAAAAAAAAAAAGAATAATGTCCTTATTTTTAGGAGATGCATGCTGAAGTACGTAGGGGTGAAGACACATGATGAGCTCACTTTAAAATGGTTCAGAATGTATGCATGCACATACAGACACACATTATTGGTTATTAAGCTATAGTCTCTCAGTTCCAAACTCAGCTATGTGATGCCAGGGCTGGGACTTTGCAAATCACATTTCTTTGCCAGCCAGCCTTCTGTCAGCCTGCAAATAGGGAATGCTAGAAGAAGATCGTGAGTCCAGAAGAGTGGCAAGGAACTTGGTCTTTTCTGTTTTGTTCCTGTTACTGTCATTGTCACTAAGCAACAGTTCCTTACCCTGGCAATGACTGTTATTTCCCATAGGAGCAGCTGGTTCAAGTTTGCATTTCCCCCCCCACCATCTCAGTCTCATTATGCTTCTTCAGGCAACCAGTATCAGATGGCAGATGCTTTCTCAGTCCCAGCTCTGTGGGGCCCTCCATTAAATCTTCTCCATTTTCATAATCCCAAATTATTCTCCATATCCTCCCACTGGTTGGGCTGGTAGCTGCTTTGGACATTTACTGTAGTATTCCTTTTGCCCTTTCAGTTATCCAACATCTGGTTAACACTTTTTTTTTTTTTTTTT
>NW_016107606.1:4021321-4036506 GCF_001604975.1 Cebus imitator
AAAAAAAAAAAAAAAAAAAAAAAAAAAAAAAAGAAAGTAACGGGTATAGTTTGTGTATCCTGACTGAATCCTGATTGATTCTGAAGTTGAGATCAGGGGTCCCAGGAAACAGACTCTCAAAGATGAAATTTTTGAAGTGTTTGGGTTTGTCTTTAGAACTGAATGAAATGTTGAGCTCTTTTTCATGAAATGGAATGCTGGTAATCCATGACATGGAGTGGCACTGATATTCAAATTACTTATTGTAATAAAGAACCCCCTGAAGCAGGTGCCTTGGAGGCCACGTGGCTGCTTGGAATGAAGATGATTATAAATATTGTGAGGTGGGATGCCTGCTTCTGAGTGCATGGAGTGCTTACAGGAAGAAAATGTGACACTCAGCACTTTCAAATCTTAGCTCAAGTCTTTGTCAGAGAGCTAGAGAGCATCTGTGGCAGTCCTAAACGTATCTAAATGAGATTTAGATACATCTCATAGCCTACATTTCAACATGAATTTGGCAGCTAGAAGGGGGGTGCAGGGGGAGGGGGAACATTCAGTCCATTACAGAGTGTGGCAATAGACTGATGCCCATGGAATTTATTGGTTTTGTCTGGGTGATGTACTTCATCACCCAGGAGCATCTGGTTTATTTGAATGATGGAATGATTTACTTAAGACTCAGTTACTTGCAACTGAGAGGAAAATAACCTAAAAGGATTATGTTCTATTTCACAGGATGCATTTTGTGCTTTGAATTGATAACCAAAGATATATAACCCTAACTTCCAAGGTCAAAATATGAGTCCAGAAATCAAAAAGTAAAAGTGGGAGTGGCTCACCTTATTATTGAACCTATTAATCCACTCAAAAGAATGTGTGCTTCCCACTGCTGCATCTGTGAACTCTGATATTTTGGCAGTCTTGTTTCCCAAGAGAGGAATGCTTTCACTAGGTGACATAACAGTGATTCCACTAAATTGTAAGTTGAGACTGCCGCTGATCATTTTGGCAAGTGTTATGAGGATGAATTCCAGTGGGCCTGAAATTGGCCTCAGTTGTCTGCACAGCACCAAATCCTGGTCAAGGCATAATATATCCTGATTAATAACATTGTTTTTTAATCTTATGTATTAGGAGTTTCAGGGTAGTTTGTACCAGTTTGTCAACACTGCTTACTGTAATAGTGAGATGAATGATTTATACCTAGAGACTTCTGCCCCTCCCCCTGTTCTCCTTCCTCTAGGGATACAAAAACTTGGTTGTTGGAGCTGCTCGTTATGTGGCAAAAATATGCCTGTGTGAACAAGAGTATAAGAAACTCCAGCTGAGAATCCATTTTGAGCCCTCTGGTTCTGAGGTGTTTCATGCTCATACTGTTGATGCCTGATCCAAGAGAGTGTGTCTCTACTGCCCTGTATTAGTTTCCTATTGCTGCTCTAACACTTTACCACAAAATCAGTAGCTTAAACAACATAAATTTATTATCTTCATTCCATAGGTCATAAGTCCAAAATCAGTCTTATAAACGAAGGTCAAGTTGTCAGTCAACGGGCTTATTCCTTCTGGAAATTCAAGTGGACAATCTGTCTTTACCTTTTCCAAATTCTAGAGGCTACCTGAATTCCTTGGCTGGTGGCTCCTTCCTCCATCTTCAAAGCTGGCAGAGTAGCATCTTCAAAACTCTGACTCCCTGACCTTTGCTTTTATCTTCACATCTCCTTCTCTGACTCTTCTGTCTCCTTATGAGGGACCCTTGTGACTATAATGGGCCCACTATATAATCCAGGATAATCTTCCCGTCTCAACATATTTCACTTAATCAAATTTGCAAAGTCCTTTTTTGCCATATAAAGTAACACATGCACAGGTTTCAGGGATAAGTATGCTGACATCTTTGACGGACCACTTTTCTGCCTACCACAGGCGCTGACACTTAGTGCTCAAAACTGTCCTCTCGACCTCTTTGTATGAGGCAGCCTTTAGCTATGATACATATCTGTATTTCAATGCTGATGCTATATACTATGTCCTTTTCCTGTAATAAATTATAGTTCTGTCATTTTGGGTCCTATTATTCGGCAATTGAATTCTGTCTATCACCATTAGTGCTGGGCTTATGTCAATGAACCAACAGGCAGAGAATGGAAACACTTTACTGGCTAGGGCAATCAATTATGATTACCAAGGAGAAACTGGGTTGCTGCTACACAATGGCAGCAAGAAAGACTATGTCTGGGACACCAGTGGGTGCTCTGAGTACACCTCTTAGAGCTTCTATGTCGAATAACAAATGGTAATAAAAAGTAATTCTTCTTTTTCTTTTTCTTGCCTAATTGTCCTGCCTAGAACCTCCAAGTACAGTGTTAAATACAAGTGGTGGCTGGGAACAGTGGCTCACACCTGTAATACTAGCACTCTGGGAGGCTGAGGCAGGCGGAATGCTCGAGCTAAGGAGTTTGAGACTAGCCTGGGCAATACCACGGTGGTGTGTGCCTGTGGTTGCAGCTACTCAGGAGGCTGAAGGATCATTTGAGCCTGGGAGGTGGAGGCTGCAGTAAGCCATGATTGTGCCACTGCACTCCAGCCTGAGCAACAGAGCGAGACCTTGTCTCAAAAAAACAAACAAGTGGTGAGAGTAGACAGTACTGTCTTTTCCTGATGTTGTGGGAAAGGCTTTTTTTCACCACTAAGTATGTTAGCTGTGAGTTTTTTATAAAGGCTTATCAAGTTGGGGAAGTCTCCTTCTATTTCTAGTTTTGTTTTTTTTAATTAAAGGATATTGTATTTGTCAAGTGTTTTTTCCTATGTCTGTTGAAATGATCATGTGGTTTCCTTTATTCTATTAGTTTGATGTATTGTACTGGTTGGCTTTCACATTGAACCAACCCTGCATTCTTGGAATAAATCTCTTTGTCATAATGTATAATTGTTTTTATATGTTGTTGGATTGAGTTTGCTAGTATTTTATTGAGGATTTTTATAAGCATATTAATAAGGAATACTAGTCTGTCATTTTCTCGCGATGTTATTTGTTTGGTTTGACATTACATAATGAGGTAAGTGTTCCTCCCTTTTCAATTTTCATAAGGAATACTGGTGTGTAGTTTTGTGATGTTGCTTGTTTGGTTTGATATTACGGAATGAGGTAAGGGTTCCTCCCTTTTCAATTTTTTGGAAGAATTTGTGAAGGACTGGTGTTCTTTTAATATTGGTAGAATTCATCAGATGACAGCGAAACCATCTGGTCCTAAGACTTTCCCTAATTCCTTGGATTTTTTTGGATTACTGACTTGATCTTTTTACTTTTTATAGGTCTATTCAGTTTCTGTTTTTTCTTGAGTCAGTTTTGGGAGTTTGTGCCTTTTATATTTTTCCATTTCATCTAGGTTATCTAATTTGTTGGTATACAATTGTTCAAAATATTTCCTTCGATCCTGTAAGGTTGGTAGTAACGTCCTCTCTTTCATTCCTGCTTTTCCTAGGTCAGTCTAACTTAAGGTTTCTGAATTTTGTTAATATTTTCAAAGGACCAACTGTTAATTTCTATGATTTTCTCTATTGTTTGTCAGTTTCATTTATTTCCCTCTAATCTTTATTATTTCCTTCCTTCTACTTGCTTTTAGTTTGCTCTTACTTTTCTAGTTTCTTTAGGTGGAAGTTTAGGTTATTGACTTTTCTTTTCTTTTTTTTTTTTTTGAGACAAAGTTTTACCCTGCTGCCCAGGCTGGAGTGCAATGGTGCGATCTTGGCTCTCTGCAACCTCTGCCTCCTGGGTTCAAACGATTCTCCTGTCTCAGCTTCCTGAATAGCTGGGATTACAGGTGCCTGCCACAACGCCCAGTTAATTTTTGTATTTTTAGTAGAGATAAGGTTTCACCATGTTGGTCAGGCTGGTCTTGAACTCCTGACCTCAGGTGGTCCAACTGCCTTGGCCTCCAAAAGTGTTGGGATTATAGGCATGAGCCACTGCACCCAGGTGACTTTTCTTTTTGATGTAAGCATTTATAGCTTACATTTGTTCTCTGCTAAAACAAAGCAGTCAGAAGGTAGGATAGCTTTTGCATGCTGCATCTCTTCGCTTCCTTCTTTTTCCCATGCTGAATGCTTCCTCCTGCTCCTCCTGCCCCTCCTGCCCGTGGACATCAGACTGCAGTTTCTTTGGCCTTTGGACTCTTGGATTTACACCAGTGGGTTGCCAGGGACTCTAGGGCCTTTGGCCACAGACTTAAGGCTGCACTGTCAGCTTCCCCAGTTTTGAGGCTTTCAGATTGAATCCCTACTGGCTTCTCTCATTCCCAGCTTGCATATGGCCTATCGTGGGACTTTGCCTTGTTATCAGGTGAGCCAATTCTTTCTAATAAAATCCCTTTTACATGTACATACATCTTATTTGTTCTGAATCTCTGAAGAACCCTAATACAGGTAGCAAAACTGACCACTGGAAGTCCAGACATATCCTATTAGTTTAGCATGTATAGCATCTTCCCCATTAATTCCAGCAAAGGTACCAGAGCTAACCAGCCAGGAGGGGGTCATACGGGCTGATAGTGGGAGGAAAACAGTTCCTCAAGAAAAATCAGGGTGTTACTATTAAAAGAAGCAAGTTAATGAATGAATCTTAAGCAGGTCAAAACAAGATGATCAGACTGTCAGATCTCGATTCCTATATGCCAAGAACTACAAAGTTTATACAATTAGTAAGTAGCGAAATAGGACTCAAATCCATTGCTGAATTATAGTAAGATTTATGGCAAATTTGTAAAACAAAAGTAAAATAACCTGAGGTCTCTCTTTTTTCTTATAAGTACAAATTACAATAGGCAATAACCTTATACTGCCCTTCAAATTAAGGTAGACATTGAAAGCTTCAAATTCGATGTTTCTAAATGCCTGGCAGATATTAAAGCCATGCCCATTGTATCTAATTTTTTTTTTTTTTGACATAGGGTCTCACTCTGTTGCCTGGGCCGGAGTGCAGTGGCATATTCACAGCTCACTGCAGCTTCCACCTCCTGGGCTCAAGTGATCCTCCTATTTCAGCCTCCTAAGTAGCTAGGACTATGGGTGTAGGCCACCAAACCAGGCTAATTTTTGTAGACAGCGTTTCACTTTCTTGGCCAGGCTGGTCTCAAGCTCCTGGGCTCAAGTGATCCTCCTGCCACAGTTTCCCAAAGTGCTGGAATTACAGCTGTGAGCCACTGTGACCAGTCTTTTTTTTTTTTTCAGAGTGTCTCACTCTGTCACCTAGGCTAGAGTACTGTGGGACCATCATGGCCAACTTCAGCCTCAATCTTTTGGGCTCAAGCAATCCTCCTGCCTCAGTCGCTCCAGTAGCTGGACTACAGACATGTGCTACAATGCTCAGCTACTTTTATTTTTTGTAGAGACAGGGTCTTGATATGTTGCTCAGGCTGGTCTTGAACTCCTGCCCTCAGCAGCCTTCTTCCCTCAGCGTCCCAAAGTGCTGGGATTACAGGTGTGAGCCACTGCACCTGGCCTCAGAGCCTATTTTTAAAAATTGAGGCTGGGCTTGATAGCTCACGCCTATAATCCTAGCACTTTGGGAGTGGATCGCTTGAGGTCAGGAGTTCAAGACTAGCCTGGCAAACATGATGAAACCCTATCTCTACTAAAAATACAAAAATTAGCCAGATGCAGTGGTGGGCGCCTGTAATCCCAGCTACTCGGAAGGCTGAGGCAGGACAATCTCTTGAACCCAGGAGTGGAGATTGCAGTAAGTTAAGATCACACCACTGCTCTCCAGCCTGGACGACAGAGTGAGATTCTGTCTCAAAAAATAAAATAAAACTGAGATAAAATTCAGGTATCATCAAGTTCACTATTTAAAAGTATAAGTCTATTTGGTTTTGATTACAATTGGTTCGTGCCCAAAAATGCTGACCTATCAGTCACTAACTTTAAGTAGCTTTTGGTGACTTAGACCAACAGTGAGGATGCCAAAAATCCACATGCTTGTCAGTATTACAGAAAAAGTCACTTATATTTTCTCTTTCTCACCTGTGTTTCTCAGTGATTTCTTGTAGTCTGGAGGTTACTGGCTCCACCAGAGTTCTGCCTGTCAATTTTGGGTCCACAGAGGCTCAGCTGGGGCATTTTAAATTTGAGCCACTAGCATCTTTTCTAGTGATGTTTCAAATCAGCTATTTGGCAAAATCTGTAATGAGAGTAAAGCTGCTTTCATTCAAAGCCACACAGAGAGTGACATCTGCTGGCCATGAAGATTATGTCTTTATTCTATTTATATTCCTTTTCAAAATTTATCAATGACCTTAAAATAAAATATAAAAGTAATTATCTGAGATAGAGTCTCAAAAAAAAAGATGGCGTCTCCCTCTGTCGCCCAGGCTGGGGGGGCAGCGGCACTATCTTGGCTCACTGCAACCTCTGCCTCCTGGGTTCAAGTGATTCTCCTGCCTCAGCCTCCTGAGTAGCTGGGATTACAGGTACGCGCCACCACACCCGGCTTATTTTTGTATTTTTAGTAAGTATGGGGTTTCCCCATGTTAGCCAGGCTGGCCTCGGATGCCTGACATCGTGATCTGCCATCTTGGCCTCCCAAAGCGCTGGAATTACAGGCATGAGCCACCTTACCTGGCCTACATAGATTTCTATGTAGGAAATCTAGTTACGAAAGCTGGTTACAAATGAGGATCCTTGACCTTATCACAGACCTGCTAATCAGAATCTTTAGGGTAAGGCTCAGGAATCTCCTTTTCAGCAGTCTTGATAACTTGGAGTTCTGAAGTAATTTAAAGATGACAAACAGTGACTAATATATTCGGCTATTTATTAATATTCATAACACAGGAGCTATAGGAATGGACATTGTGAGACTAACTCCAAAGAGTATATTAAAATAACTCTTATACAAGCCAGATCATTCCTTTTCCCATTATATTTCATAATTCTCTTCTGATTTCATTAGCTTCTTCATAACAAAGATGGGTGAACTCAATCTGTCATTTTGCCTTTTTGACTTCTGGGAAGTCTTTTCTTTTCTCCTGGCTCAATTCCTGGCTTATTGTACCATTTAACTGGATATTCTAGTGTTTAGGTATCTTTTTTACATACCTCATAAACAGGTTAAACAGCAACTCAGAATTAGGAAAATCTCATGATAGCAACTAGGCAGTAGTACTTCATCTTTTCTGCTGTTTGTGTTTTTATTCTCAAAACACACTTTCACATGCCTCATTCAAAGTTAAAGTCATTAAATTTTTTCAAACATAGAATTCAGTGTATCATAAATATGAATGGAAAGAAACAGAATTACAGCTTAATTTTATGATATTGTTTAAAATTACACATTTAAAAAGTATATCAGCTTACATTGACTTCTGCTGTAGCTGCTGCTTTTGTTCAATGATGTCTGAAAAACGAGGAACTTTTTTTGAAATAGCCACACGGATATCATCACTCAGATTAAAGCTGCTTCTGGACTTTGTTTTGAAATGTAAAAGTGATGAAAATCCCAACTCACAAAGGTATGTAGTTGCAAATGGCATAAGGATTTCTAGAGCTGTCTTTGCCAGGTTTGGAAACACTGTGAATTGAGCACACCAGAAATCCTCAAGCTTCATTGTCTCAAATTCCATTAGGATTTGGCCACTAGCTCGTAATTCAGCAAGATCATTTTTCATTAAATAACTATCATCAACAAAATCAATATTAAAAAGAAATGGATCCAGTATCCATTTACTTGCCTCATCAAGATCTCCAATGGAAAAATAGCCATGAAAGAAGTTGCTCAATTGCTGCAGATGCAGTATTATTTCAGCTGCAATGAATATTCCTTCATTATCTGAAACAATTATTTCTTCAAGAAAAGGAAAATTGGTAAAATTTCTTTTCTCAATTCGTTTTTGCCAAAATGGAAACTTTCTAACAAAAGCAGATAACTTCTCTCTAGCTGATACTGTGTTCATCCCAGTCCTTTGCATAGATGCACTGAGTTCATTTAAATGTTTGAATAAATCTGCAAGGTATGCTAGGTGAATTTTAAACTCTTTATTTTCAAAGCCATCAACCAAATTACTGCTTTTATGGTGAAGAAACTGATTTATTTCTTCATACATTTCAAAAATATGAGTAAGTATCTGGCCTCGGGAAAGCCACCTCATTTCAGTATGGAAAAGGAGGACACTATATTCTATGCCAATTTCTTCAAAGAAAGCCTGAAACAGGCGATGATTTGGAGCTCTCCCTTTGATGAAATTTATTACCCTCACCACAGTAAACAGAGCATCCCTCAGTTTTGTAGGCAATGTCTTTATGACAAGTGCATGAGGGTTCAATAAACAATGTGTGATCACGATATGAGGTAACTCTTTTTTCACATAGGCAACAAACTCAGAATTTTCTCCTAGCATAGAGGAGGCACCATCAGTACAAATAGAGCCACATACATCAAGTGCTATCTTATGCTTCAGAAAGAAGTCTCTGAAGAGATTGAACACATCTATTCCTTTCATGGATAGCTGCAATGGTTCACAGAAGAGAAATTCTTCTATGATCTCTCTTTCTTTTATATACCGCACAAATGCCATTAGCTGACTGCAGTCCTCCATGTCAGTTGTCTCAGCAAGCTGAATGCCCACTTTAAGAGGACTGGCTTTGATATCTTCTAGAACTTGCTGTAAGATATCTTGGCTCATTTCATCAATTCTAGAATGAATCACATCATCTGATAAGGGTACCTGCTGAAGCTTCTTTTGTGCATCTGGTCCCAAAACTATTTGTGCTATTTCCAGTGCACAAGGTTTCACTAACTTTTCGGCTATTGTATGAGGATTCTTCTCCTTGGCACATAAATACGCAAATTGATATGATGCTTGTAATAAAGTATCCTCATGAGATGCAACTCCAAATGCTTTCAAGGTTTCACTCTGATCAGATGGTGTGGGCATATGCTTCAGGCTATTGACATCATGCCCAGCTATACCACCATGCTGTCTGTTAAAATGGTCTGACAGTTTTGATGGTCTGAGATCAGCATTTGAAAATACTGAGTTACACAACACACACTGTGGGCGCTGAGTTCCATCAACTTCTGTTGTACAGGTGAACCAGTAGCGAACATAGTCATCATCCCATTTGCGTTTCTTCGACATGGCACACAAAAATTCTCAGGTAGTATTCCAGAGATGCCACAGAATTTTGCTTTGGGAGTAAAATACAACCCACACATTAAAAACTACTGGCTAACTGAATTAAAATAAAGCCATATCACATGCTATTTTGTCATCACATGCTATTTTGTACATGCCAAGATATAGCCTGCAGCATGCCAATTAGAAGTAAGCCAAGACAGGATATAGTTCAACTTAAAGCTAGCAACTCATAGCTAAAGTCTTGGAATAAATGATTTGCTAGTAAATTATATGCGGGAAATTTGAGCTTAGACAAGTTATTTATTGGTGAATTACAGGTATGGCCTAACTTGTTTTCAATAACGTATGCTACAAACAAATCTAGCGCATTTTGTAACCCTGGAAAGGGCATCTCACTACTACTACCTCCTTCCATTCGGCTTCAAATATGTATGCACACCCTCAGTTAAGAATCAGTGAATAGGCTGGGAGCAGTGGCTGATGCCTATAATCTAGCACTTTGGGAGGCCAAGGTGGGCGGACTGCCTGAGCTTAGGAGTTCGAGACCAGCCTGGGCAACATGGTGAAACCCTGTCTCTCTTAAAAATACAAAAAATAGCTGGGCATAGTGGCATACACCTGTAGTCCCAACTACTGAGCCAAGATCGTGCCACTGCTCTCTAGCTTACACGACAAAGTCTGTCAAAAAAAAAAGAAAAAAAGAAAACAACTTACTTGCTCAGGAGAAACACTATTCTTGCTACCGAGACTTCAGAAAAATCCCTCTCATATGAGAACATCCTTAAGTACAATAAGGAATTTCATGATGCTTTTCCATCTAAATACCTCTCAGTAAAAGCAGTTAAGAAAGAACACACACAAACACACATTAAAAATAAGCAGCATTCCTAAGGTTTTGTTTAACCCAACGATAGGATGTAGAAGGTCCTATCTGAATAGAGATTCTGATTCTCTAGTTATGGAGTAGGGGCATAGAATCTGTATTCTAAATTAAGTATTTTAGATAATTCTTTTAAATAGTAACTAGAACAGTGATCTGTGACAAGAGATACGGTATCATCACAATCACTGGGAACCCCTTTAAAAGTATACATGTCTCTGCACTACCTTAGAACTAATAAATCATCTTCTCCAGAAGCAGAACAAAACAATATGAAATGATGTTGTCCAGGCGATCCTGAAACACCTCCTGGTTAAGTAGTCAGATTTAGGGGAATAAAAACATCCTTCAGACCAATCCCTAGCTAACAAACATTCTAGGTTCCCAAGTGAATGGTCCAAATGTTTTAATAGATATTTAATTTTTCTACATTTTCTGAGTTGATGGCAGCCTCTTATGAAAGTTAACAACTAAAATTGAAAGCCATGTCTTTTCTCTTTCTCTTTAGAAACGAGTAAAGGCATAATCCACAGGTAGGCTCAAATATACCTTAGAAAACATTCTATGTCCAAGATAAATAAGTGATCCCAAAATTTCCAAAGTTCTGGGCCAGAGAATGTGGCTGAAATAAAGTAACAGGTACACATTTAAATCTGAATGCCTACTTTGGCCATTAAAAGAAATATCACAAGTAAGCCAAGAGTATCTACTTAAAGCATTAGCTTTCAAGTGGATCTACCAAGATGAAATAGTTGTAAAATGTACTCCAATAAAACTATTAAGCTGACCTGTTACATGGTTGTTATAAGCCTGTTAAATTGGAGGTTGACTGTCAACCAAAAAAGACAACCTGAAGTTTAAGGAGCTGATCTTAAGCCTTCTTTTGTCAAGTAATGAGACTACATGGCTACTTTTGCTTAGAACCACTTCTAATTAATAAAATTACAACATTACCGTAAAATGCTTATTTTTCTGTATTCTATTAATGCATACTTATCATGTATATTTGGGGAGGCAGAGGGAATAAAGGTAAATCTTTTTAGTCACATTAGAAATCATTACAAGAGGCAGGCGTGGTGGCTCATGCCTGTAATCCAAGCACTTTGGAGGCCAAGGCGGGCGGATCACCTGAGGTCGGGAATTCAAGACCAGCCTGACCAACATGGTAAAACCCCGTCTTTAAAAAAAAAAAAAAAAGAAATCATTACAAGAGGGACCCCGCGTGGTGGGGAGGCACTCTGGGAGGACGAAGTAGGCGGATCACTTGAGGTCAGGAGTTCCAGACCAGGCTGGCCAACATAGTGAAACCCCATCTCTACTAAAAATACAAAAATTGGACGGGTATGGTGGCTCATGCCTGTAATCCAAGCACTTTGGAGGCCAAGGCGGGCAGATCACCTGAGGTCGGGAGTTCAAGACCAGCCTGACCAACATGGTGAAACCCCGTCTGAAAAAAAAAAAAATACAAAAATTAGCTGCATGTAGTGGCGCACGCCTGTAATCCCAGCTACTCGGGAGGCTGAGGCAGAATTGCTTGAACCCAGGAGGCGGAGGTTGCAGTGAGCTGAGATCATGCCACTGCACTCCAGCCTGGGTGAGAGAGCCGACTCCGTCTCAAAAAAAGGCCAGGCACGGTGGCTCACACCCGTAATCCCAGCACTTTGGGAGGCCGAGGCGGGTGGATCACCTGAGGTCAGGAGTGCAAGACCAGCCTGGCCAACTCGATGAAACCTTGTCTTTATTAAAAATACAAAAATTAGCTGGACATGGTGGCGGGCTCCTGTAATCCCAGCTACTCGGGAGGCTGAGGCCGGAGAATCACTTGAACCTGGGAGGCGGAGGTTGCAGTGAGCTGAGATGACGCCACGGCACTCTCCAGCCTGGGTGATAGAGTGAGACGGTCTCAGAAACATAACAAACAAAATAGAACTGGAAATCGTTACAAAATCTGTTAAGAGTCCATTCCTATCCACTTTGACTATGTATCTCAAATATATTTTAAAATTTATCTGTTATGTACAAAAGAAGTTTTAGGAAAATCAATTTATAGTATTCTTCTCCAGCCCCCTCAAAAATGGGAGAATAGATGGCAAGAATTTTCAAGAGCCTCAAAGATGAACTTACTGCCCAAGAGGCTTGTGTTTTTAGAACCTTACAATCTGCACTTGCGCTTTTGTGGTATTTAGGAATTACAATATCCCAAAAAATGTAAACATTAAAAAAGCATCATCATCATAAGGAATTATGGTTAAACAGGCCTGATAATGGTATTGTGGTTGTGTTTTTAAAATACCTTATTTGTTAGATACAATTATTTACAACTGAAATGATAAGATGTCTGGGATTTCTTTTGAAGTACTGTACTTCAGCATACATTCACAAACATGCACAAATTGGGGTGGAAATAAAAGAAATGACTGGCCTTAAGTTGGTAACTTTTGAAGCTGAATGATGGGTACACATCATTACACTGTTCCTATTTTTATGCATGTTGGAAACTTCCAATAATAAAAAAAAATAAAAAGCATTATTTAAAAATAGGCATCATTCATTTTTAAGAATGATTCTTTTGAGAGATTATCTTCAGATGCTTAGATCTGATATAACAAAGTAAAATGTTTTTGCAAGTTTATGAAGGGTAGATACGAAAAAGCATCACAACTGAGAAAAATCAGTTAAAAGTGAACACTCACAAAGCAATTAGGGAATGCTAATATACATAGAAAACACCAAAGTGCAGTTGTAAACCTAAAACTCCAAACCAAATATAATTCAACTTCCATCTAACCACTGCGTATGCAAGGCCATGGTAGGCGCAGGTGTTCCGGGAGGCAGAGCATTTAACCATTACGTTTTAGATAAAATTGAGAGCCAGGAGAAAGCGGGCAGGAACTTGGTGGCTGGGCAGACGCTCCAGGGGCAAACGCCTGGGATCGTGACTTTGTCGCTTACAAGCTGGGACCTTTCCAAGCCTCAGTTCCTCCAGAGGGGATAAGAGTACCTACCTTACAGGGTTGTTGGGAGGTTTAATTTTAAGAATACATGCAAACAACAAGCAGCTCTTAATTGATAGGGCCTGGTGGTATTACTGTTAAGGACGCAGATTTTTAGAGCCTCCTGGGTGAGCTAAGAACGCCAGCGGCGAGGAAAGAAAAGACTCAGTGCGGTCTCCGCCCGCCGGTCTCCGAGCCTGAGACGCAGGCCCAAGGGATGCTCGGGCTTCTTTCGAGCGCCCGTTTCAGGCTCCAGTTCCGCTCTCCGCTCAGTCTAGGGCCCAGCGTCTCGCCGTCGGAACCAGTCTAGGCCGGCGATGGTTCCTCAGGTCCCACCCTCGAATAGGAATCTGCGGTGCGCTTGGAGAGAGAAGCATCCGCAACAAACTCCTAACCAGCCAGGCCCGGGTTCCATCCGGGTTCTCCAGGTTGCTTCCCGCCCGCAAACTGGGCGAGGAGTCTCCCGTACGCAGGCGCAGAAACAACTGGCTGTGGGACAGGCTGGCTGGCTTGAGTATTGAGCATGCGCGCTGGCCCTCCCCAATTTTTTTTTTTAGATTGTGTACGTGGGACTGGAAATTGTTTGTTGTGTCTGCCGGAAAGGATGAACCGTAGAATTTCAGGAATGGAAGGAGCTGTAAAGTCCACATAGTTCTTTTTAACATGCAGAGCACTCAAACTTTGTGTCTGGCTTTGAGCTTGGAGATAAAACTTGATAATTACCACATTCCATGTGGAATAAATGAGAAAAAAAGAGAAGGACGCTCATTGTAATCTCAGATTAAACATTTCAGCAGTGGAGGATGAGCTTCCATAGCTCGTGTACTGTTGCCCATGCAGGGTGATCCCCTCACTTCCCATAAATGGGAACATGGGGATGAATTTCCTAGTCATCATCATCCATCTCAGAGGAAAGATTTTTATTTAAAATTCTTTCAACAACGTGATTTCAAATAAATAAACCCATTATTTGAGAGGTTTGAGATAAAAATCCCAAGTAGAAACTAGGAAACATTGTTGAAAGAAATAAATTGGAATATAGTCCTTTTCTGTTTGGGGATATTTATTTCCAGAATTCTTATAAACAATGAGTTTATTCATTTTTGTACAATCTTGTTAAAAGCATTCCATAAGGCTGGTGTATGTGAGGAGTGGTGGTGTGTCAAAGAATGTGGGCCAGATACATCATTTTCAGGTGTTGAGTGTGAGCCTGGTAAATACTGAAGGGCTAGCTTAAGTTTTTTGTGGAGGGAAGAAACTGCAAACTACCAGCCTTGTTTAAGAAACTAGGGCCTTAAATACTAGAGAAAGGGGTAGGCTTCAGATTCAGAGACAGCTAGCTTCATGTCCTGGCTCCAACACTTATAACTGTCAGGATTTGTGCAGATTACTTGGGAGTTAATTCTATGTGCTTATTGTAAAATTGACATATCATCCATTACCCCATGAAGTTCTTTAGAAGAAGGAGATAACATTATGACAATTACAGCACATAGTTCCCGTACTCAAAGGCAGCTATTATTGAAATCAATCTGAGTAATGTCCTAGGCATTACTTTTTTCTTTTTTTTGGAGACAGGGTCTTGTTCTGTCACCCAGGCTGGAGTGCGGTGGCATGATCTCTGCTCACTGCAACCTCCATCTCCTGGGTTCAAGCAATTCTCATGCCTCAGCCTCCTGAGTAGCTGGGATTATAGGCGTGTGCTACCATGCCTAGCTAATTTTTGTATTTTTAGTAGAGACAAGGTTTTGCCATGTTGGCCAGGCTGGCTAGGCATTACCAATAAAACAGAAGACATGATTCTGGATATTATAGAATTCTTCCTAAATCAAAGTAAACTAGGCCTTACAGAAGAGGGAAAGAGGTCCAGAAAGGTTGATGACAGGATGCTGAAATTTTCTTACACAAACTCACAGAAGCAAATTCAGGTTCCTTCCCTGTCCATACAACTTTTCTGTCAAGTATTAGAAATAATGCTCTCAAGCCTGTAATCCCAGCACTTTGGGAGGCTGAGGCGGGTGGATCACGAGGTCAAGAGATCGAGACCATCCTGGTCAACACGGTGAAACCCCGTCTCTACTAAAGCTACAAAAAATTAGCTGGGCATGGTGGCGCGTGCCTGTAATCCCAGCTACTCAGGAGGCTGAGGCAGGAGAATTGCCTGAACCCAGGAGGCGGAGGTTGCGGTGAGCCGAGATC
>NW_016107606.1:4036591-4052210 GCF_001604975.1 Cebus imitator
TCACAGTTAAGTATTGTCATTTATATATCTTTAACAAAAGATAAAATACAAAACAGATACAACAATGTCAGCCTTTATGTGGAACCACCCTGTTTAGGTAGGAATATGAAAATTTTTTGCATTCTTAAAGTAAGAATTAAGTCTACTTGCACTGCTGTTTAATTTCATACCAATCTAAAGCTAGAAACCACGTATATCCAAAGTGCTTTTGATTCAGTTACTCTCACACTACCATTTCTGAGATTCTGACTTAATGCAGTATCCTACAGGTGGTTTTTGGTAGTTTAGAAAAGCCAGTGAGCTGTTAAAAGTTAATATATTTGCCGGGTGTTGTGGCTCACGCCTGTAATCCCAGCACTTTGGGAGGCTGATGCAGGCGCATCATGAGATCAGGAGATCGAGACGATCCTGGCTAACATGATGAAACCCTGTCTCTACTAAAAAATACAAAAATTAGCTGGGTGTGGTGGCACATGCCTATAATCCCAGCTACTTGGGAGGCTGAGGCGGGAGAATCGCTTGAACCTGGGAGGCGGAGATTGCAGTGAGCCAAGATTGTGCCACTGTACTGCAGCCTGGCAACCGTGAGACTCTGTCTCAACAAGAAAAAAAAAGTTGATATACTCATGTCAGAGGTTTTGTTAGGCTGTTTTCACTGATTCCACTGTGTCAGTATTATCTTTACAATGTTCCGAGAAGAGGCTTCAGGATCATAGCAATCTATTACTAATATCCCTACAAAGCTATTCTTTTAATTCTTTGAAGAAACCAACTTTAGGTTTTTTTTTTTTTTTCTTTTACAAATTTTACAAAGTAACACCTCCTGACTATAAATATTAGGATATTCTACAATTAAAAAAATCTAATACTCATGATTGTTAAATAAAGGCAATCACAAGGAAAACAAATAGTATTGTAAACCATATCTATGATAAAGGAAAGGATTTCTGCATCTAAAGGCTTATGTCCAGAATGGTAAAAGACCTACTGATCAGTCAGTATTAACCCAAAGATGAGAAAATAGTTGTTTTCCATTCAATTAGTCTACTCCAGAGGCCAAGGAGAGAGAATCATTTGCCCAAGACTGCATGCAGTGTGTTATGATCATGTCTGTGAAAAGCCACTGCTCTCTAGCCTGGGAAACATAGCAAGATCCTATTTCTAAAAAAAAATAAGAAATAAAAATAAATGTAGTCATAGAGTTGCTAGTAATTATTTTAAAAAAATGGAGCCCCTTTTTTCTCAAAACCAAAGTATGCTAATACTAAATATAGGGCACAAAAATTGAAGCAATAAAGTTTGAAGCTTAATAAATGTAGAGAAGGAGACATTCTTAATAGGTAGAGAGCCAAGGCCTCTTTCTACATGACTCTAATAAAACTAGAAATAAAATCTTAATTGAATTTTAAATTCTATTCCCAAAAGCAGACTTCATGTGCCTCTTCTTTTTGTTCCTTCAGTATGGAAAGGAGTGAACTTACTGTGAGACATCTGAAAGATTTATTAAAGCGAGGCAGCAAGAAGAGTAGACAAGGATTTTTCTGTCTACAATCATCAACAAGAAGCTGAATCTTCTTGTTGAATGTATCAGCTGTATCTATCTTGGATGGTCTTCTGACTAGTTACTGCTGCCCAAGGAAAGAGGCCATGGGATCATCTGGTCTCTGACGTTTCATTCTGTAGGCCTCCATTTCCTCTTCAGTAGGTTCCCGAGTTTCATACATGCTATTGTAAGGCCGCTTCCTCTCATCAATCTGCATGGTCTCCTTGACATGAAGAAGGCGGGCCTCCTCTGCATTCAGTGCCTACAGTGAGAGGAATAAAATGCATATCACAGCTCTACATCAGATCTCTTTTCTCCACAAGTGGCAGAGTACCAAAAGACTCCACTGAATATGAACTGCTCTATCAAAAACCCAGATTGCCTGAAAGAGCTTTGGAGTCAGCCCTTCCACTGTTAAGCTACAACTGATCACTATTTGGTTCATATGACATTTTTATAGAGCACAAAACATTCTATAACATTTTTAATTAATGTTGAAGAAATTTTATTTAATAACAAAAATTAAATGAGGTTCACTTTACTGATATAAGCTCACAAATGATACTTCTGGTAGAGACTACAATTGTGACTTTTCTCAAAGACTTGCTGAAACTTATATATTATGGAGCTAGAAGGGAATTCTTTGTGGTCAACATGACAGTAACTCTAAAAATGCTTTATAAAGCATATTTCTTCTGTCCATTAGTCATAATATTAAGCACTCCAAGAAGAAGGCAGTACCTACACCCCACAATATCTCCATTAATATGACTTGGGCAAATCACTCAGACTCTAGGCTTGTTTCATCATTTTAAAAATGCATTTGGAGACAGAGCTAGATCATAGGCCATTATAAATAAAGGCGTTCACAAATAATACTGGCCAGGAGTGGTGGCTTACACCTGCAATCCCAGCACTTTGGGAGGATGAGGTCGGTGGTTCACCTGAGCTCAGAAGTTTGAGACCAGTCTAGGCAACATGGTGAAATCCTGTCTCTATAAAAAAATACAGAAATTAGCCAGGCACAGTGGCATGTTCCTGTAGTCCTAGCTACTCAGGACACTGAGGCAGGAGAGTTGCGTGAGCCCAGGAGGTGGAGGTTACAGTGAGCTGAGATTGTGCCTTTGCACTCCAGCCTGGGTAACAGGGCAAGACCCTATCTCAAAAAAATAAAAACAACCCAAAAAACAAAGAATATTGTTACTTGTCAGTTTTACTATTTAGGCTTCGCAAATTACCTTTTTCAATTTTTCATGCTTCTTTTCTTCATCATCACTATCTGAACTGCTCTTTCGATGCTTCTTCTTTTTCTTTTTCTTCTTCTTCTTTTCTTCTTTTAGTTTTTCTTGATGCAGCTGAAAGGGAGGATTGAAATACAGTGTTATTAATGTGAAAACTAAGCTTGGGTGCACTACGGGAGGCTGAGGCATAAGAATCACTTGAACCCAGGAGTGGAGGTTGCAGTGGGTTCAGATCGTGCCACTGCAAAAGAGCTTGGGTGACAGAGTGAGACTGTCTCAAAATAAAAGAAAAAAGCTCTGGTGCAAGTTTTAAAGCCCCGACTCCAGGACAAATGATTATCAACTTACCTCCATGAGAGTTTGAGGTTTTTTCACAGATTCTTCCCCAGTTACATCATTTATAATACATTCCTCAGAATTCTGTGGTGAAAAAAACATGTAATTTGAGTTGAGTAATAGTTACTAATCATATAAGAAAAAGTTAAGATTTGCAACATGAGACAGTATGTTTTAGTTTGACTTACGAGCTTTGTTTTATACCTTTAAGAACCAAAGACTATTACTTACAGCAATCTCCTTTCCAGCTTCTCCAGTGCAATAGGAATACTTGAAAAAAGAGTGACAGCATTTGTATCCCCATCGGCCTTCTTTCCAGTACGATCCCCAGATATGCTGCAGAGAGAGAAATTACTTAAAAAGGAAGCTGAAATTAGAAACTTCTGTATACTGTTGATAGGAGTATAAAATAATATAGCCCTTTAAAGGTAATTTGGGAGAAAAATTATGGGGATTCAAGGCTGGCTAACAGGGAGAAGGTAGTCTGACCTGAAGTGTGAGAAGCAGGTGCTGTAGTTACAAAGCTCTTAAATTCTATTCCCAAAAGCCTATAAAAAATTTAGAATATCTGATTTCTCTTGAAAAATTAAGGACTGGGAAATTCTGGGCCTACATAATCACTTGGCAATAATCAGCTATTGCCGAACAGTGGATGCCCCTATTAGATAAGGCTTGTGAGGCTGGGTGCAGTGGCTCACACCTGTAATCCCAGCACTTTGGGAAACCAAGGCAGGAGGATTATGAGGTCAGGAGTTCAAAACCAGCCTGACCAACATGGTGAAACCCTGTCTCTACTAAAAATACAAAAATTAGCTGGGCGTAGTGGTGTGTGCCTGTAATCCCAGCTACTTGGGAGGCTGAGGCAGGAGAATCGCTTTAGGAAGGGAGGCGGAGGTTGCAGTGAGCCGAGACTGTGCCACTGTACTCCGGCCCAGGCCACAGAGGGAGACTCTGTCTTTAAAAAAAAAAAAAAAAAAAAAAAAAAGATAGGGCTGTGCTCTCCAGTATGTACAATTTGCCTGGCTTACTTCACTTATAAAAAAAAAAAAAAAAGAAGACAACAGAGAGCAACACACTGGACCCCCAAAAAAGAGACACAAGCGGAGAATGGATACAAGAAAAAAACAAAAAACAACAATAAACCACTGAACACGCCCGCAAAACAATGAGAAAATAGAGGAATCAACAAATAGGCCAGACAAAATAATTAACAAATAACCAAGCAAGCCAAGAAACCGAAATTCCAATTAAAAAAAAAAAAAGGGAAAAAAAAAAAAAGTCAATAACACTACTAGGAACCAGTCAATACAGAATATGAGACAATTCACAAATGAATTGCCCTGATCTGTTAAATGGTCACTGTCAGGAAAATGAAGAGATAAACTCTAGAAAAGAGATACAATAATAACCAAATAATGATCAAAATAAATTTGAAATGGATTCTGACTAAAACAAAAAATAGGTGTTAAAGGCATTTTTCTGTATACTTTGAAAAATGTGATTAATGACTGGATATTAGATGATATTGTAGAATTAATGTTAATTTTCTAAAGTGTAATAATGTCAATGTGGTTATATAGAAGAAAATCCTCATTTTTAAGGAGGTATGTGATACAGCATTTATGGATAAAATGTCATATATAATTTCCAAATGTTTCAGTGAAATAAATGTATAAACTATGTGTATGTATGTGTATTTTACATATATATGTAAAACAGTGTGCATATGCACACATACAACTAGACAAAGCATATAAGGCAATATGTTAAAAATTTTGGAATTCAGTTAATGAGTATATAGATGAACACAGTATTTCTTCAAAATTCTTCTATTTTTGAAAAAATTCCATGAAGCAGAGGTAAATTTTTTTTTTTAAAAGCATAGAGCATAGAAATGGTTAGTTAATAAAACTGTAAAGGAAAAATGCAATACAGAGCAAAACAAACAAGAACACAAAATTGTTCCAGTTTAGCACATACTGTGTGATTGTGGATCTTCACATCCTCCTCATACTTAGAGCAGGCAACAGCCCGCTCCTGTCCTTTGATGACTGTCCCATGTCTTGAGTACTCCACATAGTCTTCAGTCTGGGCTAAAAGCAATTCAGCTGGAGGGGCATCCAAGTGTTCTTGGCCACCATACTAAAAGGACAATGGACATTCTTCAATACATTTTACACCCTGATTTGCATTTAAATTTCCAGGAGAATATTTATTCCTAATCAGAAAGAAAGGGAACACTCTCTACTGGGTTTTGTTGTAGAAAGCACAGTAGGGAAAAAAAAAGCCACCAATCTTTTCAGAGGCAAATAGATATCTCAGTTGCTATGCATCTGTTGAGTCTAGTAAGTTACAAGATGGCCATAAATTCCCCTTATCCTTGCATGCATGCCCTTTTGCCACATGGCTTTGCTGTTCTTCCCATGAAGAGACAAGTCTTTCTCTATCCCTTGAATCTGGGCTTGGCCATATTACTTGCTTTGACCGATGGGAAGTAGGCAAATGTGACCCAAGCAAAGGCACTTATGTACTACAGCACACTTTTTGCTGCCACTCTCTAGAACTCTGAGAATGCCATTTAAATAAGCTGTGCTACCCTACTAGAGGATGAAAGACCACATTGGGTGGCGATAAGCTGTCCCAGAAGAGGTCCCCTTAGGACAATTAGCCCGTTAATTGCTAAACACCAGAGTGAGGCCATCTTAGTTCATCATTGAACCTCAGCTGAGCAAGCCCAGACCAGGAGACCCGGCCGACTATGAGAAATAATAAATGTTTATTTTAAGCTACTAAGATTTGAGGTAGTTTGTTTTGCCGCAAAAGCTGATATAAAAATTGTATATCCTCTGACTAAGACAAAGGAAGAAAAGGACTCTTCTTCATGGATTAAGAGGGATTCTCTTTGCATTATTTTCCAAATGTAAAACTAATGCTTATTAAAGAGTAACTTCTCTGTAACAGAAGTTGTTCTTCAGCATTTTGGTCAAAATTACCTTTTCCAGGATGCTTTCTTTCTGCTGTTCTTTGAAATCTTCTTTTTTGACTTTGAAGGACTTATACAACAGCTCTAGCTTTGTAGGATCTGCCTGTAGATGCACTTCAGATCCCTTGTCATAGGCTTCCCATGCAAACACTAGAGTAATTCAAAACATTTTAATGAATTGCCAGCTATCTTATTGTATGCTTCTTGAAAACAAGCTTTAAAAAACATTCCCAAACATCTCATGAGCTAATATAAAATGCCTTGACATACAGCAAATACTTACACTGTGTCTGAGCCATTGAAATGGTATCTCCTGTGTACCTAACAAAGTTATCTCCAGCATAACTCACTCTGTAAATACAAGTAAAAAAATGTTTCAGAGATTGATTTAAGGAAAATTAGTTTGTAAAACTGAATCTGAATTAAAATGACCACCATCTATGGTCAGGTCAGAAAACAATTAACTTTCCCTCATCTTGAAATCTCTACATTTAACTTGATACTTACTCATCTGGATTCTTTCCTGCATTGGCATAAGGATTCTCTCTCATCGCTCTAGTTTTTGGATCATAGTAGGCAGAATTTGGATCTAAATTCCTCAAATACTAAAAAAAAAAAAAATTTAAAGAATAAATTAATGTTTACTCACAGGAATTTCAGCAGACTAGCTGGAGGAGTTGAACATAATCAATTAAATGTGTGTATACATTTCTGGGATACAGGTGAAGAGAAAAACAGAATGAAACCTTATCTTAGAATGACTCTGACTATATTATCCATATGCTACCCAGAGTAGATAAAATTTAGGCTGAGAAGACAAATATTTTTCAAATATGTATGTTAACAAGACGTACTTTTGCAATATCTTCTCGAATCCTGAGATTCCGGACAGTAATTCGTCTCTTGGAGTCAAAATTCTGTCCAGGCATGTCAATATCATCTGCATATTTATCTTCATCCTCATCTTCACTATTATGATCCTTTTCCTAAAAAGAGGGGGGAAAATAAAGTAAGAAGAAAGCAGCGTGTAGGTTTCTTTTTTCCACCTTTAACCAAACCCTTATTTACTTGTGTTCTTTAAAAGCTGTTAGTATTATTTATTATTAGTCATCAGAAATTTAAAAACTTAACATATACTCAGAGACAGCAAATATGTATTACCGTCTGAGAATTTGGTTCCTCTTCTCCCCACTGGTGTTTTGGAGAATTCTGTATCATGAAAGAAGAAAAAGAATTCATGATTTCATTCTACTTAATCCAATTAACACTTAAAAAACATAGTTAAGACAATAAAACTTAATTCTAACTAAACAAACGCTCACATTTCTCAGTTGTAATGAGCACACAAATTTACGTGTGCCATTGTGAATAATTTTATTAGACTGTCTATAAAGCCAGCAACTTTCAAGAGAATTTTAATTGATACAGGATTACAACCACAGAACAGTAAAAGGAAGATTAAGATGACCAGAGTACCCAATAGATATAATTTCTAAATGTGTTAGTCTTCAGACATATCAGATTTATTAAACCTTCCAGTTTCCTACTAAGTCCAAAAAGAAAATGTTACTGGGTTCATGTGATCAACATCTTCAGAGCCAAAGTGAAGTCTGGGCAATGAAAAAAATCTACAAGTGACACAATACTGTAATTTAAGGAGAGGCCAAACTCCTTGTCACAAGGATACACTTTTCTTCACTAGCAATTGGTCAGAATAGTTTCTAACTCCACAGAATGCCTATAAAAACATGGTCAGTATTTCACCATGTCCCTTTACAAAGGCTTCAAAGGTTAAAAAAACTTAAGGATACATTATAGCATTAGTGAGGAGATGTTGAAATACATATATATATATATATATATATATATATATATATATGGTATATAGATGGAAGCATAAGTCTGCATAGCTTTTCTGAATAATGGCTAAGTGATATGTCATAAAAATTTTACAAATATAAACTCACTTAAAAATTTAGGAAATATAAACTCACTGAAATACACTTCTAGAAGGTTATCCTAGTATTGTCAATTATATAAACATGTAAAAATGTGATGCGCAGTGCTGTGTATGTGCAATGTTTTTTCAAAACACTGGAAAAAAAATCAAATTAATAGATCACTGGTTGTATAATTTATTGCACTCAATGGAAGGCTGAACGACCATTAAAAGTAATTCTATCCAAGGTGCAGAAAAGTATGAATCATTTCCTAACTTTGTTGAATAAAAAAAGGGGAGGGGAGAGAAAGATGGGAATAACAGTGTACATTTGTATTTGTGTTTTATTCAAGAAACTCTGAAAGGAGACACACACACACACACACACACACACAAAAGAGTTGGGCCAGTATTAGGGTGGATAGAAACAGGCATGGAGAGACTTCACTGTGTATCTCCTTAAATTGTTTTAATTTTTGAACCATGTGAATTTATACAAAAATAAATGATGCTATAGGTATAAATATAGTCAGAAAACAAGTTCTCACTGTATTCTATGTTGTTAAAAAAAGAGAAGGTAATAAACGGATATATAAAGAATAATCCATTTAAGAAACATCTGGTATTCTGGCACACATAAACAAGTATATGTGGATAAGAGAGACCTGGAAAGGCCTACTTCAAAATGTTCATAGTTTAACACAGGGGCTTATTTTCTTTTTTATATAATGTTCCAATTTTTTTCACTTAATACGTGTTACTTTCAAAATCAGAAATGTAAATGTTTTGTACATAATAATATTTTTGAGTTCCCACTATTTGCTAGTTCAACAAAGGACATTTACATACATTTCTATAGTGATAGCTAAGTCTCTAAATCTACTATATGTCGTTTGTTGTAATATCCAAGCATCCAAGTGGGCAAGAATCATTAGGCCCTTACATACATAAAGTATCCTTACTGGGGAAATAAATTACACTATGTTTACAACAGACAATATATTAGAACAAAAGAAACAGGCCCCTTTCTTTTCCCAAAGTTAGTAATAAATAAAAATAATCATGACAATAATAGCTACTAATTACCCAGTGCTTACTATGTGGTATGTCTATAAGCTTCCTGGGAATAGGTGTTGTTGTCTCTTTTTCAGACACACTAAACTGAGGCTCACAGACACAAATTCACTTTTCTAAGAGGATGTTAGCTAGGCTGGTCTCGAACTCCTGATCTCAGATAATCCATCGGCCTTGGCCTCTCAAAGTGCTGGGATTATAGGTATGAGGCACCATGCCCGGCCAGAGATGGATTTTAAATACCTATCTAGTAACTTATGCTGATAATTTGCCTGATAGGTTACCTTAGTAACCTGGTAACTGCTTACTTGGTAATTATTTCAAGTTCTGTTTGCTTTGTTAACTCATACATGGTAAGAGTCCCTTTTAGAAATTTAAACTCAAACACTATAAATGTTTACTAATTATTTGTGCCTAGATTTGTTAAAAAGAAACTTGACAACTCTAATATGCATAATATATTTACTCTATTAAGTTGACAAAGATTTCAAAAAAAGAAAAATTGGCTACAATAGTCCTTTCATTCATATAAAAAATGTTTTGCCCAGTTATAAAACTGATACATATTCACTGAAGAAAGTGCAGAAAATACTAAAGAAAAAGGATAGGAAAAAAAATTCATAAATTCCACATTAAATAAAAACTAGTGTTCTGGTCTTTCTGTGTGACAATATTATGCTATTTTTGTCATGTATCATTCAAATCAAGTGTTAACCAGTGTTGTTAACAAAGTCTTGAGAAATGCCATTTTAAGAGATAAGCAGCATTATACCATGCAGATGCACTTAGCTAATTCCAAATTCCTGGATATTTAAGCTATTCCAATTTCTTTACTACTGTAAAAAATGCTGTACCATCTTTATGCATCATGATTTTTCTGAACTCTAGAAAATTCTTTAGGATGGATAGATCTAATAATTTAATTTGAAAAAGTAAGTGTGTATGTCTGTGTGTGTGTGTCTAAATAGAAATAGTGGCATTATTGTTCCCAAATTGACTGCATCAATTTATATTACTATAAACTGTATATAAAGTATCAGTTTTATTTTTTCCCTCAATAGCATTTCTCTCTTCCTCTCTAACTGAAGATCTATAAAATGAATTATTTCAATTTCCATTTCTTTGTTTAAAAGAGTTTTAACTTTTTAAAATTGATTTTATTGATCATTTCCATTACTTACAGCCTGTTCCACTAATTTTCCTGAGGCTAATTCCTCTTGGAGTTTCTGGGCTTTCAATGTTCGTTTTGCCTTTAAAAGAAAAAAAAAAAAAAAAAAAGAAAGAAAAAGGAAACATTTACATTTCACTTACAACATTCAAATTGTCACTTACATTTTTATATATTTAAAATAAGTAACTTTAAATTAACTCATTTCAGGAACGGTCACTGAACAAACCCATCTCTTTGGGATTCCTTGTAGCCCTAGACTTACTACTTTATAAAGAACAGGAATTACAAACTGTTTGAATCAGGCATTAATGTAAACTGAACCAAATGGCATCAGTGGTAAATTGCAGAGAGCAAGCCCTGATGAAAACAATTGTCACGTAACTGTAGATGACTGACTCTTACCAGGCAGGCATGGGGTTACCACATATATTACAGTGTTCAAGAAAAGGTGAAATACAGATTTTTATATGAAATCTGATAATTTAAAAATGATATCTCTAATTTTTTTTTAAAAAAGCAGTGTGACTATGGCTTCAAAGAAGTAAGGGTGAACAGGTGAAATCATAACAGTAAAAACTGAAGTTGGGTTAAAATAAAATTTTCTGAAATGAATTATCCATTTCCCTTCTACTGCTTCCAAATGCTATGTGAGGTAACTATGATACAGGTTCAAGGACAAGCTATAGCCTGGGGGCCATACATTTCTAACCTCAAAAAACCAAAAGCTTTGGACGCTAATCTGTCCTCATGCTTCCAATATCTGCTGCTACCTAAGTCAGGGAGTAAAGGACAATATAAGAATCAAAGGAGAAGAAACTGCTGGCCAATATGGTTAGCACACTATTTCCTCTATTCAACATTACAATTACAAAGGTAGCCTATACAGTAGTACTACTACTATTATTAAAAATGCTACCACTTTTAAAGTGCTTCAAGGTTTGAAATACAGAGCTGCTAAATTAGATAATACAGCAAAAGGATGATTCTTCAAAAACAGCAGGAAAGCAAGGAATTTTGCTCACCAGATCAACTTTGGCGTACTCTTCAACAATTTTCATGTGTTCTTCTGGATTGTAGCCATTCCACCGATCCCTCTTCCCATCATAGTCAAACATCAGTTGAGGCTGGACATGTTCATCTGGAGCTATATTAGTACCTGTAAATTTGGCTCCAACTCGCCTAGGTCTCTAAAAAGAGTGTAAGATTTAATCTTTTCCTAAGTGTTTATGGCCCAAAGGGAAACTTTATACAACTGTTACAGAGCAGGCATGAATATATCATGGGACTTTATGACCTATTCAATTATCAGTCTTACAGCAAAAAATTTTGTTGGTGTTGAACCAATTCTACTCAAATTAATTTTTAACTTGTACCTAAATATAGGTGACCTCAGAAAAATTGAAGTAAGCTCTCTGACAAAGAAAAAAGAAAGACTCTGACAACAGTTTTCAAAATTCTCCAGGTGACCTTACCTCAAAGCAGTCTTTCTTTTTGTGTGTCATTGCCCCACAATTTTCACACGCTCCTTTGCGGTACTTAGTAATTATGGAATTCTATAAATATACATAAAGAAAAACAAAGAAAATGTCTTAACCAAGTAAGTTAGAAATAACTGTGGCTCTCATTACTATTTTGTCTAGTGAAATGAAATGATTTCTTTGTTAAAAGGAAAACGAGTTAGAGTCTCCACACATTTATAAATATGATAGTTTGCTTCAGGAGTATAAAATTTACATAAGAAGTACAAAGATAAAGTAGTAATGCACTGTGAATTTCAATACCAGATAAAGGGTTATATTATCTGTTTCTACCTTAAATAGCATTGCATTTAAAGTTCCTACATTAAGTTCTTAAACTCTCCATATCAATGAAGATATACACAGGTTGCCTGCATACCTCTTTTACACCCCTCTTGTACCATTCCCCAGATGAGCTGAATTGCTTTTGTTTCTCTGGTTGTGGTCTCTGGTGTTTTAAAGTAGGTCTTTTTGAAGGATCAATATACCATGGCACTGAAGAAATATACTGAGGAATATGGGGGTTGATGTCTCTGTAATCAAATTAAAAACAAATTTTAAGAATAAAGTTGGAAAATAATCAGTATTATAGTTACGAAGGTAGTTTATACAAAATCTAAGAATAGAAATATTGTAGTGGGGGGAAGAGCATATGGTTGCTATCTCTATACTATAATAAAGAATAATTAAAAATAAAGAAATAATTTTATAGTGAAAATATTTCCAACTTAGAAACTAAGAATAGTGATATAACTGCAGGGGGAGAAGAGAGGAAAGAAAATAGAGATGTGTGTTAGTAATCTAAATCTTCTGTCACAAGAAGCTTTGGTTCAAATAATGTCTATAGTTAAGATAACTGGGTAGGTATTATTATTTAGAGATGTGAAGGTAACAACCAGAAAAACTCAAACTAGAAAGATTTAACAGCAGTCACTTCTGTAGAGCAGGTCAGGGGTGGGAAGGGTGAAAACGGACTGTTGCTATTCATTATAAGCCCTTCAACATAATTTAATTATTAAACCATATGCACGAGTTTGATAAATAATAAAAACAAAAATGACATACATGATGAAGATAGGTTCCTCTCAAACAAAAGGATGAAAAATTAATAAACTAAGTGGACATGAATTTGAATTTTGAATGAACAGATCATACAAAAAATTAAGTACTTACTTTCCTTCTTCATCAACTTCTGCAGGAGCATTACCCAATTTTCGCTGTTCTTCTAGCTCCTTCTTCTTTCTCCAGTCCTCTCTGGTCATCTTCTTTGGTTCTTCCAAACTTATTTCTTTGGACCCCGCTAGGGGTGCAGCATTAACTGCATCTACAACTGTGGCTGACATGGTTACCTGGCCTCCTCTAAGAAAAGAAGTCAAATTTACAGTAAAAAGTATGCCTACATGAGTTCACTCAAACTACTAAAAATACATCCTAATAATATAGACTGTTTCGTATGTTCTTTTTTCCCCTGATAGTATGTGTAAGGAAGGGTCTCTTTTCCCTCCTCAAGGTCTCTATATACTGTTAGCACTGTTTCTCCAACACCTCCAATTTACAGATGGAGAGAGATACATATGTGTATTTAAAATTTCACAGGACTCTTTTTCTCATATATATCCTGAATCCCTTGGTCTCAAACTTTTCTAACACAGTAACTCCGAACGAGAAAAAAGAGTGTCCTATCTTTGTACCCCTTTAAGAAAGAACATCTCAAGTGTTACCTATATTCAGTCTCCATTTCCTCATCTTCTACTTTCATCCTCACTCAAACTTAGCCCCCCACTCCCAAATATTCAAAAGAAAAGAGTTACATTAAGTCATTAAGGACCATTGTGCTAAATCCAATGGACATTTTTCAGTTCTGTACCTTCCCTTTTTACATATTATTTCTTGACTTCCCTGACACTACATTCTCTTGGTTTTTCTTTTCTTTTCTTTTTTTTTTTTTGGAGACAGAGTCTCACTCTGTCACCCAGGCTAGAGTGCAATGGCGTGATCTCGGCTCACTGCAACCTCCACCTCCCAGGTTCAAGCAATTCTTCTGCCTCAGGCTCCTGAGTAGCTGGGATTACAAGTGCCCAACCACACCTGGCTAATTTTTTTTTCGTATTTTTTGTAGTGACGGAGTTTCACTGTGTTGGCCAGGCTGGTCTCAACTCCTGACCTCAGGCAATCTGCCCACCTTGGCCTCCCAAAGTGGTGGGACTACAGGCGTGAGCCAACGTGCCAGGCCCTCTTGGTTTTTCTTGTACCTCTCTTTTCATTAAATTTTGCCCAGTTATTTCATGTTGGATTCCTCAAGGCTCAGTCAGCAACTTTTAAACCACTCTAAACTCCCACTAATGGACAAGCTCATTTACTTCTAAGGTTTCAATGGTCACAATACACCACTGTTGGCTCTCCAACTAATTTTTCTATAAAACAAAAAATAATAAAGGAACAATTTACTTTTCTATTCAAGACTTTTCATCTGAGCTTCAGATATATATATATCCAATTGCTTACTTGACATCTCCACTTAGAGGTCAGAGACCTTTAAATTCAATACATCTTAATTCAATCTCATGACCTTCCTTTTGAAATCTAATCTTCTACTGTTCTCCCTATCTTAATGAAAGACAACACCATCCGTCCCTTTACATTAAGTGCTTCAGCTTATTGCTACATCTATTTAATCACTAAGAACCGTTATTTTCACTTTTTGAATATCATTCAAATGCATCTAGTTCTTTCCATTCTTACTGCTACCACCCTAGTGTAAGTTATTACTTTTTCCTACTTACTGGTCTCCTCTGATTTCCTCCAATCAATTCTCCACATTGCAGACAGTATTAATTTTTCAAAACACAAATCTGATCATATCATATCTATTATGGTTTGGCTCTGTGTCCCCACCCAAATCTCATCTTGAATTGTACTCCCATAATTCCCAAGTGTTGCGGGACCGTCCTGGTGAGAGATAATTGAATCACAGCAGCAGTTCTGCCCATACTGTTCTTCTGGTAGTGAATGAGTTTCACGAGCTCTGATGGTTTGATAAGAGGAAACCCATTTTTCTTGGCTCTCATTCTCTCTTGCTGTCCCCATGTTAGAAGTGCCTTTCACCATGATTGTGAGGCCTCCCCAGTCATGTGGAACTCTAAGTCCAACAAACTTCTTTCTTTTGTAAATTGCCCAGTCTCGGGTACATCTTCATTGGCAACATGAAAATGGACTAATACAATGTCCTACTGCCCAAGCTTAAATCCTCCAATGCAGTACCATCCAAAAAGTCAATACAGCACCATTTAAAAGAAATACAATGCTAGTCCCATATGTGATTTTATGTTTTCCAGTAGTCACATTAAAAAAGTAAAAAGAAATAGGTAACGTTACAAGATTTTATTTAACCTAATATACAACATATTATAATTGCAAATTTGAATTAGAAAAAATTCTGTCTTTAAAAGTTGATATGGGTTTTACACTTATTTGGACTAGCCACATTTCCAGTCTCAATAACCACAAGTGGCTAATAACTATCATAATGAATAGTGACAACTGGGCATGGTGGCTCACACCTGTAATCCCAGCACTTTGGGGGGCCGAGGTGGGTGGATTACCTGAGGTCAGGAGTTTGAGACCAGCCTGACCAAAACGGCAAAACCCTGTCTCTACTAAAAATACAAAAATTAGCCGGGCGTGGTGGCACGCATCTGTAATCCCAGCTACTCAGGGGGCTGGGACCGGAGAATCACTTGAACCCAGGAGGTGGAGGTTGCAGTGAACTGAGATCGCATCATTGCACTCCAGCCTGGGCAATAGACCAAGACTAC
>NW_016107606.1:4052240-4059150 GCF_001604975.1 Cebus imitator
AAAAAAAAAAAAAAAAAAGTGACACTCCAAAGGATTTTATCATTTTTACTCTAAAAACTGACGTCTTTTTTAACACACCTACATGGTCCACCACGGTCTGGCACCTGCCTACTTTCTGGCCTCACCATGACAATTATCCCCGCTTCCTTCTCTACCAACTATCTAGACCTTCTTGTAGTTCCTTTAACACACCATACTCCCTGTAGACACTGGGCCTTTACACAAGCCCTTTCCCAATGGAAAGTGCTCAATGCCAGGGGTTCTACGATGCTTCTCAAAGGTGTTTTCTTCTGTGTCTGACTTATAGAAAACCTCCACATATACTTGTGTAACATATGAACTGATGGCCTAACTATACTGTGAAGAGAGGCAGAACAATGGTAAATTTAATAACCTTCATTAAAACAGCTACCACTTACTGAGCCTACTGTGCATCACCTCATCTAATCTTCACAACAAACCCAGTAGATAAGTCTGAACCCCATTTTACAGTGAAGAAACAGGTTCTGAGAGGTAAGATCCTCAGCCAAGGACACACTGTAGGAAGAACCAAAGACTTCAAACACAACTCTGACGCCAAAGTCAGTTCTCCAAACTGGCTTCTGGGTCTGAAATATTAAAAACTAAGACTGAATAAAGTATTTTAGTCACTAAGTTGTACTCACTAGTTTCTGTAGCTGTGGAGTGGCTTATTTTCTCCAACTAATAACAGTAACTGCTCCCACTTACTGAGGGCTTACCGTAAGACACTATTTAACGCTTTATTTATATAGATGTTTTCATTTTACCCTCATGATACTTTACTAAAGTCAGATCATCCCGACTTAGGAAAAACTGAAGCTCAAGGAAATTTTTCTGGCGAGGAAATAGTCTGTAAATTTGAGTACTGGAAGCAGCTTTCCTCGCCGGCAGTCCGGGGACCGCTCAAGGTCTCCGAGGCTTACTTAAAACCAGCCACAAAGGCGACACTCTCATAGCTATCCCGACTGTTCCCTTGAAGACGCAGGCCTGGTCCGGCTGGGCACGAGTGCCATGAATGCGTCTCAGGACAGCGGCTTCCTTCTCGGTCCCCGGGCCTCGCTCCATCCACGCCGGGGGGCTCATCACCCCCGTGAGGACAGATCCAGTAATTAAAGGCCTTCGACCCATTTTCTCTGGTTCCTCAATTGCCCTTCGCCCGCAAGTTCTAGGAACATTTTCTTACCCAGTCTCATAGAAGCCGACCCCAAGACCATCCGACAGAAGCTCGGGTAATCTCGTAATGTTTACTTCCGGCTTTCATCCTTATTCCGGCAGCCACTGAGACAACTTCCGGATGAAGGGCACATGCGCACTAATTTCCCGGAGGGGCGGGGGGCCTCCGGTGCTCTGGCGTCGATCTCGCGTGTGGGTATCGCGCTTTTTACCCGGATTGTGGAGAGATTGAAGTTGGGCAGTTTGTTTTTGGCTTCTATTTGGGAACATTCGTTTCTTTTAGAATCGAAGAATTTTAGGAAGTTTTTTTTAAAAAATACCCAGAACAGACAACAGCTTAAGCCTCATTAGGGGACTATGAAATGAATGGGGAAGTTGGTGACGTATCAGCTACAAAAAAGAAAAAAAAAAACCCAGTTAAAGTTGGTACTAATTAGTAGCCAGGCTGTGTAACATGCTGGGGGTTTAGTGAACAGTGTCTTTCCTCAAATTTACATCAGAGTGCGAAAGGCACCGAAACAGCTATTCAGATAATTTAGCAGTTGGGAAACGTTGCTATGAAAGGAATACCAGGTGTTGTGAGAACATAAGGCATGTTATCATTAGAAAAAAATACGACGATTTCCATTTTGGAGAAACATTAGTATCTATGCTATCCCATCCCTCCTTTAAAAGTATACATGTGAAATAAAATACTGGAAAATAAACTAATATTGGTGGTAGAATTTCTTGTAATTTTTTTTTTTTAATTTGTGCTGTCTATTCTGGTTGTTCTCTGCCTCTCCCTTCTTAACGTGTGTCCTTTTTGAATGTAAAAGTTAAAATAGCTACCATCCCTGCCTCAATAAAATAGCTCAACATAATATAATCTAGTTTTTTGTACTAAGAATTTGCAGGCTAGGCGCGGTGGCTCACGCCTGAAATCCCAGCACTCTGGGAGGCCGAGGTGGGTGGATTACCTGAGGTCCAGAGTTCAAACCAGCCTGGCCAACATAGTGAAACCCCGTCTCTACTAAAAATACAAAAATTAACTGGGCGGGTTGGTGCACGCCTGTAATCCCACCTACTTGGGAGGCTGAGACAGGAGAATGGCTTGAATCCGGGAGGCGGAGATTGCAGTGAGCTGAGATCACGCCGTAGTAAGTACTCCAGCCTGGGCAACAAAGCAAGATTCCAGCAACAACAACAACAACAGGAACAACAACAAAAGAATTTGCAATACCTGGAGTTTAGGAACATAAATGTTAATTCTGCGGCTGGGCGCAGTGGCTCATGCCTGTAATCCCAGCACTTTGGGAGGCCGAGGTGGGCGGATCACGAGATCAGGAGATCGAGACCATCGTGGCCAGCAGGGTGAAACTCCGTATCTACTAAACATACAAAAATTAGCTGTATGTGATAGTGTGCGCCTGTAATCCCAGCTACTGGGATGCCGAGCCAGGAGAATCACTTGAACCTGGGAGGCGGAGATTGCACTCCAGCCCAGCACAGAGCAAGGCTCCACTTCAAAAAAAAAAAAATGTTAATTTTGCTTTTACAAGGCAGTAGACGAAGAAATAGAGTCAGAGACTAGCGTAACATGCTGGAGCTTTGGTGAACATAGTGTCTTTCCTCAAATTTACATCAGAGTGTGAAAGACACCAAAACAACTATTCAGATAATTTAGCAGTTGTAAAAAGTTGCCATGAAAGGAATACCAGGTGCTGTGAGAACATAAGGCAGTAGAGTCAATGAATCACTCAGGCTTTGCTTTTTTCCACTTAAAAACATTCCTGAAATTTGCTTAGGAGTGTTAAGGCCTAATAAGCGAAAACCACCAGGAGAGCACATCTTGATGAGGAATCAGAATGCTCAGGACAAGAGAGTTCAATCTTTTCTAAGACTTGAGGTCCCTCTGGAGGGTTCTAAGGAAGGTCTAGGAAAGCGGGGATTGGTTCTGGAGGGGTTGCTGTTTGTAAAGCAGGATTAGGAGAAACTGATTAGGGACTAAGTGCTGTTATGAGTGAGGGTGGGTTAGCAATTGAGTATCTCCAGTAATAGAAATAGCAAAGCTGGTCTGGGGGCATCATTTGTAAGAAATAGTTGTTATTCAAAGAGAGGGTGGTTATAGTTTACAGCTGTTGCATGACCTTGGGAGAAACAATGCTTTCTGCTGGTGAAAATAGAAGACACTGTAAGGAGATAAACCTTGCACCCCAAAACCTTTGTAGATAGAGAATCTCCACTTGGAAGCTATAGGTGTTGTACAGATTTAGTCGCAAAAACTTACACTTTGAGTGCTGATAATATAATATGATGATGTAAAATTTAGGAGATACAGGAGGAAATGAGGGATGGGGATAAAGAAAAGAGGACAGTGAAGGGACAATAAAGGTATGCATATTTTTCTGTCTTTCCTCTTTTCTTCACTTAGGTTAGGCTCTTTTCATCTTGATACCTAGTATAATGTCCAGCATTTAATAGGTATTGAATAAATATTTGTGAATGAATGAATGAATGAATTATTCAATCAATTTTGGTCCTGAAATGCCAGGGAAGAAGAGGTGATGAACTGGCAAATATTGAGAACCATGTCTATGTCAGGTATAGTGTTAAACCTTTTGTGAAAGAGTAATATGGAATCAACTCCTCTCTCAGCTGATCTGCAGGTTAAAATGTATATATGGTGACCTGTGGGAAGCAGAGTTTGAATGACACAGGTCAGCCTTGATCTTTTGAATTTGTACCTTTATCTTGCAGTTGTTCAATATATTCCAATTTACTATAAAAACAGGAAAAGGTCATCAACTTTTTCAAGCTAAATTTATTTTCATATCTGGGAAACTGGAATTCCTTTTTTATTTCTTTATTATCTCTCTGATGTTCTCTTGCTCCCTGGCCAAGCCCTTCCAGGCAGCTTTGGAATATATTCCTGAGATGTTAGAGGTTTAAATAAATCATTATTAAATGATAGGATTTTAAGGGAAGACTAAATTATGTATTCATTAGAATCATCATTTTGTTCCTAAGACAGATTTGTGATTGTATAATAGAAACAGCATCTTAGCCTCAAGTATTGAGGACAGTCCTAAGATTAGGGAATGATCAGTCTGTTCTTAATCATAAGCATAACAGAATGACTCAAACGCTGCTGTTTGATCTCTCTGTACTTACATTTCTTCTTAATTTTAAATTCTTCTCTGCTAGTATTCTTTAGACCCAACACTGGTTGTTCCCCCATTTCCAAAAGTAATTCTATTTATTTTCCATCCTTCCTACAGTGCCATTTAAATAAAAATATCTTAAGGCAATAAAACATTGTCATTGAGCCAGTACCTCAGTCCATGCAGCTTAATAATATGGAGAGCAAAACAAAGCCACTCAGGTTTTTTAAAATATTACATGATCCTAGTTTTCCCCGCCCCCCACCGAAAACGTGCCGCAAAGTTTGCAGAAAAGAGCCTTTGGGGAGGAGCCCTGGCTGCTTAGGTCCCTCCATTGGTTCTGCTTGGTGACCACGCCCCCGGCCCCGCCTCCTGGGCGGAAGAACCAATTGGGCCGCGAGTTGTGGTTTAAACCGGGAGTGCGCGGCGTCCGTTCACTGCGATCTCAGAGGAAGGTGGCTGTTGAGAGCGGCGTGAGTGAGCCGGAGGGTCGCAGTTTTGTAGGGCGAACCGGGTCGGGGGGCGAAGGAGGTGGGCTGGGGCTGGGGGACTGCCCGGGGCGCAGATGGCTCCGAGCCCTTATGAGCGCGGTCTCGGACTGAGAACTGGACCTGCGGCAATTCTCCTCTGATGAATGCCAGCTCCAAACCGCCTGCTTCCTCAGGACCTTAGAACCTCTGACTCAGGCTGGAAGATTTAAGCGCTGGATGAAATACTTGTTGGCTGAAGCCCGTCATTGTATTGTCTCTCTGTTTAGCTCTCGTTTTTGTGTGAATATCCCTAGGATAGGAAGCTTGGACTGTTGCTGGACCTTAGCTTCTCGCACCTTCCCCAATATCTAATATGTATTTCTCATTTTTAGAATAATCCAGAATGGCTACTCTGATCTATGTTGATAAGGAAAATGGAGAAACAGGCACCCGTGTGGCTGCTAAGGATGGGCTGAAGCTGGGGTCTGGACATTGTAAGTATGCAAGACTGCAGTCAGATACACTCATATTGTGGACGTGGCCTGGAGCTGGACGAGACAATTTAGTGTACTTTGTGGGCAATCAGAGTCAAGTTTGTTATTGGTCCTTTTTCATTTTCAATATCTTAATGAGACGATTTAAGAGTACTGAATCTCAGCTATTAGGTGTATCATAGTCATGCCACTACCAAGAATGGGGGGTGGGTTTGGGGGTGAGAGGTCAAGTTTATATACACAGTATTCAAGTTGCACAGGTATTTTGCTGCTGGAATATTCTTACATTAAGACTTTTTCTTCAGCAGTCAAAGCCTTAAATGGGAGATCTCAACTTTCAACACCACGTTTTGGCAAAACGTTTGATGCTCCACCAGCCTTACCTAAAGCTACTAGAAAGGCTTTGGGAACTGTTAACAGAGCTACAGAAAAGTCAGTAAAGACCAATGGACCCCTCAATCAAAAACAGCCAAGCTTTTCTGCCAAAAAGGTGAGTGTTGGCTATAAAGACACTGTTTAAACACTTAAGCACTTTTGACTCTTAAAATGACCATTGGCGTCATCCTACCTAGCTTTTTTCCCTCTAAGTAGAAGGGAAGCAGAGGTTAGCAAACAGAGCAGTGGAGGAAACTCATTGTCCTTGTGGCTTCTTGGTACTTTGAGATAGGAAATCTCACGTGCAGCTATTGCATATTTTTGCCTCACCTGTTTTTAACTAGTGTCTTGAAACAGATTGGTGGTTGTTATCCACTTGAAGATACATACTGAGTGAAGAGGGTAGTTGAGGAGGTTCTGTTGCTGCTGTAATAGCACAGGTGCTGCCATTGTCCTCCTGGCTTTCCAGAGCAAGCAGCAGCTTGTTAGGTGACAATTTGCTAGCATGTTGATTTTTGCGAGTGTGGATCACAAGCTACAGGCCTGTGTATCCCAGACCCAGAGCACTTTGCTGTGAAAGATGAAGTTAGCATGTGGATTGACACTTTATTTGAAACACTTTTTCTTTTCCAGCACAAGCGACACAGAAAAAAGTTTTTTTAAAAAATTTGCATTAGGAAACAACTAGTGAATTACATGTAGTGCAAACTAGGACGTCTTCTTTAAAAGTGAATTAAAAATATTAAACACAGGAATTGCAAAGATACAGGAAAAGCAATAAGACACAGTACTGAAGTGTGAGAACCCCACAGGGAGTTCTAGGCATGCATATGTGAGGTGTGGTAAATCAGGAACATGCAGGCTTCCATTGTGGCACGCTTCTGTAGTAGACCTGTCAACTCCAGACTAGGGGATTGTCCATGGTGTTTTTATAAAGTCTTGACAGTGTCTTGCTGCCTCTTACTCAGTGTGTGTATTTGAGGAACACAAACTTGTTTTTAATATTAACCAAGCAAATAATTAAGGTAACACGGAAAAAATCATACTCCCATAAGCCACAAATGGTTTTGATGATTAGCTACTGTCCTGGGTGATTCATGCCCATTTTCTCTTCTGTTAGGTTGAATAATTGTGTTGATTAGCTCTGAATTAACTCTGCATTCTTGATAACTTATGCTGACAGGTGCTGATACTTAAATTTCAGATTTAACTTTTTTTTTTTTTTTTTTTTGAG
>NW_016107606.1:4062830-4063794 GCF_001604975.1 Cebus imitator
ATTAGCTGGGCCTCTAATCTCAGCTACTTGGGAGGCTGAGGCAGGACAATCACTTGAACCCAGGAGGTAGAGGTCGCAGTGAACGGAGATCGTGTCACTGCACTGCAGTATGGGTGAAAGAATGAGACTCCATCTCAAAAAAATAAATTTCCTTTTTTTGTTTTTGGCAAAATTTTGACATATTCTGTCATTGGCAACAAAGACTTAGTTTTCTTTGAGATGACAGACTTCTTTCATTCCTTTGAGAAAATGTGTGACAAGTATCAGGTCTGAGTGACCATGGGATTTCTTGCAGTTCAAGTAAAAACAGTATTCCAGGAAAAAGTTCTCTAGTTTTAGCTCCCAACTCAGATGATTGCACAAATCATTTTACTTTGAGATGATCGTATTTTGGTATACAGTGGAAGTGCTTTATGGCATACTTCTCATTTTATCACACAGAACATTAAAAAGACATTTTCTCTCAAGGATGGAGAGCTAATAAAATTAATACTTACTGCATGTGGTGAAGTGACATTAAGTGAAACTGGCATTTTTAAACTACAAGTGAAGAGAGATGGAGAACACAGAGACTGCTAATATGCTTTATTGTCACTGTCTTGATTTGTGTTGAGGTACCAGCAGCTTTATCCACCATTGCCTTTGTGCCATCATTACAAATGTCAGCCCTGTGGGAAAAGGTGTGAATGTTGTCATGAAAATAGTTTTGACCTCATGGACCACCTGAAAGGGGTCTCAGACCACAAGGGGTCTACAGCTCACGCTAAGAACTGCCGCCCTGACAAAAACTTTCTCTCTGTCACAGACTTTGAGAGTTTTGACCTGCCTGAAGAGCACCAGATTGCACACCTACCCTTGAGTGGAGTGCCTCTTATGATCCTTGACGAGGAGAGAGAACTTGAAAAGCTGTTTCAGCTGGGCCCTCCTTCACCTGTGAAGATGCCCTCTCCACCATGGGAATCCA
>NW_016107606.1:4066307-4095129 GCF_001604975.1 Cebus imitator
AAAAAAAAAAAAAAAAAAAAAAAGTGTGGTAATGAATGGCTTCATACAAACTGAAGCTTTGGAAAATTGTCTTTTGTGGTAGGGGGAACCAACGGCTGGGAGCAAGGGAACCAGTGAGTCCCTTACCAATTAATTGCTGTCCTCTGGGTTAGAACTGAGCATGGAGGGATCTGATCTTTTCATCTGCTGTTAATCAGATTGCAATGTGCATAATGTGTGTTGAGACTGAGAACTTGAAGCAGATGCTCCTCCATTAATATAGATAATTTGCATCTTGTGGGGGTTGTTGCTATTTTGTTAAATTCTGACACTTTTGAAATAAGACTTTATTTGTACCTTTGTAACTAAGCTTTCTACCTTTCTCTGTACCACCTCTGAGCCTGCCTCTCTGGATTCTGTACCTTCTCAGAGTAGGAGCTAACAGTCAGGAATGCTGTTATCTTGCTACCATTTCTTCTTTCTTATCACAAGTTGTATTTTCCTACTTCTTTGCATGCCAGCCATGGATTTTACTTTTTTTCTTGCTGGGTGTTTTTACATTTCTATTAATATTCTTAACCTTTGTTCTGGAGTATGGGTAAGTTACCTAGATGCAATTTGATTCATTTGAGACTTGCCTTTAATGTTAGGCAACACCAGGGCAGCCTTTAGTCCAGGATTAATTTCCCCCTACTACTGAAGTATCAGACTCTTAGGACTCTGCTTGCTGCTCCCTGAATTATGAGGTTTTCCAGTGTAGCTATTCCTGGCCCTGTGTGAGCTCCAGGAATTCTTCCCTCTGATTCTTCCAGCTAGTTTTTTCATGTGCATATACGGATCAGTGCTCTTCTGAATATTACCGGAGACCTTCTGCAAATTTCCAGGGTTCTCTCTGTGCAACTCTGCTCTCCAGTGCTCTGCTCTGCAAACTTGGTCTGTCTAGACCTGACTCTCTGTTGTCTTTTCAACTCAGGAAATTCACTGGGCTCTGCCTGCCTACCTTTCTTCCCTACTCTGAGGCCTGGAAACTCAAAAGTAGTCAGCGATGACAGTTATCAGTCTCACCTCATTTATTTTTTATTTTTTGTTTTTTCTTTTTGTCACCTCATTTCACATTCCTCAGGCATCGCTGTCCTTTGTTGCCTGATGTCCACTCTTTGGGAAGTCCTTGTTTCATATATTTTGTCTTGTTTTTTAGTTTTAGGCAGGAGAGTAAATCTGGTCCCTGTTACTCCATGCTGGTTGGAATTGAAAGTTTCTTCCAGGTATCATTTTTTAAATTGAGGTAACATTCACATAAAATTCACCATTTAAAAATATACAATTTAGTGGGTTTAAATACATGCAGTGTACGCAACTAAAACCACTGTCTAATTTTAGAACACTTTCATCACCCCAAAGTATAAACCCATGCCCATCAAGCACTCATTCCCCATTTCATTTACTTTGTAATGTTGTCCCTGTGCCACCAGGAAGAAGTCTGAGTTGTTCAATGTGGCTCCCATGGCCTTGTGGTGGCTCCTTGGGGGTGTCATTTTTTCTCCTGATTTGTATGGCCCACACCTGTCCATCTCTAGTACTCCAATGAGATGCTTTTCTTACCAGAAGCCTTTTCTGATACCCCAAGATCAGGCTCTGTCCCCTAATTTGCTCAATTAGCCCCAGACCTTAGCTTTTTCCTTACACTGACTTGCTGTATCTGGCCCTCTCCTCAGTTACGCTGGGAGCTGGATGAGGTGTGTCCTGTGTACTGTTGTATTCTCTGCCCAGCATGTGGCAGGTGCTTAGGGACTTGCTGAAATGAGTAAAGATGTTATCAGTCCTTGAGGATCCAGGTTCCTAGAGACCCAATGGCTGCACTGTACCCACTGTTAGCATCACACAGCATGAGGGCCAGAGAGCCTGCCTTCAAGGTTTCCAGAGAGAGAGTGGTGGGGGCAGGCACAAGTCTAGGAGGTCAGCTTCTCCCACCCTAGACAGCTCCTGGTCACCTGTTGATCCGCACCCTGCCAAGCCCAAGTATAACCTGCTTACCACATGAACTGGTTTTCTTAACTACCACCAATTGTGTTTTGTTGACCTCTCTTCCCTTCTGGGTGTTGGGTGATGCTGAGCAGCATTCAGACAGATTTCATAGATTTCCAATTAATTTTGATTAAGATTAAACTTTGCTTATTTTAAAACGAGGTTTGAGCCTATTTCAGGCTCTTTTCCCTCTCCCCCAGCACAGGCGAGGGCTGGGCAAAAGCCCATGTGATGCATTGCTCGCCACACACATCCCCTCTCCCCTTCCGGCATTAGGACCCTTGTGGGGGCTTAGTCCAGCCCCAAGCCTGGGAGGACGGCTGGAGGGAGAAGAGTCTGCTCATGTGACAGGCCACCTGTTGTTTATGGGGAGTGTGCTGGCTTTGTTCTGGCTGTTGTACTCTGTACGATGCTGGTGGCCTCTGCTCATGGGGAGGTTCTTGTGTAGAGAATCACCCTCTCCTCCTGAGGACCCTGTCCCTCCTGAGAATGGCAGCTCTTCCCACACCTTTCCCAAGTGGGTCCTCCTGTTACTTGGTCGAGGCACTGTTCATGGCCTCTTACCTTCCATTATTAATCACTAGGATCTTTTCCATCCCCTTTGAAGGCTGCAGAACCAGGATGGGGTAAAGATTTCCTTGCAAGCCTGGGTACTCCAGCAGGTGTCCCACCATGAGAAATCTCTGGACCAGGAGTAGGTACCAATCTTCAAGTTCAAGTCAGTCTCCACATGCCAGTGATCCTCCCCTTCTCCCCATAGTGCAGTGAGAAGACTGAAAAGGACACACAAATACTCGCAGAACGCTCCCTCAAGAGCCCTCGCTCTCGCCACTCTTGGTTCTGTTGGTGTCACCAGCGTGGACTTACCTGTTTCTTCTGCATCTCAGCAGATGTGCATCTGGGGGTGAGAGGCCATTCTCCCCTTCCTGAAGATTCCTATCTTTATATGTTCATTTAAAGGTTCTCATGGCTGCAGGAAGGATAGGAATGACTCTAACACTATGGACACAGCTTTTCTCTGCAGACACCCCAAAAGCAGACCACCTTATTTATCAGGACTCTTTCTGCTCTTAATGGTTGATGCTCCTAGGGCTGATATCTCTTGGCAAGCCCAGAGCTAACTTTAGAATATGCTACACTCAGTGGCTTTGGGGACCTTAGCTGCATGTGCTCAAGCAATAGGAACAAATAAACGGCAGATACGTCTCTCCAGCCAGAGTAAACTTGGATGAGGGTCTTATTTATCTTTGCAGTCTCCAAGTCCAGTGTCTTGTCTGGAGTAGACGAATGATCAGTTTGTGAAATTGAATCACAGCAGGAAGAAGGAGTGCAAAGTGGCCCCCTTTATCTCTTTGTGCATAGGCTACCTTCTGAAGAGGACTCTTTTTCCTACAAGAGGAGTCTGGGACGGATGAGCCATTTCTCTTTTCAGAGCACATAGTGGAACAGACCGGAGGCCCCACCTTCCTCTGCTGCCCGAGGAGTGGGAGTGGGTTTCCATGGCAATAGCACGCACCAGCACTCACCTCTGCTTTGCAGCCCTGCTGCAGCGCTGAGATCTGCCTGCCTTTGGTATGCTGCTCAGATCCCAAGCCAGGCTGGCTCCTGGCTTCCTGCACTCTAGCAGGAAGGGACACCAGAAGGGACAGCACTATAGGGACACTAGCCCAGAGGTGTAAGTCAGGGGCAGGGCACATAACTATGAAGCATCTTCATCTTGCTGGAAAGACGAAAAGCTAGTTGAAATTGATCTTCTGTATTATTAGTTTGAAAACTGCATGTAACTAGAGTTGTAAAACATCATATTTCAGTCTTGTAGTTAGAGGCAGAGGGTGGTATGTGAGATGCTGAAGGGGAGAGAGGGAAGGCCAGGCATGGATTCATACCTTGAAAAAGAGACAGAGAAAGAAGGGGGAATTAAGAAAGCAGCAAACACAAAACCACACAGTGCTTGGTGCCTATCAGATACTGAGACATTCAATGTCTAGCCAGAGTGACATACAAATACTCCCAGAATGCTTTCTCAAGAGCCCTCTCTCTCACCACTCTTGGTTCTGTGGTGGCACTAGCATGGGCTTACCTGTTTCTCCTGCAACTCAGCAGAAGTACATCTGGGGGTGAGACGCCATTCTCCCCTTCCTGAAGATTCCTATCTTCATATGTTCATGTCTGCAGGATGAAGAGGAACACCTCTCCACCACGGACACAGCTTTTCTCTGCAGGCACCCCAAAAGCAGACCACCTCATCTATCAGGCCTCTTTCTGCTCCTGATGGGGCTGTTGAGTTTTATGGGAGGGATATGTTTCTGAAGACCTTGCATAATTACCAGAAATATATGTCATTTATTAATCCTGACAGGGATGTTGCATTTGTGTGCCAGGACTGCCATAACAGAATGCCGCAGACTGAGGGAGCTGAAACAATGGACGTTTATTTTCTTAAATTCTGGAGGCTGGAAGTCCATGACCACGGTGTGGCACGGTTGGTTCCTTCTGAGGGCTTTTTCTCTTCCAGACGCGTTCCTGGCTTCCCACTGTGTCCTCTCAGGGCCTTTCCCCTGTGTTACCTGTGTCCTAATCCCCTCTTCTCCTAAGGACATCCATCAGATTGGATTAGGGCCCACCCTAATGACGCCGTTTTAACTTGATTAGCTCTTGACTGGCCCTGTCTCCAAATACAGCCACATTCCGAGGTCCTGGGGGTGAGGACTTCAACTTATGAGTTTTGAGGTGGGGGGAGGGACACAGTTTATAATAGATATCATGTGTTTCTGTTAAAGAAGCAAAATTACATGGCAAAAGTATAAATTTTGATTTTAAACCCGATAAAAGTGAGATGATTCTTGATACATTCTAAAACATTGATAGATTTAAAATTTTATGTAGAGGTGAGATTTAGCATTTTTTAAAAAAATTGTTTCAGATTTGCATAATCTAATTATCTTCATGCAAAAAGAAAGAAAAATCAATTGAATGGCCACTATGAGCCATGTACTCTTCTAGGTACCAAGGATACTGCACTGAACAAAACAGACAAAAATCTCTGCCCTCCTCATGAAACTTACATTGTAGCCAGAAGAAACAGACTACGTAAAAAATAGTCAATTATATGGTATGCTAGAAAGTGATATGTCTAGGTAGTGGAAAAAAATAAAGTGGGAAGGGAGTATGTCCTATGGGTGAATGGGTAGGTGGGGGAATTGCAATGTTGGAGAAGTTTTGGAGGGCCTCATTGAGAAGGTACTTTTTAACAAAGATTTGAAGAAAGTGAGAGAGACACCCAGAGGACATGCAGGGCTGTATCTATCAAGGGAAAGGGCGAACACTTGCAAAGGTGCTTACATAAAATGGATTAAGTACGTTTGAGGAATTGCAAAAAGGTCAGCAGGGCTGGAGGGTAGTAAGCAATAGGGAGAGGGGTAGGAGACAGGGCCAGAGAAGTGGGCAGAAGATGTATCATGGAGGAACTTAGGGGCTGTGAAATGAGTTTGGATTTTTTGTGTATGTCCCTGAAAGACCAAAAGAAGGTGGCAGAGTAATGTTGAGCTGGGAGTATCGAGAGTGGTGCTTGAAGATCAGTAATCAGTTACAGAGATTTGAAGTTTTTCGTAGTGACAATGTCTAGGAGTTGTCCATGGATTGGGTGGTTGAGGTCGATGGAAGACAAGCCCATTGGAGAATTATCAAGGAATTCTGAGGACAGTATCTTGGAAGAAGTAGACAGAATAAAGGAGCAGCAGTAAAGAGAATGGCGGTGAGCTATGGACAAAATCTTGAAGGAGAGATGGGAATGACCCAGGTGTTTGCAATGAGATAGGCAGTGGATGGGCCTGTTTGATGATAGAAGATTCCAGGCTGAGTTTTAGGGCAGCGGGAGGGAGTGTGGCCTGGAGGCAACATGGAGGATCCAAGAGGACACTATCCCATCCCCCTACTGTCCTAGTAGGGGATGGGGTAGAACAGGGGTCCCCTCTTCACTGAGGCTGATGGGAAGGCCACATGAGGATTGGTGACCAGGGAGGGATGGCAGCCAGGGAAGGCCCCCTCTAGATGTGAAATATGATGTCTTTTAGGATACTGCTATTCATGACTCATTTACATATTTTAATAAAACACAATAGGGAGCATCACTTCTTGACACTGGGCTTCTTAGTCTAGGTGAAATTGAGAATTTATATATATATATATATATATATATATTTTATTGCACTTTAGGTTCTGGTACATGTGCAAAACATGCAGGATTGTTGCATACATACATACATGGCAATGTGGTTTGCTGCCTCCATCCCCCTGCCACCTATATCTGCCATTTCTCCCCCGTTATCCCTCCCCAACCTCCCTACCCCCTGCTGTCCCTCCCCTATTCCTCCACAACAGACCCCAGTGTCTGATCCTCCCCTCCCTGTGTCCATGTGTTCTCATTGTTCAACACCTGCCTATGAGGGATAACATGCAGTGTTTGTTTTTCTGTTCTTGTGTCAGTTTGCTGAGAATGATGGTTTCCAGATTCATCCATGTCCCTACAAAGAACACAAACTATTTTTTATGGCTGCATAGTATTCCATGGTTTATATGTGCCACATTTCCTCTGTCCAGTCTTTCATCAATGGGCATTTGGGTTGGTTCCAGGTCTTTGCTATTGTAAACAGTGATGCAATGAACATACGTGTGTAAATGTCTTTGTAAAAGAATGGTATATAATAAAGGTATATAATCCTTTGGATATATACCCAGTAATGGGATTGCTGGGTCAAATGAAATTTCTATTTCTAGGTCCTTGAGGAATCACCACACTGTCTTCCACAATGGTTGAACTAATTTACACTCCCACCAACAGTGTAAAAGGGTTCCTATTTCTCCACATCCTCTCCAGCATCTGTTGTCTTCAGATTTTTTAATGATTGCCATTCTAACTGGCATGAGATGGTATCTCAACATGGTTTTGATTTGCATTTCTCTAATGACCAGTGATGATGAGCATTTTTTCATATGTTTGTTGGCCTCATAAATGTCTTCTTTTAAAAGTGTCTGTTCATGTCCTTCACCCACTTTTGAATGGGTTTGTTTGTTCTTTTCTTCTAAATCTGTTTTAGTTCTTTTTAGATTCTGGATATTAGCCCTTTGTCAGATGGGTAGATTGCAAAAATTTTTTTCCATTCTGTTGGTTGCCAATTCACTCTAATGATTGTTTCCTTTGCTGTACAGAAGCTCTGGAGTTTAATTAGATCCCATTTGTCTACATTGGCTTTTGTTGCCAATGCTTTTGGTGTTTTAGTCATGAAGTCCTTGCCCATGCCTATGTCCTGAATGGTTTTGCCTAGGTTTTCTTCTAGGGTTTTTATGGCGTTAGGCCTTATGTTTAAGTCTTTAATCCATCTGGAGTTAATTTTAGTGTAAGGTGTCAGGAAGGGGTCCAGTTTCTGCTTTCTGCACATGGCTAGCCGGTTTTCCCAACACCATTTATTAAACAGGGAACCCTTTCTCCATTGCTTGTTTCCATCAGGTTTGTCAAAGATCAGATGGTTGTAGATGTGTGGCATTGCCTCTGAGGCCTCTGTTCTGTTCCACTGGTCTATATCTCTGTTTTGGTACCAGTACCATGCTGTTTTGATTACTGTACCCTTGTATGAAGTCAGGTAGCGTGATGCCTCCAGTTTTGTTCTTTTTGCTTAGAATTGTCTCGGCTATGTGGGCTCTCTTTTGGTTCCATATGAAGTTTAAGGTGGTATTTTCCAGTTCTGTGAAGAGGGTCTTGATGAGGATAATGTTGAATCTATAAATTACTTTGGACAGTATGGCCATTTTCACGATCTTGATTCTTCCTAACCATGAGCATGGAATGTTTTCCATCTGTTTGTGTTCTCTCTTATTTCGTTGAGCAGTGGTTTGTAGTTCTTCTTGAGGAGGTCCTTTACATCCTTTGTTAGTTGTATTCCTAGGTATTTTATTCTCTTCGTAGCAATTGTAAATGGCAGTTTGTTCTTGATTTGGCTCTCTTTAAGTCTGTTATTGGTGTATAGGAAGCTTGTGATCTGCACACTGATTTTGTATCCTGAGACTTTGCTGAAGTTGCTTATCAGTTTCAGGAGATTTTGGTCTTCTAAATACATAATCATGTCGTCTGCAGATAGAGACGATTTGACTTCCTCCTTTCCTAATTGAATACCTTTTATTTCTTTTTCTTGCCTGATTGCTCTGCCTAGAACTTCCAATGCTATATTGAATAGGAGTGGTGAGAGAGGGCATCTTTATCTAGTGCCAGATTTCAACGGGAATGCTTCCAGTTTTTGCCCATTCAGTATTATATTGGCTGTGAGTTTGTCGTAAGTAGCTTTGATTATTTTGAGATACGTTCCATCGATACCTAGTTTATTGAGAGTTTTTAGCATAAAGAGCTGTTGAATTTTGTCAAAGGCCTTCTCTGCATCTATTGAGATAATCACGTGGTTTTTATCTTCAGTTCTGTTTATGTGGTGGATTATATTTATAGACTTGCGCATGTTGAACCAGTCTTGCATCCCTGGGATGAAGCCTATTTGATCGTGATGGATAAGCTTTTTTGATGTGCTGTTGCAATTGGTTTGCCAGTATTTTATTGAAGATATTTGCATTTATGTTTATCATGGATATTGGCCTGAAGTTTTCTTTGTTTGTTGAGTCTCTGCTGGGTTTTGGTATCAGCATGATGTTGGTCTTATAAAATGATTTGGGAAGGAGTGCCTCTTTTTGGTTTGTTTGGAATAGTTTCAGAAGGAGTGGTACCAGCTCCTGTTTGAATGTCTGGTAGAATTTGGCTGTGAACTCATCTGGACCTGGGCTTTTTTTGGTGCGTAGGCTATTAATTGCTGCCTCAACTTCAGCCCTTGTTATTGGTCTATTCAGGGTTTTGACTTCTTCCTGGTTTAGGCTTGGAAGGGTGCAAGTGTCCAGGAATTTATCCATTTCTTCCAGGTTTACTGGTTTGTGTGCATAGAGTTCTCTGTAGTAATCTCTGATGGTAGTTTGTATTTTTGTGGTGTCAGTGGTGATATCCCCTTTATCATTTTTTATTGCATCGATTTGATTCTTCTTTCTTTTTTATTAATCTGGCTAGTGGTCTATTTTGTTGATCTTTTCAAAAAACCAGATCTTGGATTTATTGATTTTTTGAAGGGTTTTTTGTGTCTCTATCTCCTTCAGTTCTGCTCTGATCTCAGTTATTTCTTGTCTTCTGCTAGCTTTTGAGATTTTTTGATCTTGCTCCTCTAGCTCTTTCAATTTTGACGATAAGTATGGGAGTCTAAGTCTCTTTGTAGGTCGTTAAGAACTTGCTTTATGTATCTGGGTGCTCCTGTGTTGGGTGCATTTACATTTAGGATCGTTAGCTCTTCTTGTTGCATTAATCCTTTTACCATTATGTAATGCCCTTCTTTGTCTCTTTTGATCTTTGTTGGTTTATCAGAAACTAGGATTGCAACTCCTGCTTTTATCAGAAACTAGGATTGCAACTCCTGCTTTTTTTTTTTGCTCTCCATTTGATTGGTAAATCTTCCTCCATCCCTTTACTTTGAACCTATGTGTGTCCTTGCATGTGTGAGATGGGTTTCCTGGATACAGCACACCGATGGTTTTTGACTTTTTATCCTATTTGCCATTCTGTGTCTTTTGATTGGGGCATGTTTAGCCCATTTACATTTAAGGTTAATATTGTTATGTGTGAATTTGATCCTGCCATTTTGATGCTAGCTGGTTGTTTTGCCTGTTAGTCGACACAGTTTCTTCATTGTGTCAATGCTTTTTACCATTTGTTATGTTTTTGGAGTGGCTGGTACTGGTTATTCCTTTCTATGTTTAGTACTTCTTTCAGGAGCTCTTGTAAGGCAGGCCTGGTGGTGATGAAATCTCTTAGCAATTGCTTGTTCATAAATAATTTTATTTCTCCTTTGCTTATGTAGCTTAGTTTGGCTGGATATGAAATTCTAGGTTGAAAGTTCTTTTCTTTAAGTATGTTGAATATTGGCCCCCACTGTCTTCTGGCTTGTAGGGTTTCTGTGGAGAGATCTGCTGTGAGTCTGATGGGCTTCCTTTGTGGGTAACCTGACCTTTCTCTCTGGCTACCCTTAGCATTTTTTTTTCCTTCATTTCAAGCCTTGTGAATCTGACAGTTATGTGCCTTGTGGCTGTTCTTCTTCAGGAATATCTTTGTGGTGGTCTCTGTATTTCCTGGACTTGAATATTGGCCTGTGTTGCTAGGTTGGGCAAGTTCTTCTGGATAATATCTTGAAGAGTGTTTTCTAGCTTGGATTCCTTCTCTCCGTCACATTCAGGTACACCTATCAAATATAGATTAGGTATTTTCACATAATCCTATATTTCTTGGAGGCTTTGTTCATTTCTTTTCACTCTTTTTTCTCTAATCTTGCCTTCTTTATTTCATTGAGTTGATCTTCAATCTCTGATATTCTTTCTTCCACTTGATCGATTCGACTGTTGAAACTTGTGTGTGCTTCACGAAGTTCTTGTGCCTTGTTTTTCAGCTCCATCAGGTTGTTTATGTTCTTCTCTATGCTGGTTATTCTAGTTATCATTTCATCTAACCTTTTTANGTTGATTTGGCTATTGAAACTTGTGTATGCTCTGTGAAGTTCTCGTGTTGTGTTTTTCAGCTCCTTTAGGTCATTTATATTCTTCTCTAGGCTGTTTATTCTCATTAGCATTTCGTCAAACCTTTTTTCAACTTTCTTAGTTTCTTTGCATTGGGTTAGAACATGTTCTTTTAGCTCAGAGAAGTTTGTTTTTACCCACCTTCTGAAGCCTGTTTCTGCCAATTCATCAGACTCATTCTCCATCCAGCTTTGTTCCTTTGCTTGTGATGAGTTGTGATCCCTCGGAGGAGAGGTGTTCTGGTTTTGGGTGTTTTCATCCTTTTTGTGCTGGTTTCTTCCCATCTTTGTGGATTTATCTACCTGTGGTCTTTGTAGTTGTTGACTTTCAGATGGGGTCTCTGAGTGGACATCCTTTTTGTTGATGATGAAGTTCTTTCTTTCTGTTTTTTAGTTTTCCTTCTGACAGTCAGTCCCCTCCGCTGTAGGACTGCTGGAGGTCCTCTCCAGATCCTACTTGCCTGGGGATCACCGGCAGCAGCTACAGAACAGTAAGGGTTGCTGCCAGTTTCTTTTTCTGTTATCTTCATCCCAGAAGGATACCTGCCAGATGTCAGCCTGAGTTCTCCTTTATGAGGTGACTCTTTGGATACTTGGGAGTCAGTGAGCTGCTTGAGGAGACAGACTGTCCCTTATAGGATTTCAAGTGCTGAGCTGTGAGCTCCATTGTTCTGTTCAGAGCCACTGGGCAGGTACATTTTTGTCTGCTGCAGCAGAACTCATAACTGCCTTTTTTCCCAGGTGCTCTGTCCTGGGAAGGTGGGCCTTTATTTATAAGTTCCTGACGTGCTGCTGCCTTTTTTCAGAGCTGCCCTGCCTAGCAAGGAGGTAGCCTAGTCACATTCTGCCAGCAGAAGCATTGCTGAACTGCCATGGGCTCTGCCCAGCTGCTATGTGAACTTCCTTGTGGTTTTGTTTATAGAGGTATAGTTTGAACTGCCTCAGTAATGGTGAACTGCCTCGGTAATGGTAGACTGTCTCAGTAATGGCGGACTGCCTCGATAATGGCAGATGCCCTTCCCCCACCAGAGCTGGACTGTCCCAGGTCCAGTTGCACTTGCTGTGAAACTCTCAATCCAGAGCGTTTCAGATTCCTAGTCTTTGTGGTGGTGGGATCCACTGAGCCAGATCACCTGGCTCCCTTTTTCAGCCCCTTTTTTTCAGTTGAATGGGTGTTTCAGGTGTTCTGTCTCCCAGGTGTTCCAGATGCCAGTTGAAACGGCTGCCCAGATTTGTGTGAGTTTTTGTGCAGAGACCCGCTGTGCTGGCTGAAACAGTCATGCTGGAAACTCATGGTGCTTTTCAGCCTGGGAATCTCTTGGTCTGTGGGCAGTAATAACTCGTTTTCAAATGCGGTGTTCACTCACCCTCTGCCTTGTTCTGACTGGGAACTGCACTCCAGAGCTGTTCCTATTCGGCCATCTCGGGTCCCTCTTTCATCTTCTTTTAAAGGCTTTGTTCTTCAGGTGGAGTATTCTTTTCACTCTTCTGCTAATATTGTCCACATTCAAGTCTAGACAGCAGATGCATTGGCTTTCGATTAGAAGATTTTCAGAATTTACACTGTATAAGCAAGAGGTTCTTTTATTTTTAATACACGTGGGTATTTTGTCATATATTATTTCAGGAAAATACGCATCACATCCTCTTCTTTTTAGTTTCTGGAGCTGGGAGCGTGGCTTTCCTCTCTTTGCTTAATGCTGCTGCTGTGCAGGCCCTGATCATCTGCCCTGAGGCCCTGGCACCGCGCTGCTCCCCTCATACCAGGTTAAGTCTTACTGCCTGTGAGAATTTTTAAGAAGTTCTTTTCTCTAGAAATGGAATAATAGGAAGGCATAGTGATATAGTTTGGCTGTGTCCCCACCAGAATCCTATCTTGAATTGTAGTTCCCATAATCCCCACGTGTTGTAGGAGGGGCGCGGTGGGAGGTAGTTGAATCATGGGGGTGGTTACCTCGATCCTGTTCTCGTGACAGTGAGTGAGCTCCCACAAGATCTGATGGTTTTTTTTAAGGGGCTTTTCCCTACCTTCGGTCTGCATGTCTTGCTGCCACCACATGAAGAAGGATGTGTTTGCTTCCCCTTCCTTCATGATTGTGAGTGTCCTGAGGTCTCCCCAGCCCTGAGGAACTGTGAGCCAATTAAACCTCTTTCCTTTCCTATCTCTTTCATTTAAAACCTCTTTCCTTTCCTTTACTCAGTCTTGGGTATTTCTTCATAGCAGCGTGAGAACAGACTAATACAAATAGATTGTGCTCTTTGGTCTTTACATAGAGGTATCCAGGATTATAGCAGGGCCCGTCTTTATTGCTTGAAGGATTCTGTTTTGGGGCCCATCATTACCCTGACGGCTGGCTGCATCTAGAACACAGCCCTTTGTTCATTTGCCCTATGGACAGCATATTGTATACCAGTGCTTCTCAAAGGGTTCCTGAACATACCAGGGTTCCCCAAGACCTTTTAGGGGTATGCAACATCAAATTCACTTCGATAATAGTGCCAGGATGTTATTTGCCTTTTTAGTTTTAATTCTTTCACAAGTATATAGTGGAGTTTTCCAGAAGCTATTCCATATGTGGTATTATAGCAAATGAATAAGCAGATATGAGAAATCAGCTGTCTTAAGCCAGATAGTAGAGATTCTCAGGAATATAAAACAATGTCATGTTAATTTTCTAAATGTGGGTTTTTTTTTGGTTTAGGAAAATAGTTATTTTTTATAAAAAATATGTGACTTATATTTAATTGGGTTATTATGGGAATGTTTAAGTAAATATATTTTAAATTCCTCAGCTTTTATTTCTGAAACTATAAATATTGATAGGTATAATCCTTATAAACAAAAACTCTTTTTCATCCTTAATGATTTTTTAAGAGTGTAAAGGAAGCCAGCCAAGGTGGCTTGCATCTATAATCCCAGTGCTTTGGGAGGCTGAAGTGGGAGAATTGCTTGAGCATAGTAAAACACCGTCTTCACAAACAACATCATCATCATCAACAACAACAACAAAACCCAGACTGTAAAGGAATCCTGAGACCAGTTTGAGAGCTGCATGTCTAGTGGGTAAGCACCCAGGCTCTGCAGTGAGCATGCTTGGTTCGAATCCTGGCTTTGTAATCTTAGGCAAGTTACTTGACTAGAGACTTAATTTCCTTATCAGTAAACTAGGCTTTTTCATACAGTTATTGTGAGCAACACATGAAACAATGTATTATTCATTATTTCACAAACGATCATTTCATAAATATTATTTCATCAAGTAATTTATTGAATACTGCATCAATGTATACAAAACTCTGCGGTTCCTGCTTTGAAGGATGTAAACTGACACAAGCTACAGCTCCTACTGGTAAGGGGTTTTCTGTCAAGGGCAAGATTTCTGGATTTGTAGTTAGCACCTTTGGGTTCAATTCCTAGCTCCACCCTTGATTAACTGATCTGACCTTCAGCACGTCACTTGCTGTTGGGTAAGGTCAGATCCTAAAGACCATCTTCGATGGTCCACAGGGAAGACGGTAGATTCCCACTTGCATCTTTGAAGCATGACTGCCTCCTGCTTCAGTTTAACAACTGGTTTTGGCCTTCCCTTTGAAAATGACACGACATCACCTTTCCTCCCAAGCTATTGTAGCCATGCCACTAGAGGGCACCTCCTGCCTTCTCAGCCAGTCTTTCGCAGCTTCCTCTAATTTGGAAATGTTCTTTCAGCTGAGATGAGTGAGTGGTAAGTTGAGATTTGATGTCTTTAGGATTTCCTCAGCTTGATGGGTGTGGTAAGTTTTGCCTGAAAATCCTGATTGTTTTTTTTTTTCTCTCTCTCTGTCTCTGTCTCTGTCTCTGACGTCTTTCAATAAAAGTGAGGTGAGAGGCTGGTGGAAGGGGAGAACACTGTTACACCACCTGACATTGATTAGTACTTGCTGCCAGATCCGTGCAAAGTACCTCACACGCATAGACCTTTGGACTCTCAGAGCAACGCCATGGGGTGTGGGTATGCATGAACATCCATTATTATCGGCTGGAAACTTGGGCTCTGATTGGTTAAGTAACTTTTGCAACATCCAGCTAGACGGTACACTGGGTACCACGAAGCGGTCTCCATAGGAGCTTGTCCTTCCCTGGCTGGGGGAAGCAGGGAGCACTGGGTCTTGCTGCTGTAGGACAGTAGTTCTCACTCCTATCAGACATAAAAGTCCCTTTATGTATGAAGCATTTTGTAACACCTCCTGTACTACCCTGAAGTGATATCCACAGGCAGCGTGTATGCTTACATGTCGGCTTACATACAATGCAAAGGAGACGACAAAAAGGTGCCAGGTTAATTTCCAAACTGCCCACTAGGGGGCGGCATACCCCTTTCCCTGCTGAAATCTGCTCGCAGTCAGTCCCTCTCCGTGGTGGCCGTGGCTGTTTCCCCTTCCAATGGAATTGCCCCGTTAGACGCCTCCTAATGTCCCCAGAGTGGTACAGGGGGTTGTGGTGGGGAGTGATGCGATGAAGTCACAGAGCGTGGGGCCGACCCCCATGTTAGTGTGATAGATTTCCAGTCACATGCTTTAAAATGTTAGTTTGCTTACTGAGTAATTTGCTTACAAAGTGATTATGAAGTAGCATCTTTATTTTCACTAATATTGCTTAAAAATTTTTTGTATTATAGCCAGTGACCAGTATTCATTTAATATTTTTCTTTAAATCAACTCAATTTTTCTTTAACCTAAATCCCTGTATTTAAATGGAAACTTTAATGTGTCAATGGAAAACTTGTGTCACTTGACATAATTGGAGGGTAGCCAAGAAAAAAAAAGAAAGCAATGGTACCAAGTTCTTGCTGATACTGATGTGGCTTTCCACCAAGTATCCATTCTCCCTCTTAAAAAGTTTCTTAAAGAACATTTAAGGAAAGCTGTTAAAGATCTATTATCACTGAACTGAGATTATCCTTAAAGTAATCAGAAAAACTAAAGGAAAGGTGAAAAGGGAATAGTTTTCACATGGTGTCAATCAACTATTTATTTTTATTTTTCCATTTCAATAGCTTTTGGGGAACAGGTGGAATTTGGTTACATGGATAAGGTCTTTAGTGTTGATTTCTGAGATTTTGGTGCACCCTCACTGGAGCAGTGTACATGGCACCCAATGTGCAGCCTTTTATCCCTCACCATCCCACCCTTCCCCTCAGAGTCCCCAAAGTCTGTTGTGTCATTCTTAGGCCTTCGCATCCTCATAGCTTAGCTCCCACTTATGAGTGAGAACACAGGATGTTTGGTTTTCCATTCCTGAATTACTTCACTTAGAAGAATGGTCTCCAACTTCAACCAGGTTGCTGCAAATACCATTATTTTGTTCCTTTTTATGGCTGAGTACTATTCCATGGGGTAGACATACCACATTTTCTTTATCCACTCGGTTGATGGGCATTTAGATTGGTTCCATATTCTTGTAATTGTGAACTGTGATGCTATAAACATGAGTGTGCAAGTGTCTCTTTCATATAATGACTTCTTTTCCTTTGGCTGGATACCCAGTAGGGTGATTGCTGGATAGAATGGCAGATCCACTTTTAGGATCAACACTAATTAAAGTTTTATCTGTGTACCCCTAAAATCATCTCCGGTATACCAGTGGACACAGTGTCTCCCCCCATGGAGACAGTGGCACGGTGGACGGCTTCCTGGGCTGTAGTCGAGGAACCGCTTGCTAGCTATGTGCCCTGCACTGGTTGCTTGCCCTCCCTGGGCCTTGCAGTCCTCGTCTGTAAAATGAAGAGGTTGGAGGAGATAATTTCTGTAATTCTTCAGGATCTAATGGTCTTAGACCATTAGAAGTATTGATTCTTATTGGAAGGACATACAGTACTTAGCAGGACACCCTCTTTTTTGCATGCCTACAACCTTTGAAGGGGACAGGGAAAGCTGCAGATTCTCCAAAATCCCCGTCCCTTAGAGGCAATTCAATCTCTAGGAAGAGCCAGCCACTTAGACCCTGGAGTCTAAGAGACCTGGGTTTAAATCATTGCTCTGCCTTCTAGTTTTCTAACTTTCAGCAGATCACTGACCCTCTTTGACTTCAGTTCCCTTGTCTATAAAATAGGAACAATAATGCTATTTATCCATATTGTGATCAAACTATTACATGCATGCTAACTGCTTACCATAGTGTCTGGACCATAATTTATATGTTACTATGGTAATTCCTAGGGTTTTTCAAAAACGAAACGGACTTCCTGGAAGTAATCCACTGGGGAAGTTATTTGGTGGCCCTGCCCCCAATATTTTAAACCGATGAGATGAAATGAATATCATAAGCACCCAAGAAACGGAAGCCTTATTTGAGAAAGGTGAATGTGAATGTACAAGGCTGCCTACTCCCATGTGGCCTTGGCTGTGTTATTTGTGTGGGACTTTAAAAAGTATTTTTTGTTTTAAAATACTAGCTGAACAACTTGTGGCTTTCCAGCCCACGGGCTTCCTGAGTCTCGCTTGGCCCCTGTGTGCAGGTGCTTACAAGCAGCGGGGGACAGGGAAGTAAGTGTCAGGGGAACAGTAGAGGGGTGGGGTTTATCCCTGGTGGCCCTTGATCGGCTCCACCACCACTACAGGCCTGTTCCAGCCTGGCCAGGGCTGGGTGAGGTGGCTGGGGCAGTGGAAACCTGATGTTTAGAAAAGCTGCATTGCTCATGCTGGGAAACGCCTTCCTGCGAGGTCTTTGCTGACAGTTCTGGGATACTCCTTACCAGATAGAATTCTCCTTATGGGCCGGGCGCGGTGGCCCATGCCTTTAATCCTAGCACTTTGGGAGGCCGAGGTGGGAGGATCATGAGGTCAGGAGTTTGAAACCAATCTGGCCAACATGGTGAAACCCCATCTCAACGAAAAATAATAATAATAAAAAAGCCAGAGTGGTGGTGTGTGCCTGTAATCCCAGCTACTTGGGAGGCTGAGGCAGAAGAATCGTGTAAACCTGGGAGGCAGAGGTTGCAGTGAGCCAAGATTGCATCACTGCACTCTGGCCTGGGTGACAGAGCGACACTCCATCTCAAAAAAAAAAATACAAAAAGAAAAGGAATTCTCTTGATGAAGATATCTCATTGAGATGATAATGTGAGTGCTACCTAAAGCACAGAGAGTTTTAGTATTTGAGCTGTGGACCTGGATTTTCATCCTGACTTGACCACTCATCAGCTCTGTGACCTTGGGAAAGATAATGAACACCTCTGTTTTCTTCCTTTCCTTATCTGTAAAATGAAAGAAAGTACCATGCCAGTGTTTGTGAGTCTCTCTCTGTGTGTGGTTGACAGATCACAAAGCCTTTTGAAAAGCTAATGAGAGTTACAGGCCCTCTCTCCAGAAAAGTATAGGTCCCTGTTACATTTTATATATAATTCCAGGGTTCTAAAAGACTCCCTGTCCCCGAAACCTAGCCATAGATTCCAGATTGCAGTGCTTCTATGCCTCATTCAGCTCATAAGCCTGTATAAAGCCCATGACTTCCAATTTGGCTTCCCTACTCAACCCAAACCAAATGTAGCTTCTGTTCATTTGTAAACTTGTGTTTAATATGTTCTCCCTGAAATACCAACTCAGCCCAACAGGGCCTTGGAAAAGATGTGCTACCAAGGCCTTTGTGTGTGAAAGTGCAGGTATTCCCCGCACAGGACATCCCCCCCTGCTTACCAGGCCTTTTCCTAATTGACACAGGTGGGTATGGGCCAGCAGCAGCTTTTGCAACCCATGTGTGGGCACCACATGTATGATCCTGCAGGAGATTCCCCATCTCAAGGTTCAACCTGCATCTGGTTCTCTCTGTGAACCAGTGGCTGAGGAGTGGGGTCATCGAGAACTAGAAATACACACTCCAAGAAGACTCAGGCAAGGCTGAGCTCCTTGAAGTAGTTGGGAGTCTTTTACGGGAAGAAACTGGAGTTCTGGGTTCTTAGTTGCAGACAACAGAAACCAGTGCTGACTGATTTAAGCAGAAAAGGAATCCATTGAGAGCATGTCAGGTGATTCAGAGATATGCCAGGAAAACGATAGAGGGGCCCTAGATAAAGGAAGTAACAAGGAAGGTCAGGCATCAGCCAGGGTAGCAGTCTGCGTGATGATGACAGAGCACCCATCTGGCATGGATGCCACTGCCACTGAAAACCCTAGCTTACACTGCCAGCACAGGTGACACAGGATGGAGGGTGCTGCTGCTATTGCCACCGCTATTACAATGGATTCATGGCAGATGCATATCTAATTGGTTGAACCTGGGTCATGTCTTCAACCATCCCTGACGCTTTCAACTTCTATGGTGGCGAGGTGCTCTCTGCTTCCCACCAACACTTTTAAGTAGGGGAATTCCTCCAACAATCGAAGGCAGCCCTCCAAAATCAACAACTAGTCAGCAGGAACAGAAACCAGCTCGAGTTAGCATCAGTAAAAAAGACTCAGGCTATTGGGTGTTTCATGAAACCAAGAACAGGAGGGAAGCTAGGCCTTTGGGAGGGCCTGGAGCCAAGTATTTGAAAGTCAGAGAGCTCTTTCTCCAGCTCTCGCCTCTGCTTCTCTGTGCTCCTTCTTTACTTCTTTCTCTCTGCATTATGACATTGTATTTCCTGAGTCCAGGACATGGGATCAGGTGGCCTTTAGAAAGGCTTCCTCCCATGACTCAAAGGACACCTCCTAGAAAAGCGAGGCAGGCATTCACTACAGAGGTGGCTTCCAGGCCCCTTCGCACCTTCATTCTGGTCACTCAGCCTTGGTGTCTGCTGTTTGATACTGTTTTCTCCTGCACCCTCTGCTGAGGTCCCTGTAGATAGCCTGAGTATCCCTCTTCGTATCTCTCTGAGGCTGCAGGTAGAGGCTCAGATATTCCTAGAATGTTAGGTCTTCGTTTTACAGATGCATAGTCTGAGGTCTAAGTGACTTACTCGAGATTCTGACTGTCCCATGAATGGTTTGGAACATGGTGCTTAGCATGTTGAAAGCTCTCAATAGACTTTAGCTATGTCATTGAGATTTCTTTTAATTCAAAGCACATTTCTTTCCTTTTCTCTTTTTCACTGTCTTGGCTCTCTTTCTCTATTATTTATTTGTCCTTTCCAAAAATATATACTGAAGGCCTTCTGTGTGCCTGGTAATATTCTAGATGCTGGAAACTCATCTGTGAACAGACAAGATTCCTGCCCTCCCAGGGCTTTTATTTCAATGGAAATCAAATACACGAACAAGATTATTTCTGATGGTTATAGTGCTCTGAAGGAAGTAAGCAGAGAAATGACAAGGTTTGTCTTTGGGGTGGGCTGCTTTTGACAGTGGGTTCAGGGAAGATGCCTCTGAGTTGGCAACTGGGAACAGAAGTCTGAAGGATGGGAGCTGAGGAAGAGGATACAGCAAATACAACAGCCTTGAAGTGAGAAGAAGCTGGAGCTTGTTAGCAACACAAAGAAAGCCTGGAACATGATGGGGCAGAGAGTGATAGGAGAGGAAGGCAGAGGTCAGCTTAGGGAGTGGCTTTGTAATGGTGTAAATAGAAAAGAGCGATGTAAGGAGGAAAGTGTCATGATCATATTTACATTAAAAAATGATTTTTATCAGACAATTCCAAATTGAGAGGTATCCTATAATCAAACCAAGCAACAATGACAATAACCCAACTGGCTTGTACTCTTCAAAAATGTCAGGATCATTCCGGTCCTTTGCTCATTTTTAAGTAGGATATTATTTTTTTTTCCCGTGGAGTTGTTTGAGTTCCTTGTGTGTTCTGGATATTAGTCCCTTGTCAGATGTATAGTTTGCAATTATTTTCTCCCATTCAACAGGTTGTCTCTTAACTCTGTTGATTGTTTCCTTCGCTGTGCAGATATAGTTTTAGTTGGATGTAGTTCCATTTGTTTGTTTTCATTCTTATTGTCTGCTCTTTTGAAGTCTTACCTGGAAAATCTTTGCTTAGACCAGTGTCCTGAAGTGATCCCTGCCACTTTTGAATAGACATATCTCAAAAGAAGACATTCAAATGGCCAACAGACATATGAAAAAATGCTCAACATTATTAATCATTAGGAAAATAAAAATCAAAACCACAATGAGATATTTCTTCACACTTATTACGATGGCTATTATCAAAAAGACAAAAAACAAGTACTGGTAAGGATGCAGAGAAAAGTGAACTCATACACTTTTGATGTAAATATAAGTTAGTATAACCATTATGGGAAATAGTAGGGAGGCTTCTCAAAAAAACTAAAAATAGAAGTACCATATATGATCCTCCAATCCCATTATTGGGTATTTATCAATTTATCAAAGAGATAGATACCTACATCCCCATGTTTATTGCAAGCCTATTCATAATAGCTAAGGCATCAACCCGAATGTCCATTAACAGATGAATGGATAAAGAAAATATGGTATATGTACACAATAGAATACTATTCAGCCATAAAAAAGAATGAAATCATGTGGTTTGCAGCAACATGGACGAACCCGTAGGACATTGTGTTCAGTGAACTACGTTAGACACAGAAAGATAAATACCACGTATTCTCACTCGTGTGGAAACTAAAAAAATGAGCTCATAGAGGCAGAGAGTACAATTGTGGTTATTAAAAGCCAGTAAGGTACAGGAGGGCAGGATAGGGAGAGGTTGGTTGATGAATACAAAGTTACACCCCAAAAAGAGGAACAAGTTCTAGTGTCCTGTAGCACAGTAGGGTGAATATGGTTAGCAATAATTTAGGGTATATTTTCAATACTCAAAAGAGGAGATTTTGAGTGTTCACGAAACAAAGAAATGATTACTATTTGAAGTGAGGGATATGGTAATTACCCTCATTTGATCATTATACCTTGTATACATGCATTAGAACATCACTCCTTATCCCATAAATCTGTACAGTTATTATGTGTCAACTGAAAGGAAAAGGAAAAAGAAGTCAAGGTCATGAAAAACAAGAGCTGAGGAACAGTTCTACATTAAAGAGACATGACAGTTAAATGCAGTGAGTAATTGTAGGATGAATCTGGGAGTGATGAATCTGGGAGTGAGAAATCAGTTGGTATAAAGGACATTATTGGGGGAACTGATGAAAATTGAGTAGACTTTTTCGAAAAGAGGATTATATCATTGTTAAATTTCCTGAATTTGATAACTTGAAGGTTATGCAAGAGAATGTCCTTGTTCTTAGGAAATCATGTGAAAATGTGTAGGGGTAAAAGGGCATGATATCTGCAATATACTTTCAAATTATGAAAAAAATGTATGCATAGGGCAAGCAATAAAGCAAATGTGGAATAACAATAAAAGTTGATGAATCTGCATGAAAACTATAGTTGAGTTCCTTGTACTATCCTTGCAACTTTTCCATAGCTTTGATTCTTGATATGGCTCGGTTTAAGTCTATTTAACCTCACTATTTGTTTTCTATTCGCCCACTTGATTCTTTTCTTTCTTTTTTTTTTCTTGAGACAGAGTCTGGCTCTGTTGCCCAGGCTGAAGTACAGTGATGCAATCTCGGCTCACTGCAACCTTTGCCTTCTGAGTTCAAGTGATTTTCCTGCCTCAACATCCCAAGTAGCTGGGATTACAGGCATGTACCAACAAGCCCAGCTAATTTTTGTATTTTTAGTAGAGATGGATTTTCACCATGTTGGCCAGGCTTGTCTCGAACTCCTGATCTCAGGTGATTTGCCCACCTCAACCTCTGAAAGTGCTGGGATAATTGGCATAAGCCACCACGCCTGGCCTGTCTGTTCTTTGTTCTCTTTTTTCTCTTTTTTTGTCTTCTTTTGGATTAAATATTTTGAAAATGATCTTTTTTGTTGACTGATTAGTTAGAATGTTTTTTAGTGGTTGCTTTTGAGTTTATAGTATGCATTTGTAACTTATAGTACACTTTCAAATGTTCTTATATCACTTTTTATATAGTATGGGAATCTTCCAACAATATGCTTCGTTTCTCCCATCCTCATCTTTGAGCTATTATTGGCATACAGTTTTACTTTTTAATATGTTATGTTATAAATCCTATATTGTCATTATTTTTGTTTCAATGATTAATTATCTTTTAAAGCTATTTGAATAATAATGTAATAACGCGACCTCTTCTATATTTTTTAGTATACTATTTATTCCTTTGTGTATATACAGATTTCTTTCGGGTATCTTTCTCCGTCTGTTTGAAAAACTTCCTTCAACATTTGTTGTAATGATGTTGGAAAAGTCTTTAATATAGAATTCTAGGTTCAGAGTGTTTTTCCCTTTTAGATTCCTTCCCTCCCTACCTCTTTCCCTCCTTTTCTTTCCTTCACCCAGGCAGAAGTGCAGTGGTGTGATCTTGGCTCACTGCGACCTTTGCCTCCTGGGTTCAAGCAATTCTCCCCTTTCTGCCTCCCAAGTAGCTGGGATTACAGGCATACATCACCAAGCCCAGCTAATTTTTGTGTTTTTAGTAGAGATGGGGTTTCATCGTGTTGGCCAGGCTGGTCTTGAACTCCTGACCTCAAGTGATCCACCCACCTTGACCTCCCAAAGTGCTGGGATTATAGGTGTGAGCCACCAAGCCCAGTTTAATCTTTTCAGATTAGTTTAATCCTTAAGATTTATTTAGCAGGATCAGAGCAGCACCTAGTCTAGGGCTAATTGTTTCCCTCTACTAGGGCAAGGCCCTTCTTACTACTCTAGCCAATACCCCATGGATGATGAGGTTTTCCTGTCTGGTTGGAGTGAACAGGCACTATTTCTGGCCCAGAGTGAATGACAGGGACTCTTCCCTGTAATCCTTTCAGGTGGTTCTTTCCTAGCTGATGAGGTTTGGATGTTTTGCCCCCTCCAAATCTCATGTTGAAATGTGATCCTCAGTGTTGGAGGTAGGGCTGATTGGAAGGTGTTGGTTTGTTGGTTTATGGGGGTGGATACCTCATGAATAGCTTAGTGCCATCTCCTTGTTGATGAATGAGTTCTTGCTCTTAGTTCACATAAGAGCTGGTCATTGAAAAGAGTCTGGCATCTTTCTTGCCACCTCTCTTGCCATGTGATATGCCAGGTCCCCCTTTGCCATTCATCATGATTGTAAGCTTCCCCAGGCCTAACCAGAAACTGAGTAGACGTTGGTGCCATGCTTATATGTCATGCAGAACTATGAGCCAAAATAAACCTCTTTTCTTTATAAATATACCCAGTTTCAGGTATTCCTTTATACCAATGCAAACAGACTAATACCAGCCTTGGTTAGTTTTTTTTTTTTTTTTTTTTTTTTTTTACATACATGCAATGAATGCATTCATCATTTTCCTGAATACTCAAGGGAGCCTTTCAGGTTCTGGGGTTCTTGTTCTGTACCTTCTTCTCTCTGGTACTCTCTCTTGTGAATTCTAGCTCCTGTGGCCCTCAAGGACTCTCTACTCTGCCTTCTCAACTCAAAGAGCTTGCTGGGCTCTATGTGGGTTGCCCCTCTCTTTGCTCAGGCTTGGAAGGTCTCATAATGAAGTAAACTGGGGCAATCGAGGGCTTGCCTGCTTTGTTTCCATTTCTCAGTGTCACTGTTTTTCATTGTCTTCTGTTTAGTGTTATAGAAACCTTTGTTTCATGTATTTTGTTTGGTTTTTCAGTGGATTCAGGTGACAGGGTAAATCTATTACTCCATCTTGGCCAGAAGTACATATTCTTCTTTAGGCTTGACATTATTGAAAGTAAGAAGTTTAAAAAATAATTCTGGTTGTTGTGTGTAGGGGAAGAATAGAAACCGGAGGCTGCTGATCCATGGAGAGAAGATGGGCAGCAGGAACTGGCTGGTGACAGTGGGTTGTATCTTGAAAATTGTTATCAGTTGGCTTGGGCTGCTATAACAAAATGCCATAGACTGGGTGGCTTAAATAACAAAAAATTATTTCTCACAATTCTGGAAACTAAAAAGTCCAAGAGGAAAGTGCCAGATGATTCAGTTCCTGGTGAGGATCCTGTTTCTGGTTTGCAGACGACTGCCTTCTTGCCGTATCCTCACATGGAAGAGACAGTTTTCTCATGTCTCTTCTTAAAATGGCACCAATCCCATCATGACAGCCCTTCACTCTTGACCTCATACAAACGTAATCATCCCCCAAAGACCTTACCTCCAAATACCGTCACACTGGAGGCTAGGGCTTCAACTGAGGATTTTTGGGGGTGTGGAGAAAATTCTATTAAAGAAATACGTCTATAAGAGTGGCTGTTGTAAGAGTTGGGCAGGAGTGGGAGTAAGGCTTGGTTTGAGGGAAATGAAGAAATTAACACTTTCATACCCCACCTTCCTGTTTACCTCTTAGGTCTTGACTTAAAAATACCCAGCAATATGGTATTTCAAGATTGTGCTTCTTAAAGCTAAATCACATCATTCAGATAATATTTCCTTATTGGAAAGCCAGATGTTCATAAAGCCTTCATAAAGTCAGCCACTTTATGCCTCATGCATTCAAATGCATTACATAGTGTGTGACTACATAATAAAACCATTGTCCTTACTTTCAAGTCATGTAGAGACTTTCCAAGTTTCTGCTTTTCAAAGACTGTGTCTGAATTACACAAAACCTCTTCCATTACCTCCAATTTTCAGGGATCAATATTCTTATTAGGGAAGAAAACACATGGCATCTGCTGAAAGAAGGCTTTACTATGGAAATCTTTATGAAGAATATTGTATTAGGTGAATCAGTGGCAGGATATTTCTTCTTACCACTCTTTTAAAAGTGAATCTAGTCCAGCCAGAAGAGGCATCCCTAAGAGGACCATGGGACCCTGATTCTCAGCCAACGATGTTGAACCTGCCACCTGACCCCCAAGGCAGCCAACGAATGGGTCTGTAGCAGCCTGAGAAGGGGCCTGGCATCCAAGATAGACTGGGCCATTGGAGCCTCTCTTTACTGAGAATTTTGATCTAAGAAATACTTTCAGAGGGCCGAAGTTGTGAGAAATCTGGAGTGGTCCTGACATGATGGGTGAAAGTTTAGCTTGTTAGTGCACATAGAAGTCACCTGAGATGCTTATTTCACACGCCAATCCCTAGAACTCAGCCCCAGAGATGCAGATTGCATTGTTCTGGCATGGGGCTCAGGCACAGGTACAGTGTTCTAAACCAGTCCCTGAGTGATTCTGTTGCATCTGGTCCAAGACCACATTTTTGGCCTTTAAAAAAATTAATTTTGTTTTCTATAATGTCGTTTGTTAACTTAATATTTTCAAGGTTGAGCACACTGGCTAAGATTACTGGCTCATGTCTGTAATCTTAGGACTTTGGGAGGCTGAGGCAGGAGGATTGCTTGAAGCCAAGAGTTCAAGACCAGTCTGGGCAACATAGCAAGACCCTATCTCTACCAAAAAAAAAAAAAAAAAAAAAAAAAATTAGCGTGGTGGTGCATACCTGTAGTTCCAGCTACTAGGGAAGGTGAGGTGGGAGGATTGCTTGAGCCCAGCAATTCGAAGCTCAGTGAGGTAGGATCAGGCCACTGCACTCCAGCCTGGGCAATACAGTGAGACTCTCTCTCGTGTGTGTGTGTGTGTGTGTGTGTGTGTGTGTGTGTGTGTGTGTAGAGAGAGAGAGAGAGTTGCAAGAATAAGAACTTAAGAATACTTTTAAAACAGATTCACCAACTGTAAACATTTTGCCACATTTGCTTCTCTGTCTCATTACACACACACACACACACACACATATAACATACAATTTTTTTCTGAACTATCTGAAAGTAGTTTGCACATATCAAGCCCCTTTATTCCTAAATCTTCTAGTATATATTTCCTGAGAATAAGGCTATTCTCTTACACAATAAATATAGCGATCAAATTCAGGAAATTTAACAATACTATTGTCTAATCTTCAGTCTGATATCAACATTTATCCTGATAATGTCCTTTATGTAGCCCTTGGCCCTATTTCAAGAGGAGGGAGACTCAAACTCCTTGAAAACAGCTGAATCACAGAGACTCAAGGCAGAAACTCAAGGGCAAGGACCTCCTGCTACATGTCCCTGGGGTCTCCTTGGATTGAGGGCCAACGTCTCCAAGACTGACCTCTGGGATATTTCTGTTCCTACTGATGCCCCACTGAGGGTCTTGGGTTCCTGTACATATCTGCCTTATTTCGCTAGCACATTCTCCCCCATCTCCATTGATTAAGGCAAGCACACAAGTCTTTATTATTTACAACTGAGAGTAGGAAAGGAAAAAGAAAATAAATGGAGGGGAGAGTGGGAGAAGTAAGTAAAGTAGCGAAACAGCAAACCAAGTTGTTTTGCCCTTAAAAAGCTGGAAATTGCTAGATGACCTTGGACAAGATATATAACATTTACAAGCATCAGAACCAACATCAAGAGAAAACTGGCTCTTACTGTGTCCTAAGGGTGAGACAATGGTTTTAAGAACTGAATCTTGGAACCTATAACATTGTAAATGAAAGGATGGGAAAAATCTGCAGAGAAGCTTCTGTATTTAAGAATGTTCCACTTTGTCATACCAGTATATCTACCTTCACGTGGATATTTGCACAAGGGTTTTTTTTTTTTTTTTTTTTTTTTTAGAGGGGGTGAAAGGAGGAACTCAGTGCACATGACATTGGTGGGGCTGAAATAAAAATCCCTGATTTAGAAATCTGATACAAAAGCAAAGTCATCGTTTTCAAATCAAAACTTGGCTCTGCTTCATCGGCTTGCCTCGTGCTTCTGCACAGGCTTTATGGGGATGTTCCAAGGCCCATGCGCCTAGAGGCCATCCTTTCAAGTGTACAAACTGGAGCTGTAAGGGCAGGGGTGGTTGCTACCTCACGCTGGCACTGAGAAATATCCAGCGAGTAACTCCTTTGCATGAGGTCCAAACACCTTACATGGTGATCTGGTCCCACTTCAGCCCACTCCTCCTCATCCATCCTCCATCCAGACACATTCTACCTCTGCAGATCCTCCACCTCTCAAGGGCTCTCATGCTTGCTATTTTCTCTCTGCTTGAAAAAATGTTCTTTCCGGTCTTTGTCTTCTAAAAACCAACTTCCTGTCAGTTCCTTTCTGTTCTCAGCTTTGAAATAACTTCCTAAGTTTCCAAGGAAACCCAAACTTGGGGTTTCCTTGCATGAGGAAGTGTGGTAGGTGCCCCTGCTTGCAATCCCAATATCCCATGAATTCTCCTGTCTGAGCATGACTGTGATTGTCCATTGCCTGGACTCCCAAGTTGATTTTATAGTCTGTGAGATCAAGGACTGTGCTTTCTTCACTGTTGTATTTCTGGCTTATAGCACAGCAGTTGATGCACAATAGGTGCTCAATAAATATTTATTGAGTGAAATAAAGAGAAGCAGACTCAGGGCTTCTAACAGGTTGCAAATTAAAAATGAAAGAGTAAACTGTATTTGGCAATATGACACAAACTCACTAGTACCTCCCTTTCCACCTACAGCTGTCAGGGAAAGCTCGGATTTATTGTATTAACTAGAAGTCTGGAGATGGTCTTTAACTTCTTCCTCACCTTCTCCAGCTAAACATCCAACTGGTCACCAAACCCTAGATAGTCCACATCCTCGGGTAACTCAGGTTCCTTATCATTTCCATTCTCACTTTCATTGCCCTTCTCACTTCCTTGGCAGATCAAGAAATTCCATTGTTCCTCAACCTTCAGCATCTACTTCGTTCTGGAAGCTCCTCATTATAGCATTTGAAACTTTACCCAGATTGACCCACTGTTTTCCCATGATGAAGGTACCCTTTCCGGGTTCTTGGCCATTCCTCTGACATATTTATGGCTGCATTCTCTCTCTTTTTTTTTTTTTTTTTTTCTGTACTTTCCCAGTCGTGTATGGAAAAATTCCATGTGTACATCTTTTAGTATGTGCTCTTTATTTCCTTTCTTTTTTTTTATTTTAAGAAAGAGAGAAAGGAAGAAAGGGAAAAAAAAGAAAGAAAAAATGAAGGAAAGGAAGAATGAGGAAGAAGGAGAGGGAGAGAGAACTGGGGTGTTACTTTATTGCCCAGGCTAGAATGCAGTCTAAAAATGGGTATGCCTGTAATTGTGTTTAGTAATAGAGACATGGAAAAAAAAAATGAGGGAAGAAAATAACTAACAAGCAGCCAACCAATATTTCATTTAAACCTGTAAAAAGGTGTGATGTGGTACTAATAAGAGTGTATATTTTGTATATTTAAAGTGGAGAGTTCTATAAATGTTAATTAAG
>NW_016107606.1:4097169-4123800 GCF_001604975.1 Cebus imitator
CTGGAGTGCAATGGCGCGATCTCGGCTCACGGCAACCTCCGCCTCCCGGGTTCAGGCAATTCTCCTGCCTCAGCCTCCTGAGTAGCTGGGATTACAGGCACACGCCACCATGCCCAGCTGATTTTTTGTAGTTTTAGTAGAGACGGGGTTTCACCATGTTGACCAGGATGGTCTCGATTTCTTGACCTCGTGACCCACCCGCCTCGGCCTCCCAAAGTGCTGGGATTACAGGCGTGAGTGATGGTGCTTTTACTCTGCACCAAGAACCGCTGCACCAAGGCAGCGGCAAAACCGCCTCACCGGCCAAAAGAGTCGCACTGGCAACCTGTGGGGCTCCTCCGCTGGGAATCACCTGGTGCGTGAGCAGCAAAAATTGATCTGAAAGTGTGGCGTCCTCTCGTTCTCTGCGCTTTCAGTGGGAGCTACAATCCCGAGCTGCTAGTGATCAGCCATCTTGGATCTCTCTCTGCTCTTTCGGCTGCATTCTCTTAATTCGTATTGCTTCCTTATCAAGGAAGTCCTGTTTTCTCGTCTTTCCCCACCTGCCTACTGAAGTTCTACTTACCTTTCAAGGCTTAGCTCAGATTTCTCTTCTAAGCATCTTAATTCTCTGAATCTATTTTGTTCCTGAGTTCAGATAGCATGTTTAGATAGGGGGGAATGGTGAGTTGTCAAAAATGAAGAGGTTCCTGATTTTGAGAAAGCAAGCCGAGTTCAAATAGAGGTCAATACCTGTCATAACAATGCCCCACACTTGTCATACTTGTCCCATTTACTAAGAACCAGGGATGAGCATTTCACTTGCTTTATCTCTTTTATTCTTCATAATAGCTCTGTGGGGGTGGGGAGCGTAGGCTCTTTGAATATCCTTATTTTGAGGATAAAGACACAGAAGTGATCTGATTTTCCCTCAGTCACCCTGTAAGGAAGCGGTGGGTCTTTGGCACACCCTGAATCTACTCCGCTCCTCCAGAGCTGGAGATGGTAACTTCTGTGCCCTCCCAAAGAAAGGAGCCAGGTCTCTGGCATGGCTAGTTTATGCAGCATGTCATTTTGCACATAACAAATGCTCCATCAGTGTTCTAAATAAATGCATACTTTCTAACTGGTATTAACAGAGTATGATCTTTCATTATCTTCTATTATTAATATTGATAACAACATGGTACATAAATGTGGCCCTTTTGTTTATTTAAATAGAAATTCTGCACATGAATGATGAAAAAAATTAAACAGCACAAGAGTGTATAGAATGAAAATAAAGTTTCATTCCCCTTTATTCAAGCCACCTAATCTAAGCCCCAGGGGCAACTGCTGGAAACAGTTTCTTGTTTATCCTTCCAGAAAAATTCCATGTATAAATCAGCATACGTGAATATAGATTACTTTGAAAACACCCAAATGAGAGCCTACTATACGTTGCTCTGCATCTTGCTTTCTTAAATTTAGAAATGGTTTCTGGAGAATGTTTCATTTTTGTGCATGCAGATCTATCGCATTCACTTTAGTGTTGTACAGAATGGATGTGCTGTGATTGATTTAATGACAACTGTGTTGATGGACGTTTAGATTATTTCTCCCATTTTGAACTTGTAAAAATGCTGGAATGTTAGCACTCTTGCATATACTTCTTTGCCCTCATGATAAGTGATTTTTATCCCCTATGTAAATGTGGACCCTCGTGAGGTAGCTCTGGGCAACAGCTCTTTTTTAAAAAATGGAGCATGGGGGTTTTTAGAATTTTTTTCAGACAAAGGGTTGGAGGGAGGAGGTCAACATCTTCCACATTTTCAGAACAGGGTCAGATTGGGAGGTTATCAATATAGAAAGATTATGGTGCTTCCTCCCATAAGCAAACATCATAAATGTAGTCTAAGGAAATGTAAAAAAATCAGTTGTTTCCCCACAGGAAACCACCTTGGTATTTGTGTTGAAGTCCTTATTGCTTTTGAAACATTCCTTTTCGGCATCCCTGCATTCCTGGGAGCCTCAGCACAGGCTTACCCTGCCTCCTGCACTGGATGGAAGAGAGAAATGAAGCAACAGAAAGGACAGTGGGTCCCAGGCCCTGGGACCAGCCAGGGTCAGTGCTCAGAAAGGAGCTGAGCATGAATTCAGAGCCCTTGTCCCAACTGAGACCCACAAAGAGGTCATGTAACTGTCAGAAACTAATGTAATCTCAACACATGTTTCCCAAACCTAGGCAACAACCCATGAATACATGTAGCTTTTTTTTTTTTTTTTTTTTGAGACAGGATTTCATTCCATCACCCAGTCGAGAGTGCAGTGGTGTGATAACAGCTCACTGCAGCCTGAACCTCCTGGGCTCAGGTGATCCTCTTGCCTCAGCCTCCCTAGCTGGGACCACAGGTGCATACCACCAAGCCTGATTAAGTTTTAATTTTTTTGGTAGATACATCATCTCCCTATGTTGCTGAGGTTGGTCTCAAGCAATCCTCCCACATTGGCCTCCCAAAGTGCTGGGATTACAGGCGTGAGTCACCGTGTCTGGCCATGCAGACTTAATTCCTCATTTTTATTTCACAAGTGCAAACAGGGAGCACCAAGAGGCTTAGAAGCCTGCTCTAAGTTAATAGCATGTTAAATGTCAGCCACCCCTTGCCCCAGAAGGATATATCACTGGAGATGGAACTATAATTTATAATGTTCTAATAGGATATGTGGAAAGCAACAGTAAACGGGTCTCAGGTGCCTAATGTAGGTTGACACCGTTCATCACTGAGACATGCTGATGGCCACATTAGTAGCTTGGAGGATGACCATCAGCTACTTCTTAGATAATATTTCAAGGCTGACAATGATGTTATCTTGTGCCCTCTTGATATGGCTGCAAAAGCTTCCAGCCACTGCATTGATCAAAGTACTATCTGAGCTGGCAACACTTCCTGTTGAAAGAACTTTTAAATCAAGACTTTCCAGAGGAGGTGGCAGCCTTTATGATGGTTGTGAGTCCTTGGGGACAATGAAACTCCTGGAAGTCAGAACAGAAAACTAAATGCTGCATGCTCTCACTCATAAGTAGGAGTTGAACAATGATAAACACATGGACACAGGGAGGGGCACATTACACACTGGGGCCAATTGAGGGGTGGGGGGTGAGGGGAGGGAGAGCATTAGGACACATAGCTAATGCATGCAAGGCTTAAAACCTAGATGATGGGTTGACAGGTGCAGCAAACCATCATGGCACATGTATACCTATGTAACAAACCTACACATTCTGCACTTGAATCCTGAAACTTAAAATTTTAAAAAAGAAGAAAAAAAAGAAACTTCTGGAAATCCCATGGTCTATATATGCATACGAGCCTCCTATTTATTTTTCCTTCATTCTGATTGAAGTACAGGTGGTGTAGTATGTCCCTGAGGGTAAGCTCAGGAAGGAGAAAAATCTGGATTCAAATCTTGCCTTCATGATGCACTGCAGTGTGACCTTGAGTGAATTACTTAAATCTCTATGCATCATTAGCCTGGAGCAGGCTCTGATTCTCTCCATGCTCCATGCATGTTCATGTTAAAATAAAAGTGAAGAATGTTGACTATAGTCATGTATTAGTGGTTTTCTAGGATTTTACTTGCTTTAGAAATCCCCCTGGACTGAGTGGAACTTGAGTCACAGTTTGATAGCTGGGATCATGGCTCCGTGATCAGGCTGCCTGTGCTTTATCCATGCTGTGGATTCTTCCACCTGCCAGCGTGACCTTGGACAAACCACTTAAAAAGAATTATTCTTGTATTTATTTTTCAGACAGGGTATTGCTCTGTCTCCCACGCTGGAGTGCAGTGGTCTGATCATGGCTTACTGTAGCCTTGATCTCTCCAGCTCAAGCGATCTCTTTTGCCTCGGCCTTCTGTGTAGCTGGGACTACCACCAGGACTACCTATAGGTGCCTACCACCATGCATGGCTAATTAAAATTTTTTTTTTTTTTTTTTTTGTAGAGAAGAGGTCTCTCCATGTGCCCAGCCTGGTCGCGGACTCCTGGGCTCAAATCTTTCTGCCTCGGCCGCCCAAAGTGCTGGGATTACAGGCATGAGCCAGTGCTCCCAGCAATAGAATTAATTTAATTTTAAAAAATTATTATTATTTTTTGAGAGGGAGTCACACTCTGTTGCCCAGGCTGCAGTGTAGTGGTGCGATCTCAGCTCACTGTAACCTCTGCCTCTGAGGTTCAAGTGATTCTCCTGTCTTAGTCTCCCGAGCAGCTGGGATTACAGGCACCTGCCACTGTGCCCGGCTAATTTTTTATTTTTAGTAGAGACAGGGTTTCACCATGTTGGTCAGGCTGGTCTCGCACTCCTCAGGTGATCTGCCCGCCTTAACCTCCCAAAGTGCTGGTATAAAATTTGTACATAAATAAGTTAATAATTGACCTTTGATCTTCTAATCCTATTCCCTCAAAAAAACCAGTGTTGTATGTCTTTTCATACCTCTCTCTATATTCAAAAATAAACACATCTACATTTTATTCTTAAAATCAAGAAACAAACAAGAAATAGGATTATGTTATATTCATTGGCCTACAACTTGCTTTCCCCCAAGCTTAACAGAACACATGGCCATTCTGCAGGCCAAGCCAGTAAGTCTAACATTTGTTATTATTATTTTTTATTAGCAAAAGCATCCACTGTATTGATGTATCATAGTTTACTTTTTTTTTTTTGAGATGGAGTCTCGCTCTGTCGCTAGGCTGGAATGCAGTGGCACGATCTCAGCTCACTGCAACCTCTACCTCCCAGGTTCAAGCAATTCTCCTGCCTCAGCATCCTGAGTGGCTGGGACTACAGGCATGCACCACCGTGCCCAGTTCGTTTTTGTGTTTTTAGCAGAGACGGTGTTTTACCATGTTGGCCAGGATAGTCTCAATCTCTTGACCTTGTGGTCCACCCACCTTGGCTGCCCAAAGTGCTGGGATTACAGCCCCTCACTTAGAGCACATTTAGGGTTGTTTCCAATGTCTCTGTGTGTGCAAGTGCACACCCCTTCTGACAGTGCTGTCATAAACATCTTTATAAGTAATATTGATAGTAGGTCTTCCCTACTTATTTCAAAGACTCCACCTCAGTTATCATGGGAGTCCTATGGAGCTAGGGAAAGGCAGTTAACCTTCTTCCTGTTTGTGAAGTGTAGTGGGCCATATGAAGAGTTGGGCTTTAGTCCAGCTCTGCCACTAACCAACGTGTTGTGTGTATGACTTTGGGCACATCCCTCCCTCTGTCTGGGTCTCTGTCTTTCTATCTGTCAATGGGAGAACTGGACAGGGTGATCCCAAAGGGTCTTTCCATTTCTGTGATCTTCATGGGACTGCAAAGTCCATGAGAAGAGGGACCATGTTTATTTTGTTCAATGCTGTTTCCTGAGTATGACTCACATAGTAGACCCTTGATGAATATTTGGTGAACAAATGCTTGAATGAATTCTTTGTCTCATTTAAGGTCATGTAGCTTGGTCACAGCAGATCTGTGTGAGCTCCTGTTTTTTCCCTCTATATCACGCTGCCTCCCACCTCTTAAATATCTTTGCTTTTGACCTTTGCATCTTGTAACCACATGGTCGTTTTTGCTCATCTACTGACACTCATGTGATGTGTGATTCACTGTCAATGTGTCCTTTACATATTAGGCCAGGGCTCTAATCTTAGCATCATCGTTTTCTACCTGTCTGGCCTTGAGCAAGTTACCTGACCCTGTTTCCTCCTCTATTAATAGGAATGGAAGTTCAGTACTTACCATGCAGATGTGCTTTGAGGTAAATTATCTAGGAGAATAGTTGTAAACTGCCTAGCAAAGTGCCTGGTGGATAGTGGGTGCTCAATAAACAGTTGCAGCTGTGGTTGAGCAAGCACAGCACAAATGATGGACAATTCAACAAGTGTGTATTGGTATCTGTCAGATGTGAGACATTGGCGGAAGTTTTGGGGTGATTGAAAGCTGTGGGATTAATGTGCCCCATCATTCTGGTAGCTCATCAAAAAGTCCCAGAAACATTTATTTGGTAGTGGAGTTTCATCAAAATGGGTAAGTATATTATTGCAAATCATATTTCTTGCCTTCCCTTCCTGGGTAGTTACTGGATAAAAACACACACGCACGCACATACACATACAGACCACAGAGTTTTATGCATTGTACTTAGTTTTTATGTTTTTCTTATTCCAAATGCTTGGACCATTTATCATGCCATGGGGTTGGTTTTGCAGGGTACCTTAGAAATTGGGGTGGGGGTTTGTAGTAGTTGAAATAGGAAACAGTGAGAGCAGCTGAAGGTTAATCTGCTTCCATTTCCTTCAGAGAAAATCAAAGGGAGTGTGAGACTCAAGACTTCATACAATTCTATTGACGTAGAGATTGCCTGGAACGTAGTCAGTTTCCAGAGAAAGAAATGCAAAGGATTATTCATCTGAGAAAAGTGGATCAATTAGGGATTCTTATGTGCAAATTACAAAAGACCAAACTTAACTGGCTTAAATAGCAGATTGTTGCTTTATAGCTGAGATGTTTAGCAGGAGATCTGGCCTCAAGTGAGGCCAGATCAAGGGACTCCAGTGATATCAACAAGAGCTTTTTTTAGTATTGGCTTTATTTTCAACTCTCACCTGGGGCTCTCTGGCAGCTCCAGACTCCCACTTATGGTAGCCAATTGGCTGTGGTAGTTGCAGGCTCTATATTCTTTTTTTTTTTTTTTTTTTTTTAAAACAAATTATTATTTAAAGACAAGGTCTTGCTATGTTGCCCAGGCAGGACTCAAACCCCTAGGCTCAGGCATCCCTCCTGCCTCAGCCCCTGAGATGCTTGGATTACAGGCTTAATCCTGGTGAGGCCCCGTCTTCATATTCAACACTTTCCAGGGGAAGAGAGAGGGTGTCTTCTGGAGACTATTCACAATCCTCCGATTGTTTCTGTCTTATTGGCCTGAATTGGGTGATGGATGCTTTTCTGAAACAATCATCACTGTTCAGAAGAATGGTTTAAGCCAGTGGTCCTTAACCTTTTTGGCACCAGGGACTGGCTTTGTGGGAGACAATTTTTCCATGGACTGGGGCAGGAGAATGATTTCTGGGTGATTCAAATGCATTACATTTATTGGGTACTTTATTATTATTACATTGTAATATGTAATGAAATAATTATACAACTCACCATAATGTAGAATCCGTGGGAGCCCTGAGTTTGTTTTCCTGCAACTAGACGGTCCCATCTGGGGGTGATGGGAGACAGTGACAGATCATCAGGCATTAGATTCTCATAAGGAACACACAACCTAGATCCCTCCCATGTGTGGTTCACAGTAGGGTTGATGCTTCTACGAGACTTTAATATCACTGCTGATCTGACAGGAGGTGATACTCAGGTGGTAATAGGAGCAATGGGGAGCAGCTGTAAATACAGATGAAACTTGGCTCACTTGCTCTCTGCTCACCTCCTGCTGTGCTGCTTTGTTCTATCAGGTCACAGACTCATACCAGTTTGAATCTGGGATGGTATTAGGAAGGGAAATGGATGCTAGGCAGCCAATACATAATAACCGTCCACTGGAATAATCAACTGTTTATTTATGGAGTACCTCACACACGTCAGAATGGTTCTAAACATTTTACATGCACCAACTCATTTAATCCTAATAGAAGCCATATGAGGTACCAATATTTTTTCCATCCCCAGGTTGAGGCAGCAGAGGCAGACAGAGACCAAGTAAGTGGCTCATTTGGTAAGCGGAAGTGAAGGGATTGCGGCCGAGCAGTCTGCACCCTCCAAAGCTCTGCTCACAACACTGTCCCATCGTTTTTACCAGACTCAGGCTGGAAACTACAAGTTGTTCTCTGCATAATCATTTCCCTAATACTATTTGCTCTAAACTGTATTTTCCCTTGAGATGCTTTTGAAAGAAGATGATGTTCCCATATTGTTCTAGATCATTCTACTTGGTTGAAAGCTTTTGGGTAGTTTCTTAATACTTCCATGCTTTTAGGAATGCATGAGAAAGACAACCACTTTTTGCTGAAAATTACTCTTAAATTGCACTTATCTCTGCATTATAAATATTTACTATCTGTTGATGCATTGGATCTGTGTTCCTAGTTCCTAGTCTTTTGTCTGTAATCTTTTACTAGCAGTATGGCTAGCATCGTTTTTCCTCCCCAAGCAGGTTGGTGGGAAGATATCTATGAATCCCTGCTTTCTGATCTCCTTTCCTTCCCTTATATTTCTCCTACCTCTCTTTCTTCCTTTATCTATCTTTCAAACTAACAGTCTCCCCCTTTTTATAAAAGTTTAATATGATTACTTTTTTTTTTTGTTTTGAGATGGAGTCTTGCTCTGTTGCCCAGGCTGGAGTGTGGAGTGCCGTGGCGCAATCTCAGCTCACTGCAACCTCTGCCTCCTGGATTCAAGTGATTCTCCTGCCTCAGCCTCCTGAGTACCTGAGATTACAGGTGCCCACCACCACGACTGGTTAATTTTTGTATTTTTAGTAGAGATGGGGTTTTGCTATGTTGGCCAGGCTGGCCTCAAACTCCTGAATTTGAGTGATCTGCCTGCCTTGGCCTCCCAAAGTGCTGGGATTACAGGCGTGAGCCACCATGCCTGACCTTAATTTTTTTTAAATGTAGAAAGCACAGATGAGAAAAGGTAAGAAAGATCTCACATGGTCTCATCTTCCTCTTATCTTTTTGATGTGCTGTTTTGCTTTTCTCACAGATATTAGATGACAACAACAAGCATTTTATAGCATTATTTTCCCTTTTAAAAGACAGCTAGAAGGTAACAAAAAGTTAAGTATTTTTTAGCATCATCATTTAAAATAGAGTAAATGTGCTTATTTTATAGATGTGCCATAATTTAACCAATTCCCTGTTTTGGACAATTAAATTTGTTGCTAATAGTTTGATATTAAAACAGCTCTACTCAGGAACATTGTTTGGCTAAATCTTTGCCCACATTATCAATGACTTACTTAGTTTGCTGCGTCAGGATGTGTTCCCTTGGGTAAGTCACACCTGCCTTTCCTCTGTTCGCCTCCCAGGTATGGCAGTCTGCAATGTTCGTATAAAGAGCAACTCATGGTGCCCCTGTGTGCCATCATCAGCACTCCAGCTCTTGTATACTTCTGAAGAAGAGGATGCTATACTTCTCTTTTAGGCCCAGTTCCTTTGTTTCCACCTCTAGCTATGCAGAGATGTCCCATTTAGACATTTTCAGTTTCAGGAGCAGACTCTCAGAATGATGGAACATGACTGGTATCATTGTTTTTCTGCATATTGATATTGGCAGGGTAATGTGATCTCTTTCCCTGACACGATGCTGTAGATAGTGCTCTGGATGTCCAGCTTGGGGAAGGGCCACATGAGAAATACAACATAGGTACGTAGTAGCTGATCTCTTTGCTCTGTCATTTCCTGGGCCTGCTATGGATCATGCATTATGTTTGGCACTTTACTGGCTTGTAAAATAAATGTAATCTTTAATGCAACCCTGTCAGGGGTATGCTACTTCTGATTTTATTAGAATAATGGCTTAGAGAGGTTAAGCTAGTTTTTCTCAGCTAGAGCCTAAAGCCCAGTTTTCTGATGATTTCTTGTTGCCTTTACAGGTATTTAAACTGGCCAGAGAGACAAGTTCTGCACAAATGAAAATTCAAAAACATTGTATAAGGTGTCTCTGCCAGATAGGCTTGTGCTCTGATGAAAAGAGGGAGAAAGCGTGGGCCGTGGCAGCCAGGAGGGTGTCTAATGGTTATCATGCTTGGTATGCAGCACCTTCATGGGCCAAAGGGCATTTGGTTACATAAGATTTATTTTTTGGATAGAGGAAGTCCAGCAAGCTCACTTGAACCTGCAGAGACAAGGGAGAGCTGAATCCCGAGTCTGAGCCCCATCTGAACTGCAAGCCTGCTGACCAAGGTGCCAGCTATAATCCTTAGCACAACAGCAGCTGTCTATTTGGGGGATTTCCTACATTTAAGAACCCCAAGTATCTCAGCTACTGAGTGGGCTGGAAACACAAACATTGTCATGACACTTGGCAGTATTTTTCATAGTTGTATATGTCACAATTTCCTCCTACCAAATCAGAGAGTCTGAGGGCCAAATAATTCAGGTGGAGACTTCCCCATAGTACTCAGGGCATACTTGAGGGTCATCTTTCCAGTCTATATTTTTGTACTTTTGAACCCACACTGTGACATTTAAGGTGAACAACAGCAAGATTCTTAAGTCCCTTGTATGTGCAACGTAAACCATGGAGCAAAACCATCCCTTAAACATGGGACCAGGTAAAACATAAGGGACTCTAGACATTGCATATGTCCTTTTTCAGGGCTCATGAAAAAAAATTGATTGGCTCCATAATTCAAAAGGAAAACATAAAATTAAAGTGAATAAATGTTTAATGCTTCCCCAAGATAACATCATAACATTGAATAGATTTATCAGCTTTAGCTCGTGTATCAACATCACCATGCAATTATGCAAATTGAGGACATGGTTCTGACACATGCAAGTTTCAGTGAACACAGTACAGTAGTCCCCTGATATCTGAGGGGGATTGTTGCAGGATCCTCTCATGCATACCAAAATTTACGGATGCTCAAGTCCCTTATATAAATGGTGTAGTATTACTGTGCAGAATTCAGGACAGCCTGTATGTGTGCATTTTGAAATGTCAAATTCTGTGGTGGAGACGGAGAGGGAGTGTGGCATTCAAAGGAAGGGTGATGCTGCTTGGAATTAAAGTAAAAACAATGCAGGCCTCAAAAAGTCTTCATAACAACATTGAAGATTGCTTCCAAAGTAAAAGTGGACAACAGCTCCAACCCAGTAATTTAATTAATTTTTGCATTTATGAGTACCTATAAGAAATGTAGCATAACATTTAGTTGGACTGAAACTCCAAACTGGGTAAGACACCAAAGAAGATTCAGACTCCTTCCACAATTCCTCTCCTTCCAGCTTTATGAACTTTTTTTTTTTTAGACCGAGTCTCGTTCTTGTTACCCAGGCTGGAGTGCGAAGGCACGATCTCGACTCACTGCAACCTCCCCCTTCTGGTTTCAAGTGATTCTCCTGCCTCAGCCTCCCAAGTAGTTGGGATTATAGATACCTGCCACCATGCCCGGTTAATTTTTGTACTTCTACTAGAGATGGGGGTTTTACCATGTTGGCCAGGGTGGTCTCAAACTCCTGACCTCAGGTGATCTGCCTGCCTTGGCCTCCCAAAGTGCTGGGATTACAGACAGGCAAGAGCCACTGTGCCAGGCATTCTTTACTAACTTTTAACTCTAGGAATTTATTTAATTTCCCTGGGTGTCTGTCTTCTGGATTTTTGTCTGTCAAATGGAGACAAATACCCATCTTATAAGCATTGTATGCGGTAATGGTGGTAAAGTACATAGCACTTTACCTGGCATGGAATGTAAGTTCTATAAATGATGTTTAAACTCTCTGCCACCCTACCCTCTGACAAAATAAACAAAAATGATACACATTTTGGTTATGAAAGGATGAGGCTGAATCCATATGTCATCCCTGAAAGCCTGCCTCAAGATTTTAGAGTCTATTCCTTCTGAGGCAAAGGCAGCAGATGGAGGTGCTTACAGCCGGCAGTATATAGCTATTTAAATTCTAGCTCCAAGCATCCGCTTTCCTTTTTCTGGAAAACTATACTGATGACCCCCAGGGGTCATAAAGGAGCCCTTAGGAATGCCGGAGTTGAGTTAACTGACTGGAATGGGATAATGAACTTGTTTGCAGAAACCAGCCAGGCCTGACTTCCTTCTGCTTATTCCATTTGAGTCTAGCCCCAGTTAATGGATCCAAATAGTTTTGGATTTCATTAAACAGAATTATCACTAACTGACATTATGCAGCTTTTAACCTTTTATAAAAACTTCACAAATAGGTCACTTATTCCTTAATACAATGTGGGATGGGTTAAGAGTGCCCTTAACTCTTCCGGTCACCCTGATGCTTCCTCCCTCCCTTCCATTCACCCCCGTTTTCAGCAGATGCTGTAGTGCCTGAAGGTATGCTCAGAGCCCACTCAGATGCCTGGATCCACCCCACACCCCCAAGGAGCCCCCTTCTAATGGAAGAGAATCTCACACAAGGAAATAGTTTTGATGTGGACCCCTTGAGAGGCAGAGTAATGCAGTGCAGGAGGTTCAGATATTTGGGGACAGCAAACCTCACTTCAAATCCTGGCTCTCATATTTTCTAGCTATGTAAACTCTGGCAAGTTTTGACTCTCTTGGAACCTTGGTTTTCTCGTTTCTAATTTAAGGTTAATAATAATATCTGCTTTTTAGGGTCCTTAGGAGGATTAAATAAGAACATGTTTGGATGAACAGTGTCTGGTGTATAAGTGCTCAATAAATATTTGCATTTTAAAAACTTTATCTATAATAGAAGTTCAAACAAACCTTTTGGGAGCCCAGCAAGATAAGCAACAAATACCTTCAGGGGAGGTGAGGAAAATCACTACATCTGCCTAGAAGCAAAATTCTTTGAACTGGTCTTTTTCCATCCACCAGCACATGACCAAGGAAAGGAAGCTATATTTTTCTTGACTGGGAATTTGAATTTGCAGTTGTACATTCCAAGGGCCTTGGAAGTTCTTTCCAGTTTGGGAAAAGGAGCAGCTAAGGGCACCCATGGAAACACTTACTAATTGTGTGACCTTAGGCAAGTGCCCCTAACCTCACCAAAGATAAAATTCTCCTATCAGTAAAATGGGGATCATAAAATGGAGATAATAATTCTGGCTACCTGCTATGATTGCTGTGGGATTAGGGAAGATGATACACGTGATACATTAGCAGAGTGCCTGGTGCCTAGTAGGTGCTCCTTAAAATTTAGCTATGACTATTCTCTTTAGCCGACACACAGGACTGCCTTGAATGTTCACATTTCCAGAGAAAGGTGCTTGGGAAGATTTCTGAGTGTTCTGCCTGCCAGGTCGTTGCTCACTTCAAGCAGTCAGTTTACAGTTCAAAGAATCCCTTTGTTCAAAGCCTGAGCAAATCCAGGCCTCGTGTATCTGCAGCAATGAAAAAAGGGAGCTTTCTGCCTGATCTTCACCCCAAAGGCAGATTCTCTCTTTTTAAATGCCTGCACACATGTTATTTATTTATTTTTGGTTAACGTTTAAATTGAGGTTTTGGCTGAAACTTAGCCTGTGCGCACTTGAAAAGTCAACAGGCTCATTGGGCAGCCGATAAAGCTCTTGGGATTTCCCCGCGGGGCTGCGGAGAGTACAGACAGGAAGCCTGGGGACCCAGCGCCTGACCAGAACTTCCTCGGGGGAGGATGCAGGGGAGCAGGCGCATCCTGCACAGAACACTCTAGAGCGCGCAGGCCAAATCAGCAGCCTGCTCCCGACACGTGCTGCAAGAGGGTCCCCTACCCGGAGGACCAGACCCTGTGGGCATGAAGGGGCAGGTGGAAGCTTCCCCCTCAGCCCTCGCCCCTGGAGAGAGGCTGACACTGCCAGGCTGGAACCTTCCATTCTGGTCCAGCCTCTTCCTCCCTCGCTGTGCCGAGGGATCTAGAAGGGACTTTCCAGAGAGGGTTAGCGTGCAGGGTGTGGAAATGGAATAAAAGCATATGCAAATAGGCCTTAGCTGCCTTCCTCTACCCTAGCGAATAAGAGTCTTTCTCCAGAAAGATGCTCTTTCTCCAAGACGCTTGACCGCTTTTCCTTCCCTGGATGGCAGCAGCAGGGCCGATTGGAGTGGTAAACCCTGGGGCGGAAGCCATGCCAAAGGGGTGGGCAGGATGGACAGGAGACAGTAGCACAATGAGGAGGGGGAGAGCAGCAGCTGACTTGGAAATGGTAAAATAAAATGAAAGAGCTCGCTGTGAGTATGAGCTGGGAAACAATAATCATTGCAAGCTGATTTATTATGTACTTATCTTCTGTCTGAGAGGCAGAAGGCTTTTGTACAGTGGATTATTGCAAAGTAAATGGCACATTAAAGATATAATCAAGATGTTTAAGGCATATTGAAATGACATTAGAATTAAAGTAGGTGAGACTTTTGTCATGGTCTAGAAATATAAAAATGTCAGTGACTCGGAGAGATTTCCAGTGCTTTAGTAAAGATGCGGCCTCATTTCCAAAAGGGACATATTTTTAACCTTTTGTTATTTTCAGGCTGGGGTGGGATAGAGTGGGGTCAGGAAGTGGTTTAGAATCTCTATGGATGATAAAATAATGTGCTTTAAACCCTGGAGTCGTAGACTGTGGTCTCTATTTAGCAAGTCATAAACTTTATTGCAGTGACACCAGCATGAAAATATTGCACAGTAAACATGGTGCGCTTAGGAGAATTCCGGGCTGAGGGATTATGGCTATTACTTTTTGTTTATTGTGTTCCTATTCTCAATCTCAATCTTGTCTTTGGATATTAAGAGTTTTATTAAAAACTCTTAGTAAAAGTTAATTTCAGAGTTTTGATGTGGAGCTGAACATGTTTTCTATTTCTTTAAAGAATCTTTTTTACACACTGAACCTGACCTGTATGTTAATTGGCAAACAGTGTAACTTTTCTTTCTTGATGCCTTGATGGGTTTAATTATTGTATTACTGTATTTTCTTGCCATTTAAGACCTTCACATTGTGTCCTTTATTTCTTTTCCTTTCTCTTCTTTTCTTTCTTTTTTGAGATGGAGTCTTGCTCTCTTGCCCAGGCTGGAGTGCAGTGGCGTGATCTCGGCTCACTGCCACCTCTACCTCCTGGGTCCAAGCAATTCTCATGCCTCAGCCTTGAGAGTAGCTGGGATTACAGATTCACCCCACTACACCCGGCTAATTTTTGTATTTTTAGTAGAGATGGGGTTTCGCCATGTTGGCCAGGCTGGTCTGGAACCCCTGACCCCAGGTGATCCACCTGCCTCGGCCTCCCGAAATGCGGAGTTCATTATTTCATTTGTATGCCCCGGTTCTGGTTTCATTTTGCCCCAAACCCTTCTGAGGGTAGCATTCTGCTGACATTGTATCCACGTTATTAACAATGGGTTTTTGGGCAGAACTGGCTTCTTTTTGTTTTTGTTACTGTTTTTAAAATCATATTGCTGTCCTTATACATAATACTCCTTGGAACAGAAAAGCAGCAGTATAAGAAGCTCTTTGAGAGAGAGAAGGTGGACTTTGGTGGACTCTGGGGGTCATGCAGGGTGTTTGGAGTTGCTGCACTGTTAGCTTGTGGAGCGGATGGTGTTCCATCTTCAGGATTCCATGAGGCCAGGCCTGGGATGGGGTGAGGAGCTGACTGGATGGCCCCTGGTGATGCCTTCCTGGGGCCTCTTCTGGTCTCTGAATTCCTAGAGTCCCACTTTCTCCAAAGGCCCAGTGGGAATCAGATGCATTCACTGCTTCAGCTCTGTGTAGTCTTAGGCTTTCAGTGGAGGTCTTTGGGCTCAACCTGTAGTAAATATTTGTTTTCTCTGGCTGTCTGCAATCTATAGTCTTGGGTGCGGTCCCTAAAAGCCAGCTTTTGGGCACTTTTTGAACCGCAATAGTGATTCCTCCTTTCAGTTGTTCTACAGTCTGGCAAAAGTTCTTATTTTGTTCTGGGCTTCAGTCTTATTTAATAACAAGAGAAAACCTTTATTTTTAATAATAACATGAATTTTTATGACTTACACTTTGTAACGCATTTTAATTTGTCATTTCATGTAATTCTTTCATTAAATTTGTAGGGTTAGTAGAAATAGTAGAATAAACACACAATGGGAACTTATTAAATATTTGGTAAATGAATGAATTGAATCCATTTTACTGCTAAGGAAATTGAAACTCAAAGAGATCAAATGATCTGTCTAAGGCTCCACAGTCCAGCAGGGACTCACGTGCGATTTTTCCCATGCCAGATTGACTCTGATATATCGATATCTTACATACTATTTGTTACTCTTTCTCTGAGATCTTAGAAAGGTCCTTTGATTCTCTAAGAAAAGGTAATAGGACAATGCAAATGTATGGATATACCATCAAAGGGGTGGAAGGGGTGGTTGAGGCCTGTCTACCGCTCTGTATAGTTCTTTCCTACGTTCCTGACTCTGCTAAAAACTTATATCCTTAAGGATATGACTATTTAGATACATTCCTTGTTGGAGATAAGAACACAAGTTCATTGCTGAATCATGGTTTGTGTGTGTGTGTGTGTGTGTGTATATATATATATATATATAAAAGAGCGCACAAGTTCATGCTGAAAAAAATGGTCATTTTGGAGTTTTAATATTTTTTGGAAGTTTGGGCATAAAACTCTGCACATCTCAGGGGAAGTTAATTTCAGAGTTTTGATGTGGAGCTGAACATTTTCTCTAGCTTTGTCTCTTGGGGTACTGGAAGGAGTCATGTAGTGCCGTCATTTTGGGGTAATCCTGGTGTGTAGGAATCAGCAGTCACTTGGCCTACAATTGTCATTACCACCTGCCCCCGCTGCTGGAGGAAATGTCACCCATATCAGTTCAGACATTAAAATAATAAGAAAAGAGCCAATTGTTCTAGCCAAACCCAGAATTAGGCGTTAGGGTCACACCTATGTCCCAATAACATCCATCAGCTTGCTAGAGATGTCCTTTAACTGGGGACACCAGGAACAGAGAGAAGGAAGGGAAATTTCCCTGTTAATTCTAAAGCTAATTAGAGAGGAATGCCAAATGGGTGTTCCCCCAAGGGCCTTTCGCTTTGACTTCTGTAACTCGAGATTCAAAGCTTTGGCTCTGGATTATGTCCCAGAGAAAAGCTGCAAAAACAACTCTGGTAACTTCTTTACTGAACTGATCCTCTTTGCCGCTCCAATGTGCAATTATATTGCCACATAGATAGTCTCAAACCTGTCAGTCTTTTTTGGAATGGTTTTTGTGTCTCATTGAGAAAGGACTACCTCGAGTGAAGATTGTAAAGATTTACTTTTATATTTGCTTTTGAAACTTGTATCGTTTTTGTTGCTATCACATTGTTTGCATTTAGTGCCGTCATCCATCTGAAGTATATTTTTGTGTATAGGTAAGGCAGATCTGATGTTCATGTTTTCCACTTTAGGTACTAGTTTTTCCTCTACTTTTTTTTTTTTTAAATAAAATTTTAGCTTCAGGATCGTTTTAGATTTATAGAATCATTGCATAGACAGTACAGAGAGTTCTTATACACTCTGCTCTCCTGCTTTTTGATTTGTTCCTGTGCTTTGAAAGGATATTTTTACCTGGTCCTAAATTCCAGCATGTACACAGACAACTTTCTACAACCTCATTTTTATTCTATTGGTGATTTGCTATTTCTGCTCCAATGTCACATGTTTAATTATTATTTCTAGAGATTTCATAGCTTTTGCTAGGAAGTCCAAGATCTCACAGAGCTTTTAAGAGGTCAAATTCAGCCTTCAGGCAAGTGAACTAATATCTACTCTGTAGTTGTTGCCGCTGAGGTAACCTGCCCAGAAGTAACACAGCTGCTACATAGGGAAGGGAGATGATCTCTGGGCACAAGTTTTGGACACAATAGCAAGGACCAGGCTTTGGAGTAGGGTTTCTTCAGCTCAGTACTATTAACATATAGGGACTGAAAGTTCTTTGCTATTGTGGGGTGCTGACCTGTGCATCGTAAGATGTTTATCAGCATCTCTGGCCTCAACCCACTAGAGGCCCCCCATTTTGTGACACCTCGAAATGACAACTCATGGCAATCAAAAATATTTTCAGACACTGCAAATATTCCTAGGAAGGTTAAGCCTCCCCTCGCACTCCCCCTGCCTCTCCAGTTGAGAACCACTGCTCTGGAGGCAGGCTGAGTGTTAACCTTGGCTCTACTGTTTAATAACCGTGTGCCTTCATTTTGTCAATAAAAAATAGCCAAACTCTGTAAAATATTTAAAGAGATTTATTCTGTGCCAAATATGAGCGACCATGACCTGTGACACCGCCCTCAGGAGGTCCTGAGAACATGTGCCAAGGTAGCCCAGGTACATACTGGTTTTATATATTTTAGGGAGGCATGAGACATCAATCAAATACATTTAAAAAATACATTGGTTTGGTCCAGAAAGGCGGGGCAACTCAGAGTTGGTGGCTTTCAGGCTATAGGTAAATTTAAACATTTTCTGGCTGACAGTTGAGTTTTTCTAAAGACCTGGGATCAACAGAAAGTAATGGCTGGGTTAAGATGAAGGATTGTGGACACCCAAGTTCTTATTTGGAGAGGAAGCCTTTAAGTACTAGGGTTTAGAGAGAATAGGTTGTAAAACATTTTTTTTTTTTTTTTTTTTTTTAAAGACTGAGCTCGCTCTATTTCCCGGGCTGGAGTGCAGTGGCACGATCTCGGCTGACTGCAACCGCCACCTCCCGGATTCAAGCGATTCTCCAGCCTCAGCCCCCTGAGTAGCTGGGACTACAGGCAGGTGCCACCATGCATGGCTCATTTTTGTACTTGTAGTAGAGATGGAATTTCACCATGTTGCCCAGGCTGGTCTCGAACTCCTGACCTCAGCTGATCTGCCCACCTCAGCCTCCAAACGAGCTGGGATTACAGGCATGAGCCATGGTGCCCAGCCAGTAAGATACTTCTTATCAGACTTAAAGTCTGTGTTGATGCTAATGCTGGAGTGGTATAATGAGGCATGTTTGACCCACTTCCCATCATGGCCTGAAACAGTCTCTCAGGTTACATTTTAAAAGAGCCTTGGCTGAGGAAGAAGCCCATTCAGATGCTTGTTGGAGAGGGCCTTCAAATCTTTTTGGTTTACAATTTCCTCCTGTGTAAAATGCTAACAATAATAGTCCCTATCTCCTAGGATGGTCATGAGGGCCAAATGAGCTAATTAATCACACAAAATGTTCAGAACAGACTCTGGTAGAGAAGACCTGAGCTCAGTATTAACTGTTACATTATTTAAAAAATCCTTTATATTTGATCTCACTCCTGATTATCCCATAGACTTCCCATTTTTCCTACACCTCCTTATCTTCTCCACAGTGGGGCAAATATTTTTAAATCACAACAATATGCACCAAAACATTACATGTCTATGTTAATGAAATGGAACTCTATTTTCAGGGCTCTGTAACTGCTAATTAATCAGCTCCCATGATAAATTCATCTGACTGTGTGTGAATTTTATTTGCAGCTGCAGAACAGCAATTCCAGTTAGTTAAAAGGCCTTTAAGTGACAGTCCAGCTCTTTGGAGCAGGAGAAAGGCCCAGAAATGATTTTCTGAGCAAGATGGTAATGACAGTGGGAGATAAAAATCTGGATAAGGAGAAGACTGAGGATTTACTTGATTCATTAACTTAATGGCTTTGGGAACGCCGTGTTCATTTACTGTTAAAACACACCATCATCTTGCAATTCAGAGGGGGATGGATGAAGATTCGTCTTCTAGCAATTCATGTTACTTAGTCACCCAGAATATTTTTCTTTTGTTTTGCTTTTTGAAGCAGCAACTATTGTAAAACCATTATGTTTGTTATTAAGCTTGCCTGAGAGCCTTTCTCCTGGGGATGATTATTTCTAATGTGTAAGAGCTGGTTGAGGATGGCAGATGTGGGCTGTCTCTACCTTTGTCCTAAAGGCTCAGTTCCTTCTTCCAGTGAAACCAGCTCTTGGTTTGATGAAGAGAAGGAAGTGCCTTGGCCTGAGCGGTGAGGACTATAGTCAGGCTCATTAGTTTAATAACTTGGTGATGCTCACTTAATTCACGTAGTCAGTATGGCAGAGTCGTTGGAAGCCTGGGTTCTGGAGGCAGAATGATTAAGCTGAAAACCTGGTTTCTTAACTTGCCAGGTGTGTTGCCCTGAGCAAGCTGCTGAACCTTTCTGAGCCCAATTTTTCTCATTTATAAAATGATGGTGATCATTTTACAGTCAACATCATTTTATAATCAATCCATTTATGACCACTTTATAATCAATCATCACTAAATATTCATAATAAATAATAAATAAATCTCACAGTTTTATTATGAATTTTTAGTGAAGAATTCTTTTAGCCTAACACATAATAAGCATTTAATACATCTTAACTATGATGATAACTGTTATTATTCATTTGAATCCCTCCCATGAGCCAGGCGTTGTAATGATAGAGGACATATCCAGATCAAATAAGACATTTTGGGCTTCCAAAGAGTTTATTCCCTGGAGATTGGAAGGAGAGGATTGTTTCCACAGAGGTAAGCATCTAAGGCTGTGGAGTGGGGAGGGAATTGGAGAAGCTCTTTGGGAGGTGGTGACCTTTACGGAGGGAGACCCAGGGACTGGTACCTGAGTAACTACAAAGGGAATGGACCTCAGACATAGGCAGGGCTCATTCACATAGAGACAGAATGTCAAGACCATAGAAACAGGGATATGGAACTTAGAATATTCTCTCCAGCCCCAGATAGAAAACAGTTACCAAGTTTGAAATGTATAGGTTGGAAGACCTGAGAGAAATGTATTGCCTTTTTCTGCTTAGTGAATCTAGCTATCAGTTTCTGCGACTTTAAGCATGTTTTGCGCTAGGCATCTGACTCCCAGCCGACTGGGCCCCAGAGCCTAGAGGTGCCTAGCACAAGGTGCATGGGCAATTATTTGTTTGGCTATTTGTGTTTAGTAGCATTTCTTTTCATCTTGCAGGAACTCACCTCTGGGTTATAAGGGGAATTTGTTTTATGGAAAGGGTTAGAAAAGTTCAATACTGGAAGATCATCTTATAGCTTCTTCTTGGCAAAAATTTGTTGACCCAAAAGTGTTTCCAGGGTTGCTGCAGCCTTCCTCCTAAGGCAGTGCAGAGATCTAAATGAGATAATTATGCAGACTATTTAAAAATTTAAAAAAGTACTACATTAGGTACTACATAATTTTTTTTATCGCTAGCATATAAAGCAATTTGGATGTATTTCCTTTATACCTTTTGAGAATGAACTGAAAGACCAGGATTAATTTAGCTTTGAATGGATATCAAATTTGTAAACTTATATTAGGTAGGTCTTTCTTAAAGTCTCTCATATTGAAAACCAATTCCTTTATTCTAACTCTGTATAGCAAGAGCAAAGTACCACACTAGCATTTTTTTGGGTGAGAGCTGGCAAAGTCATATTTACAACAACTTTTGTGTTCCTTTATAATTTTCCCTTATATGGCGGGAAAAATACATAAAAGGAAAGGGGGTAAATTCTTGGAAATGGAAGCAAACAGTTTCTCTGTCACAATGCACCATGACCAAATGAGGTATGGGATTTCTTTTCATAGGACAAGTTATGTATTTGCCCAACAGAGTTACACAACAGACTCTGTCTCAAAAGAGAATTCAGTTTTTTATTGATCTAATGCAACTACAGTTTTCCTGGGCTGTGCACAGGGGAAATGATCATAATGGATACAGCAGTCATGCTGACAAATGTAGATGCTCAATGGTTAAAAGACCTTCATATTGCTCTTTAGTTTTCATGTTTTCTGACTGCAAATCTCATGAAGTTGATAAAATGGCTCATAGCACAAAGTATGTCCTGGTAAATAGGAGGCAATTATTTTGCTGTGTTGCTCTGTCCTGTTCCCCATTCTGGCTGAGGAATGGCTCCGACTGTGCAGTTTAAGTTTATTTTGGCTTGGCTGCTTCAGCAGTGTGGGAACAAACTAGTGCCACATTGGAGATATAGACTCTGAAGAACTGGAGGTTTGAGGGTCTGGGTGACCAGGGACAGGTTGGGGGTTAGGAACAGCAAGGGAACCAATGGCTCACCATTCAGATCGTCACCCGCGTGATATCCAGCTTTCCATGCAGTGTGGTGACTGGGAGACTGTGGGAGGTTATTTGAAAGATACTGTGGCTTTCGAAACGGAGTATGTCAGTCAGTCAGAGAATGAGAATGATGGGAAAATGACTGAGGATGGGAGGGGAACTTTCAGAGGTCAGACAGAGGGAGTGGCTAATCATAATAAAAGCATAAAATTTGTTATTATAAAATAATTACTCCATAAGTGTTTTCTGATTGTCTACCACATACCAGGCACTGCTGCCATCGGATGGGGTTAGAAGAGGCCAAAAATGTGATCTCTACCTTTGAGAATTTCACAGTCTCACAAGATTTGCACTAATGGGTGCAAGACCCCGCAGGATCATGTTAAATTGCGTGATGGGATGACAGATGTGTGGGACAATTTCTTACTCTCTTCCCAGCTGTTTTCCACATTCAGTCAGAATATTAAAAAACATGCAACCTGGATTACATTTCTTCCCTGTTTCCTCTGTCTTCATTTAAGGTCAACTCCAAATTTCTCAGCAAGGCCAACATGAATTAGCTCTTGTCTGCCTGGGCCTCCCTGTCCTCATGCCATCCCTGGTCTCGTTATTGACCTCAGTAGAGGGGTCCGTCTCCGTCCTCACCAGTGTGCTGGTCACATCCTATTTGTGACTGTTTGGTCATTCTGTTCCCTGCACCTGGGACTCCCTTTTACCTGGTCTTCAACAGACCGCTGTCTACTTTAAGGTTTCTCCTTAAGTGTCATTTCTTTCCGACGACCAGGTGCTTCATAGAATCTTGAGCTTTTCCACTGGTCTCATTTATCACATTTGGACTCACTTTTTTGTGTGATTATCAGTGAGATTTCAGTCTCTCCTGTGTGGTGATCTCCATGGACCATGCTGGTCTCGTCTGTGCTGCAATATCAACATCTAGCACAGGCCCGACACACATAGCAGGTGCTCTGTCAGTCCGTGATGGGTGAATGGATGAGCAAGGAGAGGTTCCATTGGGTCGGTGCCGTTGTCCTTTCAGAACATTTTGTTGCTTCTCCTGGAGTGCTTGCTATGTTGAATTTAGCATCCTGTTTGTCTACCCTCACACACTGGTAAGCTTCCAGAGGGCAGGGACTGGATCATCATCTTTTCATCTCTAGCACCTGGTTCACATAGGAACTCAGTGCAGGTAATAGGGTGAAGGGAAAGAATAAACTGTATGAATGGAGGGGGCCTTATCTGGGTTTTAAAGCACGCCTGGGGATGAGGGTGAAGGAAAAGTGAATTTAAGGATCCAAAATAGCAGTGGGAGCTGGGATACAAAACAAGATTAAGACGGGGGCTTTCAAGGGCTGGTCTTGCACTCCTGACCTCATGGTCTGCCTGCCTTGGTCTCCCAAAGTGCTGGGATTACAGGCATGAGCCACCACACCTGGCTGGGTTTTGTTTTGTTTTAAAGCTGAAAATCTGCATTAGAAAAATACCGGATAGTCACCAGACACAACATGACAGGATGTACTCACACTACAAAGATTGGAGGGTTGAGTGGGGAGGAGGCTTGGAATTTCCCCAGCTGAACTTTATACCTTGAACAACGTCTGTCTTTCAGAGCTTGCTGCTCTCCTCAGGAGTTTTATACATTCAACAAATTTTTATCAAGCACCGATTCCTTCCATGGGGAAGGTATGCCTCCCTTCGAAGAGCATGAAAACTGGCCCTTAAGGGGCGAAAAAACCCCTCTTACTCTCTTTATGTGTAAAGCACAAATATACATATAGTATTTGTAGACATATAGTATATCTGTAGTGTTAACATTTCATAGTGGGGGGGGATTAGCAAAAAGAAAAGTCCGAAAAGGTTCCTTAGAAGGATGATAATGAAAAAACATCGAGAAACTGATCTACGCTGTGCCATGCATTCTTCTGGTTCAAGTGCCACTCCCATGAAGCTTTCATTCTTACGAGGCAGAAGGGCAGTAAACAAATAAGCAACTGTAACTGTGAACTAATAAATTCTACGACGCAGAAAAGCAGGCAAGGGGCTGGAACGTTTAGGGGATGGGTGGGGCATGTCTGTGGATCCTTTAGGTAGGTTGGTGACAGATGGACTCTGATGAGGTGATGTTTGAGAAGAGCCTGGAAGAAGTGAGAGATGAACAGTGGAAATATTTTGGGAAAGAGCATTCCAGGGAGAGGTAACAGCTTGATGCAATTAGGAAAAGCAAGGAAGCCAGGTGGGCAGGAGTGGATGGATGAAGGAAGGATGGTGGAAAATGAGGTTGGAGGTAGAGGCAGGAATCGGATGACATGGGGTCTTGTGGGCCATGCTGAAGGGTTTGGGTTTTTTTCTCTGTGTGATGGAAAGCTGCTGGAGAGCTTTATGCAGGGGAGTGACATGATTTGATTTAGCTCTCTTTTTTTTTTGAGATGGAGTCTCACTCTGTGTCCCAGGCTGGAGTATAATGGTATGATCTCAGCTCACTGCAATCTCTACTTCCCAGGTTCAAGTGATCTTCCTGCCTCAGCCTCCTGAGTAGCTGGGATTATAGGCACCTGCCACCATGCCCAGCTAATTTTTATATTTTTGTAGAGATGGGGTTTCACCGTGTTGGCCAGGTTGGTTTTGAACTCTTGACCTCAGATGATCAACCTGTTTCGGTCTCCCAAAGTGCTGGGAATACAGGCGTGAGCCACCACAACTGGCCTCTTTCTTTCTTTTTTTTTTTAATCGTTTAAATTCTGGGGTACATGTGCAGAACATGCAGGCTTGTTACGTAGATATACATATGCCATGGTGGTTTGCTGTACCCATCAACCCATCATCTAGGTTTTAAGTCCCACATGCGTTAGGTATTTGTCCTAATGCTTGAGTTCCCCTTGCCCTCCACCCCCCAACAGGCCCTGGTGTATGATGTTCCCATCCCTGTGTCCAACAGCTTGGCTGAACTGTGAGAACACATGGACATAGTAGCGGGGCTTAGGAAAAAGAAAAGTCTGAAATAAGGCCCCTCTGGCTGCTATTTGGAGGGTGGACTGCAGAGGCAGGAGTGGGATCAGGAGACCTCATTGTTGCAGGTCTCTTAGGTGGGAGCTGATGGTGGCTTGGGTGAGGGTGAACAGTTAGACTCTAGGTATACTGTGAAGGCAAAGCTTGCAGGACCTGTAGAGGGATTGAATAAAAGGACTCCTTTCTACCAGCTGCTGGCCTCTCTTGTGAAGGCCCGGCTGAGCACATATTTATCTAGCATTCTGCAGTTACTTATTTTTCACCTTGCCACCTTATCTGGTCTTTGAATTCCTTTAGGGAAGAAACCATTTTTGTTTATGTCTCCAGGAGTGAGACAGTGGGGTTGGGGGGTTAGAAGTGGTGGTCGTATGTGCTAGGTGGATGTTTTAACTGCTGCTCCTCCTCCTCCTCCTCTTCTTTTTCCTTCTCCTCCTCCTCTTTTTTAATCAAGTGAGGATGGCAGTGACATATTTTTATGGCTTTTTGAGAGTGAAGTGAGATTTGCATGAAAGTGACTTGTTGGCTAGCGCGGTGTCTCACGCCTATAATACCAGCGCTTTGGGAGGCTGAGGTGGGTGGATTGCTTGAGCCCAGGGATTTGAGACCAGCCTGGGCAACATGGCAAAAGCACCTAAGTCGGAGCACTTTTTCCCCTTCCAAGTCTTGGTTTTCCTTCATGTGGAAGGGAAGGCAATGCTTACTTAAAAAAGTGGCAACTCTCAAGTAATTTACATTGGATTCCAAGCGTAAAAGGCCACATTGAGGGTGACGGAGAAGCCATTACATGTCACTTGAAGGAAGTAAGTGTCTCTAGTGAATCATGATGAGTAAACGGAATTGGTGCTGCAGCATGAGCAATACAAGACGTTTATATACTAATCACCAAATTGTGTGGATCCAACCAGAATAAAAAAATGCCTGAGCTTTGGCTTAGGGCCATGGCTGAACGGGAGCATGAAGCCTGGCACGGAACAGAAGGAACGAAAGTATGGATGTAGCACAGTGATAGACATAAATAGATGCAAGTTTAAGCAGAGATGAAAATGCGTGGCTGCCGCTTTTTCCCTCTGCACTCACGGCAGGCTCAGAGCTGGAATTAGAACAGTGGCAGCCAGACTCCAGCGCCCGTTGTCTAAGCATTACGCTTTGCTGTCTCCAGATATGCCCGCAAGTTACCCCAGAATCCTTCTACCTGTACATGAGTTCCCTCTGGCTTCTTTAAGATGGTGGGGTTCAGGTTTATTTTACAAATTAAACACTACTTTTGTGCAGCTGCCGTGTGCCAGGCACAGTTAGGTGCCAGGGATGCAGTCGTGAATAAAACATATCTCGGTTTGGGGCTACAGTTAGTGGAAGCAACACTTCTTGTTTAGGACTCTCAGTGATGGGAGGACCCAGGATTTGTGTGATTTGCCACAAATTTACTGGTGCCCTTTTTTGTACTGAACCAGAAATTCTTCTAATTAGTGAAGAAAATCAGCAACAATCTGAAAAATAAAATATAGTGCCGTATCCTTCACCCTGGGCCAGAAATTGGGTCACCTGCCATCATTTTCTGACCGGGTTGATTTAGCTATTTGACCTTGGGCCTCAATTATAACTCATGTTCAAGCAACGCTTTCTCATACATTAGTTTACTTTGCTCCTTCCAATACCTTACTGGTGGGAGAGAACCAGTTTTGAGGTCTCTGATGTGCAGAGACGTGGTTATATGACCTGCCTAGTTCTCTCTCTCTCTCTTTTTTTTTAAATTTTATCTTTTTTAAATTTTCTGTCTAGCTCTTATAGCTGGTAGGAGACAAGCTGGGTCTAAAACCCAGTTCTAAATTCTACCACCTTCTTTCTTTCTTTCTTTTTTTTTTTTTTTTTTTTTTTTTTTTTTTTTTTTTT